>NC_092415.1:66941117-67257211 GCF_040894005.1 Engystomops pustulosus
TTGGAAATGGATTGATGGAATGGCTGTAGGGGCAGTGGAGGAGGCCATATTTTTTTAAGGTGCTCTTTAACCAATTTTCTAATATTTTAGAAAAAGTGGAATGTATTATGCCATGTTAACAATTTGCAAGGTGTTCTGAGCACATCTGGACTGGGCATAGTGTCTCTTGTCTTTTTAAGAGGCCTTATGTCCTGCAGTCTATGTGCTACTTGCAGAAGTTAGGATCTAATATATTCATTTGTAGGGGGCTTTATGGAAGAAAGAAGGTTGTATTGCAATTCCTGGGACCCCATTATACTGATGATGGTATCAGCATTTGAAGAAAATGGGGTCCTATAGGTGAAGAGCGCAGGAATGATGGGCAGCTGATCTGTTTCAGGAAGAGAGAGCATTGTGATTAAATCCTGGAACCCCATTAGTACCTATGATGGTATTCATCTTTGAAGAAAATGGGGTCCTATAGGTGAAGAGCACAATGTTGAAGTGCCAATCATCTGTTTTTTGAAGAAAGGGCATTGTGATTGAAACCTGGGACTCCATTAGTACCTATGATGGTATTCATCTTTGAAGAAAATGGGGTCCTAAAGGTAAAAACACAATGGCTAAGGTCAGCAGCTCCATTCTGAGGAGTGAAAGCATGGCGAATCTAAAATTGGTACCCAATTGGAACCATTGGTGGTAGAAACCATTGAAGAAAATGGGATACAAAGGAAGAAGACTGCAACGATTGACAGCATCCCTATTGAAGCAATGTCACCATTTCAAGCCATCAGACCAAGTAAGTTCTCACAAATTATGAACGTTTATGCTAAATTAATTTTTAAATGCTAAGATATTTGATGTAAGGTTTACTCCCTTTTTCTGTAAAACTATTTAGAGATTGGTTAAAGAGGAACTCTGCCTTTAATGGCAGGGAAACACCTGTTTGGAAATGGATTGATGGAATGGCTGTAGGGGCAGTGGAGGAGGCCATAATTTTTTAAGGTGCTCTTTAACCAATTTACTAATATTTTAGAAAAAGTGGAATGTATTATGCCATGTTAACAATTTGCAAGGTGTTCTGAGCATATCTGGACTGGGCATAGTGTCTCTTGTCTTTTTAAGAGGCCTTATGTCCTGCAGTCTATGTGCTACTTGCAGAAGTTAGGATCTAATATATTCAATTGTAGGTGGCTTTTTGGAAGAAAGAAGGTTGTATTGCAATTCCTGGGACCCCATTATACTGATGATGGTATCAGCATTTGAAGAAAATGGGGTCCTATAGGTGAAGAGGGCAGGAATGATGGGCAGCTGATCTGTTTCAGGAAGAGAGAGCATTGTGATTAAATCCTGGGACCCCATTAGTACCTATGATGGTATTTATCGTTGAAGAAAATGGGGTCCTATAGGTGAGGAGCACATTGTTGAAGTGCCAATCATCTGTTTCTTGAAGAAAGAGCATTGTGATTGAAACCTGGGACTCCATTAGTACCTATGATGGTATTTATCTTTGAAGAAAATGGGGTCCTAAAGGTAAAAACACAATGGCTAAGGTCAGCAGCTCCATTCTGAGGAGTGAAAGCATGGCGAATCTAATATTGGTACCCAATTGGAACCATTGGTGGTAGAAACCATTGAAGAAAATGGGATACAAAGGAAGAAGACTGCAACGATTGACAGCATCCTCTTGAAGCAGTGTCACAATTTCAAGCCATCAGACCAAGTAAGTTCTCACAAAATTTGAACGTTTATGCTAAATTAATGTTCAAATGCTAAGATGTAAGGTTTACTCCTTTTTTCTGTAAAACTATTTAGAGATTGGTTGAAGAGGAACTCTGCCTTTAATGGCAGGGAAACACCTGTTTGGAAAAGGATTGATGGAATGGCTGTAGGGGCAGTGGAGGAGGCCATAATTTTTTAAGGTGCTCTTTAACCAATTTTCTAATATTTTAGAAAAAGTGGAATGTATTATGCCATGTTAACAATTTGTATGGTGTTCTGAGCACATCTGGGCTGGGCATAGTGTCTCTTGTCTTTTTAAGAGGCCTTATATCCTACAGACTATGTGCTACTTGCAGAAGTTAGGATCTAATATATTCAATTGTAGGTGGCTTTTTGGAAGAAAGAAGGTTGTATTGCAATTCCTGGGACCCCATTGATACTGATGATGGTATCAGCATTTGAAGAAAATGGGGTCCTATAGGTGAAGAGGGCAGGAATGATGGGCAACTGATCTGTTTCCGGAAGAGAGAGCATTGTGATTAAATCCTGGGACCCCATTAGTACCTATGATGGTATTTATTGTTGAAGAAAATGGGGTCCTATGGGTGAAGAGCACAATGTTGAAGTGCCAATCATCTGTTTCTTGAAGAAAGAGCATTGTGATTGAAACCTGGGACTCCATTAGTACCTATGATGGTATTCATCTTTGAAGAACATGGGGTCCTAAAGGTAAAAACACAATGGCTAAGGTCAGCAGCTCCATTCTGAGGAGTGAAAGCATGGCGAATCTAATATTGGAACCCAATTGGAACCATTGGTGGTAGAAACCATTGAAGAAAATGGGATACAAAGGAAGAAGACTGCAACGATTAACAGCATCCCTATTGAAGCAGTGTCACAATTTCAAGCCATCAGACCAAGTAAGTTCTCACAAAATTTGAACGTTTATGCTAAATTAATGTTCAAATGCTACGATGTAAGGTTTACTCCCTTTTTCTGTAAAACTATTTAGAGATTGGTTAAAGAGGAACTCTGCCTTTAATGGCAGGGAAACACCTGTTTGGAAATGGATTGATGGAATGGCTGTAGGGGCAGTGGAGGAGGCCATAATTTTTTAAGGTGCTCTTAAACCAATTTTCTAATATTTTAGAAAAAGTGGAATGTATTATGCCATGTTAACAATTTGCAAGGTGTTCTGAGCACATCTGGACTGGGCATAGTGTCTCTTGTCTTTTTAAGAGGCCTTATGTCCTGCAGTCTATGTGCTACTTGCAGAAGTTAGGATCTAATATATTCAATTGTAGGTGGCTTTATAGAAGAAAGAAGGTTGTATTGCAATTCCTGGGACCCCATTATACTGATGATGGTATCAGCATTTGAAGAAAATGGGGTCCTATAGGTGAAGAGGGCAGGAATGATGGGCAGCTGATCTGTTTCAGGAAGAGAGAGCATTGTGATTAAATCCTGGGACCCCATTAGTACCTATGATGGTATTTATCGTTGAAGAAAATGGGGTCCTATAGGTGAAGAGCACAATGTTGAAGTGCCAATCATCTGTTTCTTGAAGAAAGAGCATTGTGATTGAAACCTGGGACTCCATTAGTACCTATGATGGTATTTATCTTTGAAGAAAATGGGGTCCTAAAGGTAAAAAACACAATGGCTAAGGTCAGCAGCTCCATTCTGAGGAGTGAAAGCATGGCGAATCTAATATTGGTACCCAATTGGAACCATTGGTGGTAGAAACCATTGAAGAAAATGGGATACAAAGGAAGAAGACTGCAACGATTAACAGCATCCCTATTGAAGCAGTGTCACAATTTCAAGCCATCAGACCAAGTAAGTTCTCACAAAATTTGAACGTTTATGCTAAATTAATGTTCAAATGCTACGATGTAAGGTTTACTCCCTTTTTCTGTAAAACTATTTAGAGATTGGTTAAAGAGGAACTCTGCCTTTAGTGGCAGGGAAACACCTGTTTGGAAATGGATTGATGGAATGGCTGTAGGGGCAGTGGAGGAGGCCATATTTTTTTAAGGTGCTCTTTAACCAATTTTCTAATATTTTAGAAAAAGTGGAATGTATTATGCCATGTTAACAATTTGCAAGGTGTTCTGAGCACATCTGGGCTGGGCATAGTGTCTCTTGTCTTTTTAAGAGGCCTTATGTCCTGCAGTCTATGTGCTACTTGCAGAAGTTAGGATCTAATATATTCAATTGTAGGTGGCTTTTTGGAAGAAAGAAGGTTGTATTGCAATTCCTGGGACCCCATTTATACTGATGATGGTATCAGCATTTGAAGAAAATGGGGTCCTATAGGTGAAGAGCGCAGGAATGATGGGCAGCTGATCTGTTTCAGGAAGAGAGAGCATTGTGATTAAATCCTGGAACCCCATTAGTACCTATGATGGTATTCATCTTTGAAGAAAATGGGGTCCTATAGGTGAAGAGCACAATGTTGAAGTGCCAATCATCTGTTTTTTGAAGAAAGGGCATTGTGATTGAAACCTGGGACTCCATTAGTACCTATGATGGTATTCATCTTTGAAGAAAATGGGGTCCTAAAGGTAAAAACACAATGGCTAAGGTCAGCAGCTCCATTCTGAGGAGTGAAAGCATGGCGGATCTAATATTGGTACCCAATTGGAACCATTGGTGGTAGAAACCATTGAAGAAAATGGGATACAAAGGAAGAAGACTGCAACGATTGACAGCATCCCTATTGAAGCAATGTTACCATTTCAAGCCATCAGACCAAGTAAATTCTCACTAATTTTGAACGTTTATGCTAAATTAATGTTTAAATGCTAAGATATTTGATGTAAGGTTTACTCCCTTTTTCTGTAAAACTATTTAGAGATTGGTTAAAGAGGAACTCTGCCTTTGATGGCAGGGAAACACCTGTTTGGAAATGGATTGATGGAATGGCTGTAGGGGCAGTGGAGGAGGCCATATTTTTTTAAGGTGCTCTTTAACCAATTTTCTAATATTTTAGAAAAAGTGGAATGTATTATGCCATGTTAACAATTTGCAAGGTGTTCTGAGCACATCTGGACTGGGCATAGTGTCTCTTGTCTTTTTAAGAGGCCTTATGTCCTGCAGTCTATGTGCTACTTGCAGAAGTTAGGATCTAATATATTCATTTGTAGGTGGCTTTATGGAAGAAAGAATGTTGTATTGCAATTCCTGGGACCCCATTATACTGATGATGGTATCAGCATTTGAAGAAAATGGGGTCCTATAGGTGAAGAGCGCAGGAATGATGGGCAGCTGATCTGCTTCAGGAAGAAAGAGCATTGTGATTAAATCCAGGGACCCTATTAGTACCTATGATGGTATTTATCGTTGAAGAAAATGGGGTCCTATAGGTTAAGAGCACAATGTTGAAGTGCCAATCATCTGTTTCTTGAAGAAAGAGCATTGTGATTGAAACCTGGGACTCCATTAGTACCTATGATGGTATTCATCTTTGAAGAAAATGGGGTCCTAAAGGTAAAAACACAATGGCTAAGGTCAGCAGCTCCATTCTGAGGAGTGAAAGCATGGCAAATCTAAAATTGGTACCCAATTGGAACCATTGGTGGTAGAAACCATTGAAGAAAATGGGATACAAAGGAAGAAGACTGCAACGATTGACAGCATCCCTATTGAAGCAGTGTCACAATTTCAAGCCATCAGACCAAGTAAGTTCTCACAAATTTTGAACGTTTATGCTAAATTAATTTTTAAATGCTAAGATATTTGATGTAAGGTTTACTCCCTTTTTCTGTAAAACTATTTAGAGATTGGTTAAAGAGGAACTCTGCCTTTAATGGCAGGGAAACACCTGTTTGGAAATGGATTGATGGAATGGCTGTAGGGGCAGTGGAGGAGGCCATAATTTTTTAAGGTGCTCTTTAACCAATTTTCTAATATTTTAGAAAAAGTGGAATGTATTATGCCATGTGACCAATTTGCAAGGTGTTCTGAGCATATCTGGACTGGGCATAGTGTCTCTTGTCTTTTTAAGAGGCCTTATGTCCTGCAGTCTATGTGCTACTTGCAGAAGTTAGGATCTAATATATTCAATTGTATGTGGCTTTTTGGAAGAAAGAAGGTTGTATTGCAATTCCTGGGACCCCATTTATACTGATGATGGTATCAGCATTTGAAGAAAATGGGGTCCTATAGGTGAAGAGGGCAGGAATGATGGGCAACTGATCTGTTTCAGGAAGAGAGAGCATTGTGATTAAATCCTGGGACCCCATTAGTACTTATGATGGTATTCATCTTTGAAGAAAATGGGGTCCTATAGGTGAAGAGCACAATGTTGAAGTGCCAATCATCTGTTTTTTTAAGAAAGAGCATTGTGATTGAAACCTGGGACTCCATTAGTACCTATGATGGTATTCATCTTTGAAGAAAATGAGGTCCTAAAGGTAAAAACACAATGGCTAAGGTCAGCAGCTCCATTCTGAGGAGTGAAAGCATGGCGGATCTAATATTGGTACCCAATTGGAACCATTGGTGGTAGAAACCATTGAAGAAAATGGGATACAAAGGAAGAAGACTGCAACGATTGACAGCATCCCTATTGAAGCAATGTCACCATTTCAAGCCATCAGACCAAGTAAGTTCTCACAAATTTTGAACGTTTATGCTAAATTAATTTTTAAATGCTAAGATATTTGATGTAAGGTTTACTCCCTTTTTCTGTAAAACTATTTAGAGATTGGTTAAAGAGGAACTCTGCCTTTAATGGCAGGGAAACACCTGTTTGGAAATGGATTGATGGAATGGCTGTAGGGGCAGTGGAGGAGGCCATAATTTTTTAAGGTGCTCTTTAACCAATTTTCTAATATTTTAGAAAAAGTGGAATGTATTATGCTATGTTAACAATTTGTATGGTGTTCTGAGCACATCTGGGCTGGGCATAGTCTCTCTTGTCTTTTTAAGAGGCCTTATGTCCTACAGACTATGTGCTACTTGCAGAAGTTAGGATCTAATATATTCAATTGTAGGTGGCTTTTTGGAAGAAAGAAGGTTGTATTGCAATTCCTGGGACCCCATTTATACTGATGATGGTATCAGCATTTGAAGAAAATGGGGTCCTATAGGTGAAGAGCGCAGGAATGATGGGCAGCTGATCTGTTTCAGATAGAAAGAGCATTGTGATTAAATCCTGGGACCCCATTAGTACCTATGATGGTATTTATCGTTGAAGAAAATGGAGTCCTATAGGTGAAGAGCACAATGTTGAAGTGCCAATCATCTGTTTCTTGAAGAAAGGGCATTGTGATTGAAACCTGGGACTCCATTAGTACCTATGATGGTATTCATCTTTGAAGAAAATGGGGTCCTAAAGGTAAAAACACAATGGCTAAGGTCAGCAGCTCCATTCTGAGGAGTGAAAGCATGGCGAATCTAAAATTGGTACCCAATTGGAACCATTGGTGGTAGAAACCATTGAAGAAAATGGGATACAAAGGAAGAAGACTGCAACGATTGACAGCATCCCTATTGAAGCAATGTCACCATTTCAAGCCATCAGACCAAGTAAGTTCTCACTAATTTTGAACGTTTATGCTAAATTAATTTTTAAATGCTAAGATATTTGATGTAAGGTTTACTCCCTTTTTCTGTAAAACTATTTAGAGATTGGTTAAAGAGGAACTCTGCCTTTAATGGCAGGGAAACACCTGTTTGGAAATGGATTGATGGAATGGCTGTAGGGGCAGTGGAGGAGGCCATAATTTTTTAAGGTGCTCTTTAACCAATTTTCTAATATTTTAGAAAAAGTGGAATGTATTATGCTATGTTAACAATTTGTATGGTGTTCTGAGCACAACTGGGCTGGGCATAGTGTCTCTTGTCTTTTTAAGAGGCCTTATGTCTGACAGACTATGTGCTACTTGCAGAAGTTAGGATCTAATATATTCAATTGTAGGTGGCTTTTTGGAAGAAAGAAGGTTGTATTGCAATTCCTGGGACCCCATTTATACTGATGATGGTATCAGCATTTGAAGAAAATGGGGTCCTATAGGTGAAGAGCGCAGGAATGATGGGCAGCTGATCTGTTTCAGATAGAAAGAGCATTGTGATTAAATCCTGGGACCCCATTAGTACCTATGATGGTATTTATCGTTGAAGAAAATGGGGTCCTATAGGTGAAGAGCACAATGTTGAAGTGCCAATCATCTGTTTCTTGAAGAAAGAGCATTGTGATTGAAACCTGGGACTCCATTAGTACCTATGATGGTATTCATCTTTGAAGAAAATGGGGTCCTAAAGGTAAAAAACACAATGGCTAAGGTCAGCAGCTCCATTCTGAGGAGTGAAAGCATGGCGAATCTAATATTGGTACCCAATTGGAACCATTGGTGGTAGAAACCATTGAAGAAAATGGGATACAAAGGAAGAAGACTGCAACGATTGACAGGATCCCTATTGAAGCAATGTCACCATTTCAAGCCATCAGACCAAGTAAGTTCTTACTAATTTTGAACGTTTATGCTAAATTAATGTTCAAATGATAAGATATTTGATGTAAGGTTTACTCCCTTTTTCTTTAAAACTATTTAGAGATTGGTTAAAGAGGAACTCTGCCTTTAATGGCAGGGAAACACCTGTTTGGAAATGGATTGATGGAATGGCTGTAGGGGCAGTGGAGGAGGCCATAATTTTTTAAGGTGCTCTTTAACCAATTTTCTAATATTTTAGAAAAAGTGGAATGTATTATGCTATGTTAACAATTTGTATGGTGTTCTGAGCACATCTGGGCTGGGCATAGTATAGTGTCTCTTATCTTTTTAAGAGGCCTTATGTCCTGCAGTCTATGTGCTACTTGCAGAAGTTAGGATCTAATATATTCAATTGTAGGTGGCTTTATGGAAGAAAGAAGGTTGTATTGCAATTCCTGGGACCCCATTTATACTGATGATGGTATCAGCATTTGAAGAAAATGGGGTCCTATAGGTGAAGAGTGCAGGAATGATGGGCAGCTGATCTGTTTCAGATAGAAAGAGCATTGTGATTAAATCCTGGGACCCCATTAGTACCTATGATGGTATTTATCGTTGAAGAAAATGGGGTCCTATAGGTGAAGAGCACAATGTTGAAGTGCCAATCATCTGTTTCTTGAAGAAAGAGCATTGTGATTGAAACCTGGGACTCCATTAGTACCTATGATGGTATTCATCTTTGAAGAAAATGGGGTCCTAAAGGTAAAAACACAATTGCTAAGGTCAGCAGCTCCATTTTGAGGAGTGAAAGCATGGCGAATCTAATATTGGTACCCAATTGGAACCATTGGTGGTAGAAACCATTGAAGAAAATGGGATACAAAGGAAGAAGACTGCAACGATTGACAGCATCCCTATTGAAGCAATGTCACCATTTCAAGCCATCAGACCAAGTAAGTTCTCACAAATTTTGAACGTTTATGCTAAATTAATTTTTAAATGCTAAGATATTTGATGTAAGGTTTACTCCCTTTTTCTGTAAAACTATTTAGAGATTGGTTAAAGAGGAACTCTGCCTTTAATGGCAGGGAAACACCTGTTTGGAAATGGATTGATGGAATGGCTGTAGGGGCAGTGGAGGAGGCCATAATTTTTTAAGGTGCTCTTTAACCAATTTTCTAATATTTTAGAAAAAGTGGAATGTATTATGCCATGTGACCAATTTGCAAGGTGTTCTGAGCACATCTGGGCTGGGCATAGTGTCTCTTGTCTTTTTAAGAGGCCTTATGTCCTGCAGTCTATGTGCTACTTGCAGAAGTTAGGATCTAATATATTCAATTGTAGGTGGCTTTTTGGAAGAAAGAAGGTTGTATTGCAATTCCTGGGACCCCATTTATACTAATGATGGTATCAGCATTTGAAGAAAATGGGGTCCTATAGGTGAAGAGGGCAGGAATGATGGGCAACTGATCTGTTTCAGGAAGAGAGAGCATTGTGATTAAATCCTGGGACCCCATTAGTACCTATGATGGTATTTATCGTTGAAGAAAATGGGGTCCTATAGGTGAAGAGCACAATGTTGAAGTGCCAATCATCTGTTTCTTGAAGAAAGGGCATTGTGATTGAAACCTGGGACTCCATTAGTACCTATGATGGTATTCATCTTTGAAGAAAATGAGGTCCTAAAGGTAAAAACACAATGGCTAAGGTCAGCAGCTCCATTCTGAGGAGTGAAAGCATGGCGGATCTAATATTGGTACCCAATTGGAACCATTGGTGGTAGGAACCATTGAAGAAAATGGGATACAAAGGAAGAAGACTACAACGATTGACAGCATCCCTATTGAAGCAATGTCACCATTTCAAGCCATCAGACCAAGTAAGTTCTCACAAATTTTGAACGTTTATGCTAAATTAATTTTTAAATGCTAAGATATTTGATGTAAGGTTTACTCCCTTTTTCTGTAAAACTATTTAGAGATTGGTTAAAGAGGAACTCTGCCTTTAATGGCAGGGAAACACCTGTTTGGAAATGGATTGATGGAATGGCTGTAGGGGCAGTGGAGGAGGCAATAATTTTTTAAGGTGCTCTTTAACCAATTTTCTAATATTTTAGAAAAAGTGGAATGTATTATGCTATGTTAACAATTTGTATGGTGTTCTGAGCACATCTGGGCTGGGCATAGTGTCTCTTGTCTTTTTAAGAGGCCTTATGTCCTACAGACTATGTGCTACTTGCAGAAGTTAGGATCTAATATATTCAATTGTAGGTGGCTTTTTGGAAGAAAGAAGGTTGTATTGCAATTCCTGGGACCCCATTTATACTGATGATGGTATCAGCATTTGAAGAAAATGGGGTCCTATAGGTGAAGAGCGCAGGAATGATGGGCAGCTGATCTGTTTCAGATAGAAAGAGCATTGTGATTAAATCCTGGGACCCCATTAGTACCTATGATGGTATTTATCGTTGAAGAAAATGGGGTCCTATAGGTGAAGAGCACAATGTTGAAGTGCCAATCATCTGTTTCTTGAAGAAAGGGCATTGTGATTGAAACCTGGGACTCCATTAGTACCTATGATGGTATTCATCTTTGAAGAAAATGGGGTCCTAAAGGTAAAAACACAATGGCTAAGGTCAGCAGCTCCATTCTGAGGAGTGAAAGCATGGCGGATCTAATATTGGTACCCAATTGGAACCATTGGTGGTAGAAACCATTGAAGAAAATGGGATACAAAGGAAGAAGACTGCAACGATTGACAGCATCCCTATTGAAGCAATGTCACCATTTCAAGCCATCAGACCAAGTAAGTTCTCACTAATTTTGAACGTTTATGCTAAATTAATTTTTAAATGCTAAGATATTTGATGTAAGGTTTACTCCCTTTTTCTGTAAAACTATTTAGAGATTGGTTAAAGAGGAACTCTGCCTTTAATGGCAGGGAAACACCTGTTTGGAAATGGATTGATGGAATGGCTGTAGGGGCAGTGGAGGAGGCCATAATTTTTTAAGGTGCTCTTTAACCAATTTTCTAATATTTTAGAAAAAGTGGAATGTATTATGCTATGTTAACAATTTGTATGGTGTTCTGAGCACAACTGGGCTGGGCATAGTGTCTCTTGTCTTTTTAAGAGGCCTTATGTCCTGCAGTCTATGTGCTACTTGCAGAAGTTAGGATCTAATATATTCAATTGTAGGTGGCTTTATGGAAGAAAGAAGGTTGTATTGCAATTCCTGGGACCCCATTTATACTGATGATGGTATCAGCATTTGAAGAAAATGGGGTCCTATAGGTGAAGAGGGCAGGAATGATGGGCAACTGATCTGTTTCAGGAAGAGAGAGCATTGTGATTAAATCCTGGGACCCCATTAGTACCTATGATGGTATTTATCGTTGAAGAAAATGGGGTCCTATAGGTGAAGAGCACAATGTTGAAGTGCCAATCATCTGTTTCTTGAAGAAAGGGCATTGTGATTGAAACCTGGGACTCCATTAGTACCTATGATGGTATTCATCTTTGAAGAAAATGGGGTCCTAAAGGTAAAAACACAATGGCTAAGGTCAGCAGCTCCATTCTGAGGAGTGAAAGCATGGCGAATCTAAAATTGGTACCCAATTGGAACCATTGGTGGTAGAAACCATTGAAGAAAATGGGATACAAAGGAAGAAGACTGCAACGATTGACAGCATCCCTATTGAAGCAATGTCACCATTTCAAGCCATCAGACCAAGTAAGTTCTCACTAATTTTGAACGTTTATGCTAAATTAATTTTTAAATGCTAAGATATTTGATGTAAGGTTTACTCCCTTTTTCTGTAAAACTATTTAGAGATTGGTTAAAGAGGAACTCTGCCTTTAATGGCAGGGAAACACCTGTTTGGAAATGGATTGATGGAATGGCTGTAGGGGCAGTGGAGGAGGCCATAATTTTTTAAGGTGCTCTTTAACCAATTTTCTAATATTTTAGAAAAAGTGGAATGTATTATGCTATGTTAACAATTTGCAAGGTGTTCTGAGCACAACTGGGCTGGGCATAGTGTCTCTTGTCTTTTTAAGAGGCCTTATGTCTGACAGACTATGTGCTACTTGCAGAAGTTAGGATCTAATATATTCAATTGTAGGTGGCTTTTTGGAAGAAAGAAGGTTGTATTGCAATTCCTGGGACCCCATTTATACTGATGATGGTATCAGCATTTGAAGAAAATGGGGTCCTATAGGTGAAGAGCGCAGGAATGATGGGCAGCTGATCTGTTTCAGATAGAAAGAGCATTGTGATTAAATCCTGGGACCCCATTAGTACCTATGATGGTATTTATCGTTGAAGAAAATGGGGTCCTATAGGTGAAGAGCACAATGTTGAAGTGCCAATCATCTGTTTCTTGAAGAAAGAGCATTGTGATTGAAACCTGGGACTCCATTAGTACCTATGATGGTATTCATCTTTGAAGAAAATGGGGTCCTAAAGGTAAAAAACACAATGGCTAAGGTCAGCAGCTCCATTCTGAGGAGTGAAAGCATGGCGAATCTAATATTGGTACCCAATTGGAACCATTGGTGGTAGAAACCATTGAAGAAAATGGGATACAAAGGAAGAAGACTGCAACGATTGACAGGATCCCTATTGAAGCAATGTCACCATTTCAAGCCATCAGACCAAGTAAGTTCTTACTAATTTTGAACGTTTATGCTAAATTAATGTTCAAATGATAAGATATTTGATGTAAGGTTTACTCCCTTTTTCTGTAAAACTATTTAGAGATTGGTTAAAGAGGAACTCTGCCTTTAATGGCAGGGAAACACCTGTTTGGAAATGGATTGATGGAATGGCTGTAGGGGCAGTGGAGGAGGCCATAATTTTTTAAGGTGCTCTTTAACCAATTTTCTAATATTTTAGAAAAAGTGGAATGTATTATGCTATGTTAACAATTTGTATGGTGTTCTGAGCACATCTGGGCTGGGCATAGTATAGTGTCTCTTATCTTTTTAAGAGGCCTTATGTCCTGCAGTCTATGTGCTACTTGCAGAAGTTAGGATCTAATATATTCAATTGTAGGTGGCTTTATGGAAGAAAGAAGGTTGTATTGCAATTCCTGGGACCCCATTTATACTGATGATGGTATCAGCATTTGAAGAAAATGGGGTCCTATAGGTGAAGAGGGCAGGAATGATGGGCAGCTGATCTGTTTCAGATAGAAAGAGCATTGTGATTAAATCCTGGGACCCCATTAGTACCTATGATGGTATTTATCGTTGAAGAAAATGGGGTCCTATAGGTGAAGAGCACAATGTTGAAGTGCCAATCATCTGTTTCTTGAAGAAAGAGCATTGTGATTGAAACCTGGGACTCCATTAGTACCTATGATGGTATTCATCTTTGAAGAAAATGGGGTCCTAAAGGTAAAAACACAATTGCTAAGGTCAGCAGCTCCATTTTGAGGAGTGAAAGCATGGCGAATCTAATATTGGTACCCAATTGGAACCATTGGTGGTAGAAACCATTGAAGAAAATGGGATACAAAGGAAGAAGACTGCAACGATTGACAGCATCCCTATTGAAGCAATGTCACCATTTCAAGCCATCAGACCAAGTAAGTTCTCACAAATTTTGAACGTTTATGCTAAATTAATTTTTAAATGCTAAGATATTTGATGTAAGGTTTACTCCCTTTTTCTGTAAAACTATTTAGAGATTGGTTAAAGAGGAACTCTGCCTTTAATGGCAGGGAAACACCTGTTTGGAAATGGATTGATGGAATGGCTGTAGGGGCAGTGGAGGAGGCCATAATTTTTTAAGGTGCTCTTTAACCAATTTTCTAATATTTTAGAAAAAGTGGAATGTATTATGCCATGTGACCAATTTGCAAGGTGTTCTGAGCACATCTGGGCTGGGCATAGTGTCTCTTGTCTTTTTAAGAGGCCTTATGTCCTGCAGTCTATGTGCTACTTGCAGAAGTTAGGATCTAATATATTCAATTGTAGGTGGCTTTTTGGAAGAAAGAAGGTTGTATTGCAATTCCTGGGACCCCATTTATACTAATGATGGTATCAGCATTTGAAGAAAATGGGGTCCTATAGGTGAAGAGCGCAGGAATGATGGGCAACTGATCTGTTTCAGGAAGAGAGAGCATTGTGATTAAATCCTGGGACCCCATTAGTACCTATGATGGTATTTATCGTTGAAGAAAATGGGGTCCTATAGGTGAAGAGCACAATGTTGAAGTGCCAATCATCTGTTTCTTGAAGAAAGGGCATTGTGATTGAAACCTGGGACTCCATTAGTACCTATGATGGTATTCATCTTTGAAGAAAATGAGGTCCTAAAGGTAAAAACACAATGGCTAAGGTCAGCAGCTCCATTCTGAGGAGTGAAAGCATGGCGGATCTAATATTGGTACCCAATTGGAACCATTGGTGGTAGGAACCATTGAAGAAAATGGGATACAAAGGAAGAAGACTACAACGATTGACAGCATCCCTATTGAAGCAATGTCACCATTTCAAGCCATCAGACCAAGTAAGTTCTCACAAATTTTGAACGTTTATGCTAAATTAATTTTTAAATGCTAAGATATTTGATGTAAGGTTTACTCCCTTTTTCTGTAAAACTATTTAGAGATTGGTTAAAGAGGAACTCTGCCTTTAATGGCAGGGAAACACCTGTTTGGAAATGGATTGATGGAATGGCTGTAGGGGCAGTGGAGGAGGCAATAATTTTTTAAGGTGCTCTTTAACCAATTTTCTAATATTTTAGAAAAAGTGGAATGTATTATGCTATGTTAACAATTTGTATGGTGTTCTGAGCACATCTGGGCTGGGCATAGTGTCTCTTGTCTTTTTAAGAGGCCTTATGTCCTACAGACTATGTGCTACTTGCAGAAGTTAGGATCTAATATATTCAATTGTAGGTGGCTTTTTGGAAGAAAGAAGGTTGTATTGCAATTCCTGGGACCCCATTTATACTGATGATGGTATCAGCATTTGAAGAAAATGGGGTCCTATAGGTGAAGAGCGCAGGAATGATGGGCAGCTGATCTGTTTCAGATAGAAAGAGCATTGTGATTAAATCCTGGGACCCCATTAGTACCTATGATGGTATTTATCGTTGAAGAAAATGGGGTCCTATAGGTGAAGAGCACAATGTTGAAGTGCCAATCATCTGTTTCTTGAAGAAAGGGCATTGTGATTGAAACCTGGGACTCCATTAGTACCTATGATGGTATTCATCTTTGAAGAAAATGGGGTCCTAAAGGTAAAAACACAATGGCTAAGGTCAGCAGCTCCATTCTGAGGAGTGAAAGCATGGCGGATCTAATATTGGTACCCAATTGGAACCATTGGTGGTAGAAACCATTGAAGAAAATGGGATACAAAGGAAGAAGACTGCAACGATTGACAGCATCCCTATTGAAGCAATGTCACCATTTCAAGCCATCAGACCAAGTAAGTTCTCACTAATTTTGAACGTTTATGCTAAATTAATTTTTAAATGCTAAGATATTTGATGTAAGGTTTACTCCCTTTTTCTGTAAAACTATTTAGAGATTGGTTAAAGAGGAACTCTGCCTTTAATGGCAGGGAAACACCTGTTTGGAAATGGATTGATGGAATGGCTGTAGGGGCAGTGGAGGAGGCCATAATTTTTTAAGGTGCTCTTTAACCAATTTTCTAATATTTTAGAAAAAGTGGAATGTATTATGCTATGTTAACAATTTGTATGGTGTTCTGAGCACAACTGGGCTGGGCATAGTGTCTCTTGTCTTTTTAAGAGGCCTTATGTCTGACAGACTATGTGCTACTTGCAGAAGTTAGGATCTAATATATTCAATTGTAGGTGGCTTTTTGGAAGAAAGAAGGTTGTATTGCAATTCCTGGGACCCCATTTATACTGATGATGGTATCAGCATTTGAAGAAAATGGGGTCCTATAGGTGAAGAGCGCAGGAATGATGGGCAGCTGATCTGTTTCAGATAGAAAGAGCATTGTGATTAAATCCTGGGACCCCATTAGTACCTATGATGGTATTTATCGTTGAAGAAAATGGGGTCCTATAGGTGAAGAGCACAATGTTGAAGTGCCAATCATCTGTTTCTTGAAGAAAGAGCATTGTGATTGAAACCTGGGACTCCATTAGTACCTATGATGGTATTCATCTTTGAAGAAAATGGGGTCCTAAAGGTAAAAACACAATTGCTAAGGTCAGCAGCTCCATTCTGAGGAGTGAAAGCATGGCGAATCTAATATTGGTACCCAATTGGAACCATTGGTGGTAGAAACCATTGAAGAAAATGGGATACAAAGGAAGAAGACTGCAACGATTGACAGGATCCCTATTGAAGCAATGTCACCATTTCAAGCCATCAGACCAAGTAAGTTCTCACAAATTTTGAACGTTTATGCTAAATTAATTTTTAAATGCTAAGATATTTAATGTAAGGTTTACTCCCTTTTTCTGTAAAACTATTTAGAGATTGGTTAAAGAGGAACTCTGCCTTTAATGGCAGGGAAACACCTGTTTGGAAATGGATTGATGGAATGGCTGTAGGGGCAGTGGAGGAGGCCATAATTTTTTAAGGTGCTCTTTAACCAATTTTCTAATATTTTAGAAAAAGTGGAATGTATTATGCCATGTGACCAATTTGCAAGGTGTTCTGAGCATATCTGGACTGGGCATAGTGTCTCTTGTCTTTTTAAGAGGCCTTATGTCCTACAGACTATGTGCTACTTGCAGAAGTTAGGATCTAATATATTCAATTGTAGGTGGCTTTTTGGAAGAAAGAAGGTTGTATTGCAATTCCTGGGACCCCATTTATACTGATGATGGTATCAGCATTTGAAGAAAATGGGGTCCTATAGGTGAAGAGGGCAGGAATGATGGGCAACTGATCTGTTTCAGGAAGAGAGAGCATTGTGATTAAATCCTGGGACCCCATTAGTACCTATGATGGTATTTATCATTGAAGAAAATGGGGTCCTATAGGTTAAGAGCACAATGTTGAAGTGCCAATCATCTGTTTCTTGAAGAAAGGGCATTGTGATTGAAACCTGGGACTCCATTAGTACCTATGATGGTATTCATCTTTGAAGAAAATGAGGTCCTAAAGGTAAAAACACAATGGCTAAGGTCAGCAGCTCCATTCTGAGGAGTGAAAGCATGGCGAATCTAAAATTGGTACCCAATTGGAACGGTTGGTGGTAGAAACCATTGAAGAAAATGGGATACAAAGGAAGAAGACTGCAACGATTGACAGCATCCCTATTGAAGCAATGTCACCATTTCAAGCCATCAGACCAAGTAAGTTCTCACAAATTTTGAACGTTTATGCTAAATTAATTTTTAAATGCTGAGATATTTGATGTAAGGTTTACTCCCTTTTTCTGTAAAACTATTTAGAGATTGGTTAAAGAGGAACTCTGCCTTTAATGGCAGGGAAACACCTGTTTGGAAATGGATTGATGGAATGGCTGTAGGGGCAGTGGAGGAGGCCATAATTTTTTAAGGTGCTCTTTAACCAATTTTCTAATATTTTAGAAAAAGTGGAATGTATTATGCTATGTTAACAATTTGTATGGTGTTCTGAGCACATCTGGGCTGGGCATAGTGTCTCTTGTCTTTTTAAGAGGCCTTATGTCCTACAGACTATGTGCTACTTGCAGAAGTTAGGATCTAATATATTCAATTGTAGGTGGCTTTTTGGAAGAAAGAAGGTTGTATTGCAATTCCTGGGACCCCATTTATACTGATGATGGTATCAGCATTTGAAGAAAATGGGGTCCTATAGGTGAAGAGCGCAGGAATGATGGGCAGCTGATCTGTTTCAGGAAGAGAGAGCATTGTGAATAAATCCTGGGACCCCATTAGTACCTATGATGGTATTTATCGTTGAAGAAAATGGGGTCCTATAGGTGAAGAGCACAATGTTGAAGTGCCAATCATCTGTTTCTTGAAGAAAGAGCATTGTGATTGAAACCTGGGACTCCATTAGTACCTATGATGGTATTTATCTTTGAAGAAAATGGGGTCCTAAAGGTAAAAAACACAATGGCTAAGGTCAGCAGCTCCATTCTGAGGAGTGAAAGCATGGCGAATCTAATATTGGTACCCAATTGGTACCATTGGTGGTAGAAACCATTGAAGAAAATGGGATACAAAGGAAGAAGACTGCAACGATTAACTGCATCCCTATTGAAGCAGTGTCACAATTTCAAGCCATCAGACCAAGTAAGTTCTCACAAAATTTGAACGTTTATGCTAAATTAATGTTCAAATGCTACGATGTAAGGTTTACTCCCTTTTTCTGTAAAACTATTTAGAGATTGGTTAAAGAGGAACTCTGCCTTTAATGGCAGGGAAACACCTGTTTGGAAATGGATTGATGGAATGGCTGTAGGGGCAGTGGTGGAGGCCATAATTTTTTAAGGTGCTCTTTAACCAATTTTCTTATATTTTAGAAAAAGTGGAATGTATTATGCCATGTTAACAATTTGTATGGTGTTCTGAGCACATCTGGGCTGGGCATAGTGTCTCTTGTCTTTTTAAGAGGCCTTATGTCCTACAGACTATGTGCTACTTGCAGAAGTTAGGATCTAATATATTCAATTGTAGGTGGCTTTTTGGAAGAAAGAAGGTTGTATTGCAATTCCTGGGACCCCATTTATACTGATGATGGTATCAGCATTTGAAGAAAATGGGGTCCTATAGGTGAAGAGCGCAAGAATGATGGGCAGCTGATCTGTTTCAGGAAGAAAGAGCATTGTGATTAAATCCTGGGACCCCATAAGTACCTATGATGGTATTTATCGTTGAAGAAAATGGGGTCCTATAGGTTAAGAGCACAATGTTGAAGTGCCAATCATCTGTTTCTTGAAGAAAGGGCATTGTGATTGAAACCTGGGACTCCATTAGTACCTATGATGGTATTCATCTTTGAAGAAAATGGGGTCCTAAAGGTAAAAACACAATGGCTAAGGTCAGCAGCTCCATTCTGAGGAGTGAAAGCATGGCGAATCTAAAATTGGTACCCAATTGGAACCATTGGTGGTAGAAACCATTGAAGAAAATGGGATACAAAGGAAGAAGACTGCAACGATTGACAGCATCCCTATTGAAGCAATGTCACCATTTCAAGCCATCAGACCAAGTAAGTTCTCACAAATTTTGAACGTTTATGCTAAATTAATTTTTAAATGCTAAGATATTTGATGTAAGGTTTACTCCCTTTTTCTGTAAAACTATTTAGAGATTGGTTAAAGAGGAACTCTGCCTTTAATGGCAGGGAAACACCTGTTTGGAAATGGATTGATGGAATGGCTGTAGGGGCAGTGGAGGAGGCCATAATTTTTTAAGGTGCTCTTTAACCAATTTTCTAATATTTTAGAAAAAGTGGAATGTATTATGCTATGTTAACAATTTGTATGGTGTTCTGAGCACAACTGGGCTGGGCATAGTGTCTCTTGTCTTTTTAAGAGGCCTTATGTCTGACAGACTATGTGCTACTTGCAGAAGTTAGGATCTAATATATTCAATTGTAGGTGGCTTTTTGGAAGAAAGAAGGTTGTATTGCAATTCCTGGGACCCCATTTATACTGATGATGGTATCAGCATTTGAAGAAAATGGGGTCCTATAGGTGAAGAGCGCAGGAATGATGGGCAGCTGATCTGTTTCAGATAGAAAGAGCATTGTGATTAAATCCTGGGACCCCATTAGTACCTATGATGGTATTTATCGTTGAAGAAAATGGGGTCCTATAGGTGAAGAGCACAATGTTGAAGTGCCAATCATCTGTTTCTTGAAGAAAGAGCATTGTGATTGAAACCTGGGACTCCATTAGTACCTATGATGGTATTCATCTTTGAAGAAAATGGGGTCCTAAAGGTAAAAAACACAATGGCTAAGGTCAGCAGCTCCATTCTGAGGAGTGAAAGCATGGCGAATCTAATATTGGTACCCAATTGGAACCATTGGTGGTAGAAACCATTGAAGAAAATGGGATACAAAGGAAGAAGACTGCAACGATTGACAGGATCCCTATTGAAGCAATGTCACCATTTCAAGCCATCAGACCAAGTAAGTTCTTACTAATTTTGAACGTTTATGCTAAATTAATGTTCAAATGATAAGATATTTGATGTAAGGTTTACTCCCTTTTTCTGTAAAACTATTTAGAGATTGGTTAAAGAGGAACTCTGCCTTTAATGGCAGGGAAACACCTGTTTGGAAATGGATTGATGGAATGGCTGTAGGGGCAGTGGAGGAGGCCATAATTTTTTAAGGTGCTCTTTAACCAATTTTCTAATATTTTAGAAAAAGTGGAATGTATTATGCTATGTTAACAATTTGTATGGTGTTCTGAGCACATCTGGGCTGGGCATAGTGTCTCTTGTATTTTTAAGAGGCCTTATGTCCTGCAGTCTATGTGCTACTTGCAGAAGTTAGGATCTAATATATTCAATTGTAGGTGGCTTTTTGGAAGAAAGAAGGTTGTATTGCAATTCCTGGGACCCCATTTATACTGATGATGGTATCAGCATTTGAAGAAAATGGGGTCCTATAGGTGAAGAGTGCAGGAATGATGGGCAGCTGATCTGTTTCAGATAGAAAGAGCATTGTGATTAAATCCTGGGACCCCATTAGTACCTATGATGGTATTTATCGTTGAAGAAAATGGGGTCCTATAGGTGAAGAGCACAATGTTGAAGTGCCAATCATCTGTTTCTTGAAGAAAGAGCATTGTGATTGAAACCTGGGACTCCATTAGTACCTATGATGGTATTCATCTTTGAAGAAAATGGGGTCCTAAAGGTAAAAACACAATTGCTAAGGTCAGCAGCTCCATTCTGAGGAGTGAAAGCATGGCGAATCTAATATTGGTACCCAATTGGAACCATTGGTGGTAGAAACCATTGAAGAAAATGGGATACAAAGGAAGAAGACTGCAACGATTGACAGCATCCCTATTGAAGCAATGTCACCATTTCAAGCCATCAGACCAAGTAAGTTCTCACAAATTTTGAACGTTTATGCTAAATTAATTTTTAAATGCTAAGATATTTGATGTAAGGTTTACTCCCTTTTTCTGTAAAACTATTTAGAGATTGGTTAAAGAGGAACTCTGCCTTTAATGGCAGGGAAACACCTGTTTGGAAATGGATTGATGGAATGGCTGTAGGGGCAGTGGAGGAGGCCATAATTTTTTAAGGTGCTCTTTAACCAATTTACTAATATTTTAGAAAAAGTGGAATGTATTATGCCATGTTAACAATTTGCAAGGTGTTCTGAGCACATCTGGGCTGGGCATAGTGTCTCTTGTCTTTTTAAGAGGCCTTATGTCCTACAGACTATGTGCTACTTGCAGAAGTTAGGATCTAATATATTCAATTGTAGGTGGCTTTTTGGAAGAAAGAAGGTTGTATTGCAATTCCTGGGACCCCATTTATACTGATGATGGTATCAGCATTTGAAGCAAATGGGGTCCTATAGGTGAAGAGCGCAGGAATGATGGGCAGCTGATCTGTTTCAGATAGAAAGAGCATTGTGATTAAATCCTGGGACCCCATTAGTACATATGATGGTATTTATCGTTGAAGAAAATGGGGTCCTATAGGTGAAGAGCACAATGTTGAAGTGCCAATCATCTGTTTCTTGAAGAAAGGGCATTGTGATTGAAACCTGGGACTCCATTAGTACCTATGATGGTATTCATCTTTGAAGAAAATGGGGTCCTAAAGGTAAAAACACAATTGCTAAGGTCAGCAGCTCCATTCTGAGGAGTGAAAGCATGGCGAATCTAATATTGGTACCCAATTGGAACCATTGGTGGTAGAAACCATTGAAGAAAATGGGATACAAAGGAAGAAGACTGCAACGATTGACAGCATCCCTATTGAAGCAATGTCACCATTTCAAGCCATCAGACCAAGTAAGTTCTCACAAATTTTGAACGTTTATGCTAAATTAATTTTTAAATGCTAAGATATTTGATGTAAGCTTTACTCCCTTTTTCTGTAAAACTATTTAGAGATTGGTTAAAGAGGAACTCTGCCTTTAATGGCAGGGAAACACCTGTTTGGAAATGGATTGATGGAATGGCTGTAGGGGCAGTGGAGGAGGCCATAATTTTTTAAGGTGCTCTTTAACCAATTTTCTAATATTTTAGAAAAAGTGGAATGTATTATGCCATGTTAACAATTTGTATGGTGTTCTGAGCACATCTGGACTGGGCATAGTGTCTCTTGTCTTTTTAAGAGGCCTTATGTCCTACAGACTATGTGCTACTTGCAGAAGTTAGGATCTAATATATTCAATTGTAGGTGGCTTTTTGGAAGAAAGAAGGTTGTATTGCAATTCCTGGGACCCCATTTATACTGATGATGGTATCAGCATTTGAAGCAAATGGGGTCCTATAGGTGAAGAGCGCAGGAATGATGGGCAGCTGATCTGTTTCAGATAGAAAGAGCATTGTGATTAAATCCTGGTACATATGATGGTATTTATCGTTGAAGAAAATGGGGTCCTATAGGTGAAGAGCACAATGTTGAAGTGCCAATCATCTGTTTCTTGAAGAAAGGGCATTGTGATTGAAACCTGGGACTCCATTAGTACCTATGATGGTATTCATCTTTGAAGAAAATGGGGTCCTAAAGGTAAAAACACAATGGCTAAGGTCAGCAGCTCCATTCTGAGGAGTGAAAGCATGGCGGATCTAATATTGGTACCCAATTGGAACCATTGGTGGTAGAAACCATTGAAGAAAATGGGATACAAAGGAAGAAGACTGCAACGATTGACAGCATCCCTATTGAAGCAATGTCACCATTTCAAGCCATCAGACCAAGTAAGTTCTCACTAATTTTGAACGTTTATGCTAAATTAATGTTTAAATGCTAAGATATTTGATGTAAGCTTTACTCCCTTTTTCTGTAAAACTATTTAGAGATTGGTTAAAGAGGAACTCTGCCTTTAATGGCAGGGAAACACCTGTTTGGAAATGGATTGATGGAATGGCTGTAGGGGCAGTGGAGGAGGCCATAATTTTTTAAGGTGCTCTTTAACCAATTTTCTAATATTTTAGAAAAAGTGGAATGTATTATGCCATGTTAACAATTTGTATGGTGTTCTGAGCACATCTGGACTGGGCATAGTGTCTCTTGTCTTTTTAAGAGGCCTTATGTCCTGCAGTCTATGTGCTACTTGCAGAAGTTAGGATCTAATATATTCAATTGTAGGTGGCTTTTTGGAAGAAAGAAGGTTGTATTGCAATTCCTGGGACCCCATTTATACTGATGATGGTATCAGCATTTGAAGAAAATGGGGTCCTATAGGTGAAGAGGGCAGGAATGATGGGCAGCTGATCTGTTTCAGGAAGAAAGAGCATTGTGATTAATTCCTGGGACCCCATTAGTACCTATGATGGTATTTATCGTTGAAGAAAATGGGATCCTATAGGTGAAGAGCACAATGTTGAAGTGCCAATCATCTGTTTCTTGAAGAAAGAGCATTGTGATTGAAACCTGGGACTCCATTAGTACCTATGATGGTATTCATCTTTGAAGAAAATGGGGTCCTAAAGGTAAAAAACACAATGGCTAAGGTCAGCAGCTCCATTCTGAGGAGTGAAAGCATGGCGAATCTAATATTGGTACCCAATTGGAACCATTGGTGGTAGAAACCATTGAAGAAAATGGGATACAAAGGAAGAAGACTGCAACGATTGACAGGATCCCTATTGAAGCAATGTCACCATTTCAAGCCATCAGACCAAGTAAGTTCTTACTAATTTTGAACGTTTATGCTAAATTAATGTTCAAATGATAAGATATTTGATGTAAGGTTTACTCCCTTTTTCTGTAAAACTATTTAGAGATTGGTTAAAGAGGAACTCTGCCTTTAATGGCAGGGAAACACCTGTTTGGAAATGGATTGATGGAATGGCTGTAGGGGCAGTGGAGGAGGCCATAATTTTTTAAGGTGCTCTTTAACCAATTTTCTAATATTTTAGAAAAAGTGGAATGTATTATGCCATGTTAACAATTTGTATGGTGTTCTGAGCATATCTGGACTGGGCATAGTGTCTCTTGTCTTTTTAAGAGGCCTTATGTCCTGCAGTCTATGTGCTACTTGCAGAAGTTAGGATCTAATATATTTAATTGTAGGTGGCTTTTTGGAAGAAAGAAGGTTGTATTGCAATTCCTGGGACCCCATTTATACTGATGATGGTATCAGCATTTGAAGAAAATGGGGTCCTATAGGTGAAGAGGGCAGGAATGATGGGCAACTGATCTGTTTCAGGAAGAGAGAGCATTGTGATTAAATCCTGGGACCCCATTAGTACCTATGATGGTATTTATCGTTGAAGAAAATGGGGTCCTATAGGTGAAGAGCACAATGTTGAAGTGCCAATCATCTGTTTCTTGAAGAAAGGGCATTGTGATTGAAACCTGGGACTCCATTAGTACCTATGATGGTATTCATCTTTGAAGAAAATGAGGTCCTAAAGGTAAAAACACAATGGCTAAGGTCAGCAGCTCCATTCTGAGGAGTGAAAGCATGGCGGATCTAATATTGGTACCCAATTGGAACCATTGGTGGTAGGAATTATTGAAGAAAATGGGATACAAAGGAAGAAGACTACAACGATTGACAGCATCCCTATTGAAGCAATGTCACCATTTCAAGCCATCAGACCAAGTAAGTTCTCACAAATTTTGAACGTTTATGCTAAATTAATTTTTAAATGCTAAGATATTTGATGTAAGGTTTACTCCCTTTTTCTGTAAAACTATTTAGAGATTGGTTAAAGAGGAACTCTGCCTTTAATGGCAGGGAAACACCTGTTTGGAAATGGATTGATGGAATGGCTGTAGGGGCAGTGGAGGAGGCAATAATTTTTTAAGGTGCTCTTTAACCAATTTTCTAATATTTTAGAAAAAGTGGAATGTATTATGCTATGTTAACAATTTGTATGGTGTTCTGAGCACATCTGGGCTGGGCATAGTGTCTCTTGTCTTTTTAAGAGGCCTTATGTCCTACAGACTATGTGCTACTTGCAGAAGTTAGGATCTAATATATTCAATTGTAGGTGGCTTTTTGGAAGAAAGAAGGTTGTATTGCAATTCCTGGGACCCCATTTATACTGATGATGGTATCAGCATTTGAAGAAAATGGGGTCCTATAGGTGAAGAGCGCAGGAATGATGGGCAGCTGATCTGTTTCAGATAGAAAGAGCATTGTGATTAAATCCTGGGACCCCATTAGTACCTATGATGGTATTTATCGTTGAAGAAAATGGGGTCCTATAGGTGAAGAGCACAATGTTGAAGTGCCAATCATCTGTTTCTTGAAGAAAGGGCATTGTGATTGAAACCTGGGACTCCATTAGTACCTATGATGGTATTCATCTTTGAAGAAAATGGGGTCCTAAAGGTAAAAACACAATGGCTAAGGTCAGCAGCTCCATTCTGAGGAGTGAAAGCATGGCGAATCTAAAATTGGTACCCAATTGGAACCATTGGTGGTAGAAACCATTGAAGAAAATGGGATACAAAGGAAGAAGACTGCAACGATTGACAGCATCCCTATTGAAGCAATGTCACCATTTCAAGCCATCAGACCAAGTAAGTTCTCACTAATTTTGAACATTTATGCTAAATTAATTTTTAAATGCTAAGATATTTGATGTAAGGTTTACTCCCTTTTTCTGTAAAACTATTTAGAGATTGGTTAAAGAGGAACTCTGCCTTTAATGGCAGGGAAACACCTGTTTGGAAATGGATTGATGGAATGGCTGTAGGGGCAGTGGAGGAGGCCATAATTTTTTAAGGTGCTCTTTAACCAATTTTCTAATATTTTAGAAAAAGTGGAATGTATTATGCTATGTTAACAATTTGTATGGTGTTCTGAGCACAACTGGGCTGGGGATAGTGTCTCTTGTCTTTTTAAGAGGCCTTATGTCCTACAGACTATGTGCTACTTGCAGAAGTTAGGATCTAATATATTCAATTGTAGGTGGCTTTATGGAAGAAAGAAGGTTGTATTGCAATTCCTGGGACCCCATTTATACTGATGATGGTATCAGCATTTGAAGAAAATGGGGTCCTATAGGTGAAGAGCGCAGGAATGATGGGCAGCTGATCTGTTTCAGATAGAAAGAGCATTGTGATTAAATCCTGGGACCCCATTAGTACCTATGATGGTATTTATCGTTGAAGAAAATGGGGTCCTATAGGTGAAGAGCACAATGTTGAAGTGCCAATCATCTGTTTCTTGAAGAAAGAGCATTGTGATTGAAACCTGGGACTCCATTAGTACCTATGATGGTATTCATCTTTGAAGAAAATGGGGTCCTAAAGGTAAAAACACAATGGCTAAGGTCAGCAGCTCCATTCTGAGGAGTGAAAGCATGGCGAATCTAATATTGGTACCCAATTGGAACCATTGGTGGTAGAAACCATTGAAGAAAATGGGATACAAAGGAAGAAGACTGCAACGATTGACAGGATCCCTATTGAAGCAATGTCACCATTTCAAGCCATCAGACCAAGTAAGTTCTCACAAATTTTGAACGTTTATGCTAAATTGATTTTTAAATGCTAAGATATTTAATGTAAGGTTTACTCCCTTTTTCTGTAAAACTATTTAGAGATTGGTTAAAGAGGAACTCTGCCTTTAATGGCAGGGAAACACCTGTTTGGAAATGGATTGATGGAATGGCTGTAGGGGCAGTGGAGGAGGCCATAATTTTTTAAGGTGCTCTTTAACCAATTTTCTAATATTTTAGAAAAAGTGGAATGTATTATGCCATGTGACCAATTTGCAAGGTGTTCTGAGCATATCTGGACTGGGCATAGTGTCTCTTGTCTTTTTAAGAGGCCTTATGTCCTGCAGTCTATGTGCTACTTGCAGAAGTTAGGATCTAATATATTCAATTGTAGGTGGCTTTTTGGAAGAAAGAAGGTTGTATTGCAATTCCTGGGACCCCATTTATACTGATGATGGTATCAGCATTTGAAGAAAATGGGGTCCTATAGGTGAAGAGGGCAGGAATGATGGGCAACTGATCTGTTTCAGGAAGAGAGAGCATTGTGATTAAATCCTGGGACCCCATTAGTACCTATGATGGTATTTATCGTTGAAGAAAATGGGGTCCTATAGGTGAAGAGCACAATGTTGAAGTGCCAATCATCTGTTTCTTGAAGAAAGGGCATTGTGATTGAAACCTGGGACTCCATTAGTACCTATGATGGTATTCATCTTTGAAGAAAATGAGGTCCTAAAGGTAAAAACACAATGGCTAAGGTCAGCAGCTCCATTCTGAGGAGTGAAAGCATGGCGGATCTAATATTGGTACCCAATTGGAACCATTGGTGGTAGGAACCATTGAAGAAAATGGGATACAAAGGAAGAAGACTACAACGATTGACAGCATCCCTATTGAAGCAATGTCACCATTTCAAGCCATCAGACCAAGTAAGTTCTCACAAATTTTGAACGTTTATGCTAAATTAATTTTTAAATGCTAAGATATTTGATGTAAGGTTTACTCCCTTTCTCTGTAAAACTATTTAGAGATTGGTTAAAGAGGAACTCTGCCTTTAATGGCAGGGAAACACCTGTTTGGAAATGGATTGATGGAATGGCTGTAGGGGCAGTGGAGGAGGCCATAATTTTTTAAGGTGCTCTTTAACCAATTTTCTAATATTTTAGAAAAAGTGGAATGTATTATGCTATGTTAACAATTTGTATGGTGTTCTGAGCACATCTGGACTGGGCATAGTGTCTCTTGTCTTTTTAAGAGGCCTTATGTCTGACAGACTATGTGCTACTTGCAGAAGTTAGGATCTAATATATTCAATTGTAGGTGGCTTTATGGAAGAAAGAAGGTTGTATTGCAATTCCTGGGACCCCATTTATACTGATGATGGTATCAGCATTTGAAGAAAATGGGGTCCTATAGGTGAAGAGGGCAGGAATGATGGGCAAGTGATCTGTTTCAGGAAGAGAGAGCATTGTGATTAAATCCTGGGACCCCATTAGTACCTATGATGGTATTTATCGTTGAAGAAAATGGGGTCCTATAGGTGAAGAGCACAATGTTGAAGTGCCAATCATCTGTTTCTTGAAGAAAGGGCATTGTGATTGAAGCCCGGGACTCCATTAGTACCTATAATGGTATTCATCTTTGAAGAAAATGGGGTCCTAAAGGTAAAAACACAATGGCTAAGGTCAGCAGCTCCATTCTGAGGAGTGAAAGCATGGCGAATCTACTATTGGTACCCAATTGGAACCATTGGTGGTAGAAACCATTGAAGAAAATGGGGTCCTAAATATAAAAATACAATGGCTAAGGTCAGCAGCTCCATTCTGAGGAGTGAAAGCATGGCGGATCTAATTTTGGTACCCAATTGGAACCATTGGTGGTAGAAACCATTGAAGAAAATGGGATACAAAGGAAGAAGACTGCAACGATTGACAGCATCCCTATTGAAGCAATGTTACCATTTCAAGCCATCAGACCAAGTAAGTTCTCACTAATTTTGAACGTTTATGCTAAATTAATGTTTAAATGCTAAGATATTTGATGTAAGGATTACTCCCTTTTTCTGTAAAACTATTTAGAGATTGGTTAAAGAGGAACTCTGCCTTTAATGGCAGGGAAACACCTGTTTGGAAATGGATTGATGGAATGGCTGTAGGGGCAGTGGAGGAGGCCATATTTTTTTAAGGTGCTCTTTAACCAATTTTCTAATATTTTAGAAAAAGTGGAATGTATTATGCCATGTTAACAATTTGCAAGGTGTTCTGAGCACATCTGGACTGGGCATAGTGTCTCTTGTCTTTTTAAGAGGCCTTATGTCTTGCAGTCTATGTGCTACTAGCAGAAGTTAGGATCTAATATATTCATTTGTAGGTGGCTTTATGGAAGAAAGAAGGTTGTATTGCAATTCCTGGGACCCCTTTATACTGATGATGGTATCAGCATTTGAAGAAAATGGGGTCCTTTAGGTGAAGAGGGCAGGAATGATGGGCAGCTGATCTGTTTCAGGAAGAGAGAGCATTGTGATTAAATCCTGGGACCCCATTAGTACCTATGATGGTATTTATCGTTGAAGAAAATGGGGTCCTATAGGTGAAGAGCACAATGTTGAAGTGCCAATGATCTGTTTCTTGAAGAAAGAGCATTGTGATTGAAACCTGGGACTCCATTAGTACCTATGATGGTATTTATCTTTGAAGAAAATGGGGTTCTAAAGGTAAAAAACACAATGGCTAAGGTCAGCAGCTCCATTCTGAGGAGTGAAAGCATGGCGAATCTAATATTGGTACCCAATTGGAACCATTGGTGGTAGAAACCATTGAAGAAAATGGGATACAAAGGAAGAAGACTGCAACGATTAACAGCATCCCTATTGAAGCAGTGTCACAATTTCAAGCCATCAGACGAAGTAAGTTCTCACAAAATTTGAACGTTTATGCTAAATTAATGTTCAAATGCTAAGATGTAAGGTTTACTCCCTTTTTCTGTAAAACTATTTAGAGATTGGTTAAAGAGGAACTCTGCCTTTAATGGCAGGGAAACACCTGTTTGGAAATGGATTGATGGAATGGCTGTAGGGGCAGTGGAGGAGTAGAGATGAGCGAGCACTAAAATGCTCGGGTACTCGTTATTCGAGACAAACTTTTCCCGATGCTCGAGTGCTTGTCTCGAATAACGAACCCCATTGAAGTCAATGGGAGACTCGAGCATTTTTCAAGGGGACCAAGGCTCTGCACAGGGAAGCTTGGCCAAACACCTGGGAACCTCAGAAAAGGATGGAAACACCACGGAAATGGACAGGAAACAGCAGGGGCAGCATGCATGGATGCCTCTGAGGCTGCATAATCGCACCATTATGCCAAAATTATGGGCAACAGCATGGCCATGACAGAGTGACAGAATGAAGCTAGATAGCATCTAAAATATGCAATAATTGACCCTGCCACTATAGGGGACGGCATGCAGAGGCAGCGGCAGCAGGCTAGAGAGTGGCATGGCGACATACCCTAAATGGACTCAGGCTTCAAACCAATGGGTGGCAGAGAGGAACCAAAGGAGGTGAGCAAGAAGCGCTCAAATAATATCGGTACATGATAAAAGTTTGCCAGTATATTTTGTGGATTACACAGCAGGGTGGCGACAAAGTTAACATGGAAGCCATGAAAACAACCCAAAATTCTGCCTGACACAGCTCGTTTGATAAGGGGACCATGTATGGAGGCAGTGAACTAGTAGTAGATTAAAGGTGCTGCAGTTAAAACTATGTTAGTTGGATCTTGGCATGGAGCTGGCGCTCCGCTGCCAGGCGAGCTTTCGCCAATCCAAGCCCCTGTCTCTAGGCTACTCCCCAAACAGCACTTCTAAGAACCTTTTGTATAAGATCAAGTGTAGTAGCGTTCTTATAAGTTTAGGATATGCTGGGTGAGGGGAATGTAAACAGATGCGCAAGAAGCGCTGAAATAATATCGGTAAATGATAAAAGTTTGCAAGTATATTTTGTGGATTACACAGCAGGGTGGCGACAAAGTTAACAAGTTTGATGTGGAATGCCCTGTAATAGCTCTTGGGCGGTGTGCCTTTTATCGCCTAGGCTCAGCAGTTTGAGCACCGCCTGCTGTCGCTTAGCGACGGCACTGCTGCTGTGCCTAGAGCTACCGACTGATGGCGCCATGCCCACGGATGGTAATTCGGAGGAGGAGGAGGTGGAGGAGGGTTGGGAGGAGGTATAGTAGGCCTTTGAGACCTGGACCGAGGTAGGCCCCGCAATTCTCTGCGTCGGCAGTATATGACCAGCCCCAGGGTCAGACTCTGTCCCAGCCTGCACCAAGTTAAGTGTAGTAGCGTTCTTATAAGTTTGGGATATGGCGGGTGAGGGGAATGTAAACAGATGCGCAAGAAGCGGCTGATGCGCATGGAGCTGTCGCTCCGCTGCCAGGCGAGCTTTCGCCAATCCAAGCCCCTGTCTCTAGGCTACTCCCCAAACAGCACTTCTAAGAACCTTTTGTATAAGATCAAGTGTAGTAGCGTTCTTATAAGTTTAGGATATGCCGGGTGAGGGGAATGTAAACAGATGCGCAAGAAGCGCTGAAATAATATTGGTAAATGATAAAAGTTTGACAGTATATTTTGTGGATAACACAGCAGGGTGGCGACAAAGTTAACAACTTTGATGTGGAATCCATGAAAACAACCCAAATTTCTGCCTGACACACCTCGTTTGATAAAGGGACGATGTATGGAGGCAGCTATATGGACGACTTTTGGAGGTAGCAATGGAGACAACGTGTGGAGGCTGCTATGGAGACAATTTAATTTGGATAGTGCCTGTATGTGGCAGTCCCAAAAATTTTTCAAACCAGAGGAGCAGGTAGGTGGCCCTCCAGTAAAATGGAATAGATTGAGTGCCTGTATGTGGCAGTCCAAAAAAATTTTCAAACCAGAGGAGCAGGTAGGTGGCCCTCCAGAAAAATTGAATAGATTGAGTGCCTGTATGTGGCACTCCCAAAAATTGTTTAAAACAGAGGACCGGGTAGGTGGCCCTCCAGAAAAATTAAATAGATTGAGTGCCTGTATGTGGCACTCCCAAAAATTGTTTAAAACAGAGGACCGGGTAGGTGGCCCTCCAGAAAAATTAAATGCATAAAGTACTATAGCTAGAGCCAGTGGGCCCTGTCAAAAAATAGCCAGTTTCCTCTGCTTTACTGTACAAAGAGGAGGAGAAGGAGGAAAATGAGGAGGAGGAGGAGTGGATCAATTATTCAGGTTGAGCTTCCTTCACCTGGTGGAGATTGGAAATTATGAGAAATCCAGGCTTTATTCATCTTAATAAGCGTCAGCCTGTCAGCGCTGTCAGTCGACAGGCGTGTACGCTTATCGGTGATGATGCCACCAGCTGCACTGAAAACCCGCTCGGACAAGACGCTAGCGGCAGGGCAGGCAAGAACCTCCAAGGCGTACAGCGCCAGTTCGTGCCACATGTCCAGCTTTGAAACCCAGTAGTTGTAGGGAGCTGTGTGATCATTTAGGACGATGGTATGGTCAGCTACGTACTCCCTCACCATCTTTCTGTAAAGATCAGCCCTACTCTGCCGAGACTGGGGACAGGTGACAGTGTCTTGCTGGGGTGACATAAAGCTGGCAAAAGCCTTGTAAAGCGTACCCTTGCCAGTGCTGGACAAGCTGCCTGCTCGCCTACTCTCCCTCGCTACTTGTCCCGCAGAACTACGCACTCTGCCGCTAGCGCTGTCAGAAGGGAAATACTGTTTCAGCTTGTGCACCAGGGCCTGCTGGTATTCATGCATTCTCACACTCCTTTCCTCTGCAGGGATGAGAGTGGAAAGATTTTGCTTGTACCGTGGGTCCAGGAGAGTGAACACCCAGTAATCGGTGCTGGAATAAATTCTTTGTAACGCGAGGGTCACGGGATAGGCAGCCTAGCATGAAATCTGCCATATGCGCCAGAGTACCAACGCGTAAGAATTCACTCCCCTCACTGGCCTGACTGTCCATTTCCTCCTCCTCCAACTCCTCCAACTCCTCTTCTTCTGCCCATACACGCTGAACAGTGAAGGACTCAACAATGGTCCCCTCTTGTGTCTCGCCAACATTCTCCTCCTCTTCCTCCTCATCCTCCTCCACCTCCACCTCCTCCGATATGCGCTGAGAAACAGACCTGAGGGTGCTTTGGCTATCAACAAGGGAATCTTCTTCCCCCGTCTCTTGTGACGAGCGCAAAGCTTCCGACTTCATGCTGATCAGAGAGTTTTTCAACAGGCCAAGCAGCGGGATGGTGAGGCTGATGATGGCGGCATCGCCACTGACCATCTGTGTTGACTCCTCAAAGTTACTCAGCACCTGACAGATATCAGACATCCACGTCCACTCCTCATTGTAGACTTGAGGAAGCTGACTGACCTGACTACCAGTTCTGGTGGAAGTTGACATCTGGCAGTCTACAATCGCTCGGCGCTGCTGGTAAACTCTGGATAACATGGTCAGTGTTGAATTCCACCTCGTGGGCACGTCGCACAACAGTCGGTGAGCGGGCAGTTGGAGGCGGCGCTGCGCTGCCCTGAGAGTGGCAGCATCTGTGCTGGACTTCCTGAAATGCGCACAGATGCGGCGCACCTTCGTGAGCAAATCAGACAGATTGGGGTATGTCTTGAGGAAACGCTGAACTATCAGATTTAACACATGGGCCAGGCATGGCACATGTGTCAGTCTGCCGAGTTGCAGAGCCGCCACCAGGTTACGGCCGTTGTCACACACAACCATGCCTGGCTTCAGGTTCAGCGGTGCCAGCCACAGATCAGTCTGCGCCGTGATGCCCTGTAATAGTTCTTGGGCGGTGTGCCTTTTATCGCCTAGGCTCAGCAGTTTGAGCACCGCCTGCTGTCGCTTAGCGACGGCACTGCTGCTGTGCCTAGAGCTACTGACTGATGGCGCCGTGCCCACGGATGGTAGTTCGGAGGAGGAGGTGGAGGAGGCATAGTAGGCCTGAAACACCTGGACCAAGGTAGGCCCCGCAATCCTCGGCGTCGGCAGTATATGACCAGCCGCAGGGTCAGACTCGCTCCCAGCCTCCACCAAGTTAACCCAATGTGCCGTCAGCGATATATAGTGGCCCTGCCCGGCAGCACTCGTCCACGTGTCCGTGGTCAGGTGGACCTTGTCAGAAACGGCGTTGGTCAGGGCACGGATGATGTTGTCTGACACGTGCTGGTGCAGGGCTGGGATGGCACATCGGGAAAAGTAGTGGCGGCTGGGGACCGAATACCGAGGGGCGGCCGCCGCCATGAGGTTGCGAAAGGCCTCGGTCTCTACTAGCCTATAGGGCAGCATCTCCAGGCTAAGCAATCTGGAGATGTGCACATTAAGGGCTTGGGCGTGCGGGTGGGTTGCACTATATTTGCGTTTCCGCTCCAGCGTCTGGGGTATGGAGAGCTGAACGCTGGTGGATGCTGTGGAGGATCGTGGAGGCGACGATGGGGTTTTTGTGGCAGGGTCCTGGGCAGGGGGCTGACTATCAGCTGACACAGGGGAAGGAGCAGTGGTGTGCACGGCCGGAGGTGAACGGGCTTGTTGCCACTGAGTGGGGTGTTTAGCATTCATATGCCTGCGCATACTGGTGGTAGTTAAGCTAGTAGTGGTGGAACCCCTGCTGAGCCTGGTTTGGCAAATGTTGCACACCACAGTCCGTCGGTCATCCGGTGTTTCCTTAAAGAACCTCCAGACTTCTGAAGATCTAGCCCTCGCCGCAAGAGCCCTCGCCACGGGAGCTTCACTAGTTGACACATTTGGCGCTGATGCACCAGCTCTGGCCCTGCCTCTCCGTCTGGCCCCACCACTGCCTCTTCCAACCTGTTCTGGTCGAGGACTCTCCTCCGTCTCAGAAGCACTGTGTTCACCCGGCCTCTCAACCCAGCTTGGGTCTGTCACCTCATCATCCTCCGATCCCTCAGTCTGCTCCCCCCTCGGACTTCCTGCCCTGACAACAACTTCCCCACTGTCTGACAACCGTGTCTCCTCATCGTCGGACACCTCTTTAGACACTTATTCCACTACGTCAAGAAGGTCATCATCACCCACAGACTGTGACTGGTGGAAAACCTGGGCATCGGAAAATTGCTCAGCAGCAACCGGACAAGTGGTTTGTGAGTGTGGGAAGGGTCCAGAAAACAGTTCCTCAGAGTATGCCGGTTCAAATGCCAAATTTTCCTGGGAGGGGGCAGACTGGGGGGGAGGAGGCTGAGGTGCAGGAGCTGGAGGAGTGGCGATTTCGGTGACATGGGTGGACTGCGTGGAAGACTGACTGGTGGACAAATTGCTCGAAGCATTGTCAGCAATCCATGACATCACCTGTTCGCACTGTTCTGGCCTCAACAGTGCTCTACCACGAGTCCCAGTAACTTCAGACATGAACCTAGGGAGTGTAGCTCTGCGGCGTTCCCCTGCTCCCTCATAAGCAGGTGGTGTCTCACCCCGGCCAGGACCACGGCCTCTGACCCCTGCAGTAGTTGGACGCCCACGTCCCCGCCCTCATCCTCTACCCCTAGCCCTCGGGTTAAACATTTTTAAAATGAGAGTTATAGCTTTAATTTTTTTTTAACTTTTTTTTGTGTTTTTTTTTTTTTTTTGTGTTTTTGAGTTTTTAAAACCAAACGATGCTATCCTATTGCTATGGCTATTTTCTAGCCAAGTATGAAAGCACACTACTATGCCAGATGAGATGACACTGAGTTATTAAACAAAATAAACGTAAAATAAAAAAGGACAAATGGCAGACTGTGCCTAATTGAAATCCAACCCCTACTAAATTTTCCCACTTCGGTCTTTGCAATGGATATGTGCGTCACTAAGCGCAAAACACAGCGGTCGCAAGTATCACTACAAATTGCTCACAATTGGCTAGTAGATGCACTGCAGCAAGTACAGCCACCAGCAGATCAACCAGAAATCAAATATATAACGCTACTGTAGGCGTAAGTAAGCCGTTTGGATTCTCCTATGGCTATTTTCTAGCCAAGTATGAAAGCACACTACTATGCCAGATGAGATGACGCTGAGTTATTAAACAAAATAAACGTAAAATAAAAAAGGACAAATGGCAGACTGTGCCTAATTGAAATCCAACCCCTACTAAATTTTCCCACTTCGGTCTTTGCAATGGATATGTGCGTCACTAAGCGCAAAACACAGCGGTCGCAAGTCTCACTACAAATTGCTCACAATTGGCTAGTAGATGCACTGCAGCAAGTACAGCCACCAGCAGATCAACCAGAAATCAAATATATAACGCTACTGTAGGCGTAAGTAAGCCGTTTGGATTCTCCTATGGCTATTTTCTAGCCAAGTATGAAAGCACACTACTATGCCAGATGAGATGACGCTGAGTTATTAAACAAAATAAACGTAAAATAAAAAAGGACAAATGGCAGACTGTGCCTAATTGAAATCCAACCCCTACTAAATTTTCCCACTTCGGTCTTTGCAATGGATATGTGCGTCACTAAGCGCAAAACACAGCGGTCGCAAGTCTCACTACAAATTGCTCACAATTGGCTAGTAGATGCACTGCAGCAAGTACAGCCACCAGCAGATCAACCAGAAATCAAATATATAACGCTACTGTAGGCGTAAGTAAGCCGTTTGGATTCTCCTATGGCTATTTTCTAGCCAAGTATGAAAGCACACTACTATGCCAGATGAGATGACACTGAGTTATTAAACAAAATAAACGTAAAATAAAAAAGGAAAAATGGCAGACTGTGCCTAATTGAAATCCAACCCCTACTAAATTTTCCCACTTTGGTGTTTGAGGTGGATATGTGTGCCACTAAGAGCTAAACACAACGGTAGCAAGTCCCCCTGCTAATTCCTCACAAAATGGTACTAGATGCAAATAAAAAAAAAAAAAAGTAGAACGTTATTGTAGCCCTAAGAAGGGCTGTTGGGTTCTTGGAGAATCACTCCTGCCTAACACTATTCTAATAGAACAGCCTAACGCTTTCCCTGACCAGCAGCAGCTCTCTCCCTAGCGGCATCCAGACACAGAATGATCCGAGCAGCGCGGGCAGCAGCTAGTCTATCCCAGGGTCACCTGATCTGGCCAGCCAACCACTGCTATCGACGTGTAAGGGTACCACGTCATGCTGGGTGGAGTGCAGAGTCTCCTGGCTTGTGATTGGCTCTGTTTCTGGCCGCCAAAAAGCAAAACGGCGGGAGCTGCCATTTTCTCGAGCGGGCGAAGTATTCGTCCGAGCAACGAGCAGTTTCGAGTACGCTAATGCTCGACCGAGCATCAAGCTCGGACGAGCATGTTCGCTCATCTCTATGGAGGAGGCCATAATTTTTTAAGGTGCTCTTTAACCAATTTTCTAATATTTTAGAAAAAGTGGAATGTATTATGCCATGTGACCAATTTGCAAGGTGTTCTGAGCATATCTGGACTGGGCATAGTGTCTCTTGTCTTTCTAAGAGGCCTTATGTCCTGCAGTCTATGTGCTACTTGCAGAAGTTAGGATCTAATATATTCAATTGTAGGTGGCTTTTTGGAAGAAAGAAGGTTGTATTGCAATTCCTGGGACCCCATTTATACTGATGATGGTATCAGCATTTGAAGAAAATGGGGTCCTATAGGTGAAGAGCGCAGAAATGATGGGCAGCTGATCTGTTTCAGATAGAAAGAGCATTGTGATTAAATCCTGGGACCCCATTAGTACCTATGATGGTATTTATCGTTGAAGAAAATGGGGTCCTATAGGTGAAGAGCACAATGTTGAAGTGCCAATCATCTGTTTCTTGAAGAAAGGGCATTGTGATTGAAACCTGGGACTCCATCAGTACCTATGATGGTATTCATCTTTGAAGAAAATGAGGTCCTAAAGGTAAAAACACAATGGGGGTCATTTATTAAGGGCCCGATTCGCGTTTTCCCGACGTGTTACCCGAATATTTCCGTTTTGCGCCGCTTGTACTTAAATTGCCCCGGGATTTTGGCGCACGCGATCGGATTGTGGCGCATCGGCGCTGGCATGCGCGCGACGGAAATCGGGGGGCGTGGCCGAACGAAAACCCGACGTATTCGGAAAAACCGCCGCATTTAAAAACCGAAAATGTGTCGCATAAGGACCGCTTACCTTCACCTGGTCCAGCTCGGTGCATTCCGGCGCGATGAGTTTACTTTCAGCGCAGCAGCGCCACCTGGTGGACGGCGGAAGAACTACCTTATTAAATCCCGGCCGGACCCGAATCCAGAGCGGAGAAGCCGCCGCTGGAACGCGAATGGACCGGGTAAGTAAATTTGCCCCAATGGCTAATGTCAGCAGCTCCATTCTGAGGAGTGAAAGCATGGCCAATCTAATATTGGTACCCAATTGGAACCATTGGTGGTAGAAACCATTGAAGAAAATGGGATACAAAGGAAGAAGACTGCAATGATTGACAGCATCCCTATTGAAGCAATGTCACCATTTCAAGCCATCAGACCAAGTAAGTTCTCACAAATTTTGAACGTTTATGCTAAATGAATTTTTAAATGCTAAGATATTTGATGTAAGGTTTACTCCCTTTTTCTGTAAAACTATTTAGAGATTGGTTAAAGAGGAACTCTGCCTTTAATGGCAGGGAAACACCTGTTTGGAAATGGATTGATGGAATGGCTGTAGGGGCAGTGGAGGAGGCCATAATTTTTTACGGTGCTCTTTAACCAATTTTCTAATATTTTAGAAAAAGTGGAATGTATTATGCTATGTTAACAATTTGTATGGTGTTCTGAGCACATCTGGGCTGGGCATAGTGTCTCTTGTCTTTTTAAGAGGCCTTATGTCCTACAGACTATGTGCTACTTGCAGAAGTTAGGATTAGAGATGAGCGAACATACTCGTCCGAGCTTGATGCTCGATCGAGCATTAGCGTACTTGTAACTGCTCGTTGCTCGGACGAGTATTTCGCCCGCTCGAGAAAATGGCAGCTCCCGCCGTTTTGCTTTTTGGCGGCCAGAAACAGAGCCAATCACAAGCCAGGAGACTCTGCACTCCACCCAGCATGACGTGGTACCCTTACACGTAGATAGCAGTGGTTGGCTGGCCAGATCAGGTGACCCTGGGATAGACTAGCCGCTGCCCGCGCTGCTCGGATCATTCTCTGTCTGGATGCCGCTAGGGAGAGAGCTGCTGCTGCTCAGGGAAGGCGTTAGGGTGTTCTATTAGCTTACTGTTAGGCAGGAGTGATTCTTAAAGAACCCAACAGCCCTTCTTAGGGCTACAATAACGTTATAATTTTTTTTTTTTTTATTTGCAGCTAGTACCATATTGTGAGGAATTAGCAGGGGGACTTGCTACCGTTGTGTTTAGCTCTTAGTGACACACATATCCACCTCAAACACCAAAGTGGGAAAATTTATTAGGGGTTTGAGTAGAATTAGGCACAGTCTGCCAGTTTCTTTTTATTTTACGTTTATTTTTTTCATAACTCAGCGTCATCTCATCTGGCATAGTAGTGTGCTGTAATACTTGGCTAGAAAATAGCCATAGGAGAATACAAACGTCTTAATTACGCCTGCAGTAGCGTTATATATATTTGATTTCTGGTTGATCTGCTGGTGGCTGTACTTGCTGCAGTGCATCTACTATCAAATTGGGAGCAATTTGGAGTCAGACTTGCGACCACTGTGTTTTAGTGACGCACATATCCATCGCAAAGACCGAAGTGGGAAAATTTATTAGGGCCCGGGGTTGTATTTCAATTAGGCACAGTCTGCCAGTTTCTTTTTATTTTACGTTTATTTTTTTCATAACTCAGCGTCATCTCATCTGGCATAGTAGTGTGCTGTTATACTTGGCTAGAAAATAGCCATAGGAGAATACAAACGTCTTAATTACGCCTACAGTAGCGTTATATATATTTGATTTCTGGTTGATCTGCTGGTGGCTGTACTTGCTGCAGTGCATCTACTATCAAATTGGGAGCAATTTGGAGTCAGACTTGCGACCACTGTGTTTTAGTGACGCACATATCCATCGCAAAGACCGAAGTGGGAAAATTTATTAGGGCCCGGGGTTGTATTTCAATTAGGCACAGTCTGCCAGTTTCTTTTTATTTTATGTTTATTTTTTTCATAACTCAGCGTCATCTCATCTGGCATAGTAGTGTGCTGTAATACATAGCTAGAAAATAGCCATAGGAGAATACAAACGTCTTAATTACGCCTACAGTAGCGTTATATATATTTGATTTCTGGTTGATCTGCTGGTGGCTGTACTTGCTGCAGTGCATCTACTATCAAATTGGGAGCAATTTGGAGTCAGACTTGCGACCACTGTGTTTTAGTGACGCACATATCCATCGCAAAGACCGAAGTGGGAAAATTTATTAGGGCCCGGGGTTGTATTTCAACTAGGCACAGTCTGCCATTTCCTTTTTTATTTTACGTTTATTTTTTTCATAACTCAGCGTCATCTCATCTGGCATAGTAGTGTGCTGTAATACTTGGCTAGAAAATAGCCATAGGAGAATACAAACGTCTTAATTACGCCTACAGTAGCGTTATATATATTTGATTTCTGGTTGATCTGCTGGTGGCTGTACTTGCTGCAGTGCATCTACTATCAAATTGGGAGCAATTTGGAGTCAGACTTGCGACCACTGTGTTTTAGTGACGCACATATCCATCGCAAAGACCGAAGTGGGAAAATTTATTAGGGCCCGGGGTTGTATTTCAACTAGGCACAGTCTGCCATTTCCTTTTTTATTTTACGTTTATTTTTTTCATAACTCAGCGTCATCTCATCTGGCATAGTAGTGTGCTGTAATACTTGGCTAGAAAATAGCCATAGGAGAATACAAACGTCTTAATTACGCCTACAGTAGCGTTATATATATTTGATTTCTGGTTGATCTGCTGGTGGCTGTACTTGCTGCAGTGCATCTACTATCAAATTGGGAGCAATTTGGAGTCAGACTTGCGACCACTGTGTTTTAGTGACGCACATATCCATCGCAAAGACCGAAGTGGGAAAATTTATTAGGGCCCGGGGTTGTATTTCAACTAGGCACAGTCTGCCATTTCCTTTTTTATTTTACGTTTATTTTTTTCATAACTCAGCGTCATCTCATCTGGCATAGTAGTGTGCTGTAATACTTGGCTAGAAAATAGCCATAGCAATAGGATAGCATCGTTTGGTTTTAAAAACTAAAAAACACAAAAAAAAAAAAAAAAAAAAAGTTAAAAAAAAAATACAAGTTATAACTCTCATTTTCAAAATGTTTAACCCGAGGGCTAGGGGTAGAGGACGAGGGCGGGGACGTGGGCGTCCAACTACTGCAGGGGTCAGAGGCCGTGGTCCTGGGCGGGGTGAGACACCACCTGCTTATGAGGGAGCAGGGGAACGCCGCAGAGCTACACTCCCTAGGTTCATGTCTGAAGTTACTGGGACTCGTGGTAGAGCACTGTTGAGGCCAGAACAGTGCGAACAGGTGATGTCGTGGATTGCCGACAATGCTTCGAGCAATTTGTCCACCAGTCAGTCTTCCACGCAGTCCACCCATGTCACCGAAATCGGCACTCCTCCAGCTCCTGCACCTCAGCCTCCTCCCCCCCAGTCTGCCCCCTCCCAGCAAAATTTGCCATTTGAACCGGCATACTCTGAGGAACTGTTTTCTGGACCCTTCCCACAGTCACAAACCACTTGTCCGGTTGCTGATGAGCAATTTTCTGATGCCCAGGTTTTCCACCAGTCGCAGTCTGTGGGTGATGATGACCTTGTTGACGTAGTGGAAGAAGTGTGTAAAGAGGTGTCCGACGATGAGGAGACACGGTTGTCAGACAGTGGGGAAGTTGTTGTCAGGGCAGGAAGTCCGAGGGGGGAGCAGACTGAGGGATCGGAGGATGATGAGGTGACAGACCCAAGCTGGGTTGAGAGGCCGGGTGAACACAGTGCTTCTGAGACGGAGGAGAGTCCTCGACCAGAACAGGTTGGAAGAGGCAGTGGTGGGGCCAGACGGAGAGGCAGGGCCAGAGCTGGTGCATCAGCGCCAAATGTGTCAACTAGTGAAGCTCCCGTGGCGAGGGCTCCTGCGGCGAGGGCTAGACTTTCAGAAGTCTGGAGGTTCTTTAAGGAAACACCGGATGACCGACGGACTGTGGTGTGCCACATTTGCCAAACCAGGATCAGCAGGGGTTCCACCACTACTAGCTTAACTACCACCAGTATGCGCAGGCATATGAATGCTAAACACCCCACTCAGTGGCAACAAGCGCGTTCACCTCCGGCCGTGCACACCACTGCTCCTTCCCCTGTGTCAGCTGATAGTCAGCCCCCTGCCCAGGACCCTGCCACAAAAACCCCATCGTCACCTCCACGATCCTCCACAGCATCCACCAGCGTTCAGCTCTCCATACCCCAGACGCTGGAGCGGAAACGCAAATATAGTGCAACCCACCCGCACGCCCAAGCCCTTAATGTGCACATTTCCAGATTGCTAAGCCTGGAGATGCTGCCCTATAGGCTAGTAGAGACCGAGGCCTTTCGCAGCCTCATGGCGGCAGCCGCCCCTCGGTATTCGGTCCCCAGCCGCCACTACTTTTCCCGATGTGCCGTCCCAGCCCTGCACCAGCACGTGTCAGACAACATAATCCGTGCCCTGACCAACGCCGTTTCTGACAAGGTCCACCTGACCACGGACACGTGGACGAGTGCTGCCGGGCAGGGCCACTATATATCTCTGACGGCACATTGGGTTAACTTGGTGGAGGCTGGGACCGAGTGTGACCCTGCGGCTGGTCATATACTGCCGACGCCGAGGATTGCGGGGCCTACCTCGGTCCAGGTGTTTGAGGCCTACTATGCCTCCTCCTCCTCCCACCCCTCCTCCACCTCCTCCTCCGAACGACCATCCGTGGGCATGGCGCCATCAGTCGGTAGCTCTAGGCACAGCAGCAGTGCCGTCGCTAAGCGACAGCAGGCGGTGCTCAAACTGCTGAGCCTAGGCGATAAAAGGCACACCGCCCAAGAACTATTACAGGGCATCACGGCGCAGACTGATCTGTGGCTGGCACCGCTGAACCTGAAGCCAGGCATGGTTGTGTGTGACAACGGCCGTAACCTGGTGGCGGCTCTGCAACTCGGCAGACTGACACATGTGCCATGCCTGGCCCATGTGTTAAATCTGATAGTTCAGCGTTTCCTCAAGACATACCCCAATCTGTCTGATTTGCTCACGAAGGTGCGCCGCATCTGTGCGCATTTCAGGAAGTCCAGCACAGATGCTGCCACTCTCAGGGCAGCGCAGCGCCGCCTCCAACTGCCCGCTCACCGACTGTTGTGCGACGTGCCCACGAGGTGGAATTCAACACTGACCATGTTATCCAGAGTTTACCAGCAGCGCCGAGCGATTGTAGACTGCCAGATGTCAACTTCCACCAGAACTGGTAGTCAGGTCAGTCAGCTTCCTCAAGTCTACAATGAGGAGTGGACGTGGATGTCTGATATCTGTCAGGTGCTGAGTAACTTTGAGGAGTCAACACAGATGGTCAGTGGCGATGCCGCCATCATCAGCCTCACCATCCCGCTGCTTGGCCTGTTGAAAAACTCTCTGGTCAGCATGAAGTCGGAAGCTTTGCGCTCCTCACAAGAGACAGGGGAAGAAGATTCCCTTGTTGATAGCCAAAGCACCCTTAGGTCTGTTTCTCAGCGCATATCGGAGGAGGTGGAGGTGGAGGAGGATGAGGAGGAAGAGGAGGAGAATGTTGGCGAGACACAAGAGGGGACCATTGTTGAGTCCTACACTGTTGAGCGTGTATGGGCAGAAGAAGAGGAGTTGGAGGAGTTGGAGGAGGAGGAAATGGACAGTCAGGCCAGTGAGGGGAGTGAATTCTTACGCGTTGGTACTCTGGCGCATATGGCAGATTTCATGCTAGGCTGCCTATCCCGTGACCCTCGCGTTCAAAGAATTTATTCCAGCACCGATTACTGGGTGTTCACTCTCCTGGACCCACGGTACAAGCAAAATCTTTCCACTCTCATCCCTGGAGAGGAAAGGAGTGTGAGAATGCATGAATACCAGCAGGCCCTGGTGCACAAGCTGAAACAGTATTTCCCTTCTGACAGCGCTAGCGGCAGAGTGCGTAGTTCTGCGGGACAAGTAGCGAGGGAGAGTAGGCGAGCAGGCAGCTTGTCCAGCACTGGCAAGGGTACGCTTTACAAGGCTTTTGCCAGCTTTATGTCACCCCAGCAAGACACTGTCACCTGTCCCCAGTCTCGGCAGAGTAGGGCTGATCTTTACAGAAAGATGGTGAGGGAGTACGTAGCTGACCATACCATCGTCCTAAATGATCACACAGCTCCCTACAACTACTGGGTTTCAAAGCTGGACATGTGGCACGAACTGGCGCTCTACGCCTTGGAGGTTCTTGCCTGCCCTGCCGCTAGCGTCTTGTCAGAGCGGGTTTTCAGTGCAGCTGGTGGCATCATCACCGATAAGCGTACACGCCTGTCGACTGACAGCGCTGACAGGCTGATTATTCAAGATGAATAAAGCATGGATTTCTCCTAATTTCAAATCTCCAGCAGGTGAAGGAAGCTCAACCTGAATAATTTATCCACTCCTCCTCCTCCTCATTTTCCTCCTTCTCCTCCTCTTTCTACAGTAAAGCAGAGGAAACTGGCTGTTTTTTGACAGGGCCCACTGGCTCTAGGTATAGTACTTTATGCATTTAATTTTTCTGGAGGGCCACCGACACGGTCCTCTGTTTTAAACAATTTTTGGGAGTGCCACATACAGGCACTCAATCTATTCAATTTTTCTGGAGGGCCACCTTTCCGGTCCTCTGTTTTAAACAATTTTTTGGGACTGCCACATACAGGCACTCAATCTATTCCATTTTTCTGGAGGGCCACCTACCTGCTCCTCTGGTTTAAAAACTTTTTTGGACTGCCACATACAGGCACTCAATCTATTCCATTTTTCTGGAGGGCCACCTACCTGCTCCTCTGGTTTAAAAACTTTTTTGGACTGCCACATACAGGCACTCAATCTATTCCATTTTTCTGGAGGGCCACCTACCTGCTCCTCTGGTTTGAAAACTTTTTTGGACTGCCACATACAGGCACTCAATCTATTCCATTTTTCTGGAGGGCCACCTACCTGCTCCTCTGGTTTGAAAAATTTTTTGGACTGCCACATACAGGCACTCAATCTATTCCATTTTTCTGGAGGGCCACCTACCTGCTCCTCTGGTTTGAAAAATGTTTTGGACTGCCACATACAGGCACTATCCAAATTGAATTGTCTCCATAGCAGCCTCCACACGTTGTCTCCATTGCTACCTCCAAAAGTCGTCCATATAGCTGCCTCCATACATCGTCCCTTTATCAAACGAGGTTTGTCAGGCCGAAATTTGGGTTGTTTTCATGGATTCCACATCAAAGTTGTTAACTTTGTCGCCACCCTGCTGTGTTATCCACAAAATACACTGGCAAACTTTTACCATTTACGGATATTATTTCAGCGCTTCTTGCGCATCTGTTTACATTCCCCTCACCCGCCATATCCTAAACTTATAAGAACGCTACTACACTTGATCTTATACAAAAGGTTCTTAGAAGTGCTGTTTGGGGAGTAGCCTAGAGACAGGGGCTTGGATTGGCGAAAGCTCGCCTAGCAGCGGAGCGCCAGCTCCATGCGCATCATGCGCTTCTTGCGCATCTGTTTACATTCCCCTCACCCGCCATATCCTAAACTTATAAGAACGCTACTACACTTGATCTTATACAAAAGTTTCTTAGAAGTGCTGTTTGGGGAGTAGCCTAGAGACAGGGGCTTGGATTGGCGAAAGCTCGCCTAGCAGCGGAGCGCCAGCTCCATGCGCATCATGCGCTTCTTGCGCATCTGTTTACATTCCCCTCACCCGCCATATTCCAAACTTATAAGAACGCTACTACACTTAACTTGGTGCAGGCTGGGACCGAGTCTGACCCTGGGGCTGGTCATATACTGCCGACGCAGAGGATTGCGGGGCCTACCTCGGTCCAGGTCTCAAAGGCCTACTATACCTCCAAATCCTCCCACCCCTCCTCCACCTCCTCCTCCTCCGAATTACCATCCGTGGGCATGGCGCCATCAGTCGGTAGCTCTAGGCACAGCAGCAGTGCCGTTGCTAAGCGACAGCAGGCGGTGCTCAAACTGCTGAGCCTAGGTGATAAAAGGCACACCGCCCAAGAGCTATTGCAGGGCATTCCACATCAAACTTGTTAACTTTGTCGCCACCCTGCTGTGTAAGCCACAAAATATACTGGAAAACTTTTTTCATTTACGGATATTATTTCAGCGCTTTCTGCGCAGATGTTTACATTCCCCTCACCCGCCATATCCCAAACTTATAAGAACGCTACTACACTTGATCTTATCCGAAAGGTTCTTAGAAGTGCTGTTTGGGGAGTAGCCTAGAGACAGGGGCTTGGATTGGCGAAAGCTCGCCTGGCAGCGGAGCGCCAGCTCCATGCCAAGAACCAACTAACATAGTTTTAACTGCAGTACCTTTAATCTACTACTAGTTCACTGCCTCCATACATCGTCCCCTTATCAAACGAGCTGTGTCAGGCAGAATTTTGGATTGTTTTCATGGCTTCCATGTTAACTTTGTCGCCACCCTGCTGTGTAATCCACAAAATATACTGGCAAACTTTTATCATGTACCAATATTATTTGAGCGCTTCTTGCTCACCTTCTTTGGTTCCTCTCTGCTACCCATTGGTTTGAAGCCTGAGTCCATTTAGGGTATGTCGCCATGCCACTCTCTAGCCTTCCGCTGCTGCCGCTGCCTCTGCATGCCGTCCCCTATAGTGTCAGGGTCAATTATTGGATGTTTTAGATGCTATCTAGCTTCATTCTGTCACTCTGTCATGGCCATGCTGTTGCCCATAATTTTGGCATAATGGTGCGATTAAGCAGCCTCAGAGGCATCCATGCATGCTGCCCCTGCTGTTTCCTGTCCATTTCCGTGGTGTTTCCATCCTTTTCTGAGGTTCCCAGGTGTTTGGCCAAGCTTCCCTGTGCAGAGCCTTGGTCCCCTTGAAAAATGCTCGAGTCTCCCATTGACTTCAATGGGGCTCGTTACTCGAAACGAGCACTCGAGCATCGGGAAAAGTTCGTCTCGAATAACGAGTACCCGAGCATTTTAGTGCTCGCTCATCTCTAATTAGTACCTATGATGGTATTCATCTTTGAAGAAAATGGGGTCCTAAAGGTAAAAACACAATGGCTAAGGTCAGCAGCTCCATTCTGAGGAGTGAAAGCATGGCGAATCTAATATTGGTACCCAATTGGAACCATTGGTGGTAGAAACCATTGAAGAAAATGGGATACAAAGGAAGAAGACTGCAACGATTGACAGCATCCCTATTGAAGCAATGTTACCATTTCAAGCCATCAGACCAAGTAAGTTCTCACTAATTTTGAACGTTTATGCTAAATTAATGTTTAAATGCTAAGATATTTGATGTAAGGTTTACTCCCTTTTTCTGTAAAGCTATTTAGAGATTGGTTAAAGAGGAACTCTGCCTTTAATGGCAGGGAAACACCTGTTTGGAAATGGATTGATGGAATGGCTGTAGGGGCAGTGGAGGAGGCCATATTTTTTTAAGGTGCTCTTTAACCAATTTTCTAATATTTTAGAAAAAGTGGAATGTATTATGCCATGTGACCAATTTTCAAGGTGTTCTGAGCACATCTGGACTGGGCATAGTGTCTCTTGTCTTTTTAATAGGCCTTATGTCCTGCAGTCTATGTGCTACTTGCAGAAGTTAGGATCTAATATATTCATTTGTAGGTGGTTTTATGAAAGAAAGAAGGTTGTATTGCAATTCCTGAGACCCCATTTATACTGATGATGGTATCAGCATTTGAAGAAAATGGGGTCCTATAGGTGAAGAGGGCAGGAATGATGGGCAGCTGATCTGTTTCAGGAAGAAAGAGCATTGTGATTAAATCCAGGGACCCCATTAGTACCTATGATGGTATTTATCGTTGAAGAAAATGGGGTCCTATAGGTGAAGAGCACAATGTTGAAGTGCCAATCATCTGTTTTTTGAAGAAAGGGCATTGTGATTGAAACCTGGGACTCCATTAGTACCTATGATGGTATTCATCTTTGAAGAAAATGGGGTCCTAAAGGTAAAAACACAATGGCTAAGGTCAGCAGCTCCATTCTGAGGAGTGAAAGCATGGTGAATCTAATATTGGTACCCAATTGGAACCATTGGTGGTAGAAACCATTGAAGAAAATGGGATACAAAGGAAGAAGACTGCAACGATTGACAGCATCCCTATTGAAGCAATGTTACCATTTCAAGCCATCAGACCAAGTAAGTTCTCACTAATTTTGAACGTTTATGCTAAATTAATGTTTAAATGCTAAGATATTTGATGTAAGGTTTACTCCCTTTTTCTGTAAAACTATTTAGAGATTGGTTAAAGAGGAACTCTGCCTTTAATGGCAGGGAAACACCTGTTTGGAAATGGATTGATGGAATGGCTGTAGGAGCAGTGGAGGAGGCCATATTTTTTTAAGGTGCTCTTTAACCAATTTTCTAATATTTTAGAAAAAGTGGAATGTATTATGCCATGTTAACAATTTGCAAGGTGTTCTGAGCACATCTAGACTGGGCATAGTGTCTCTTGTCTTTTTAAGAGGCCTTATGTCCTACAGACTATGTGCTACTTGCAGATGTTAGGATCTAATATATTCATTTGTAGGTGGCTTTATGGAAGAAAGAAGGTTGTATTGCAATTCCTGGGACCCCATTTATACTGATGATGGTATCAGCATTTGAAGAAAATGGGGTCCTATAGGTGAAGAGCGCAGGAATGATGGGCAGCTGATCTGTTTCAGGAAGAAAGAGCATTGTGATTAAATCCAGGGACCCCATTAGTACCTATGATGGTATTTATCGTTGAAGAAAATGGGGTCCTATAGGTGAAGAGCACAATGTTGAAGTGCCAATCATCTGTTTTTTGAAGAAAGAGCATTGTGATTGAAACCTGGGACTCCATTAGTACCTATGATGGTATTCATCTTTGAAGAAAATGGGGTCCTAAAGGTAAAAAACACAATGGCTAAATCAGCAGCTCCATTCTGAGGAGTGAAAGCATGGCCAATCTAATATTGGTACCCAATTGGAACCTTTGGTGGTAGAAACCATTGAAGAAAATGGGATACAAAGGAAGAAGACTGCAACGATTGACAGCATCCCTATTGAAGCAATGTCACCATTTCAAGCCATCAGACCAAGTAAGTTCTCACAAATTTTGAACGTTTATGCTAAATTAATATTTAAATGCTAAGATATTTGATGTAAGGTTTACTCCCTTTTTCTGTAAAACTATTTAGAGATTGGTTAAAGAGGAACTCTGCCTTTAATGGCAGGGAAACACCTGTTTGGAAATGGATTGATGGAATGGCTGTAGGAGCAGTGGAGGAGGCCATATTTTTTTTAAGGTGCTCTTTAACCAATTTTCTAATATTTTAGAAAAAGTGGAATGTATTATGCCATGTGACCAATTTTCAAGGTGTTCTGAGCACATCTGGACTGGGCATAGTGTCTCTTGTCTTTTTAAGAGGCCTTATGTCCTGCAGTCTATGTGCTACTTGCAGAAGTTAGGATCTAATATATTCATTTGTAGGTGGCTTTATGGAAGAAAGAAGGTTGTATTGCAATTCCTGGGACCCCATTTATACTGATGATGGTATCAGCATTTGAAGAAAATGGGGTCCTATAGGTGTAGAGGGCAGGAATGATGGGCAGCTGATCTGTTTCCGGAAGAGAGAGCATTGTGATTAAATCCTGGGACCCGATTAGTACCTATGATGGTATTTATCGTTGAAGAAAATGGGGTCCTATAGGTGAAGAGCACAATGTTGAAGTGCCAATCATCTGTTTTTTGAAGAAAGGGCATTGTGATTGAAACCTGGGACTCCATTAGTACCTATGATGGTATTCATCTTTGAAGAAAATGGGGTCCTAAAGGTAAAAACACAATTGCTAAGGTCAGCAGCTCCATTCTGAGGAGTGAAAGCATGGCGAATCTAATATTGGTACCCAATTGGAACCATTGGTGGTAGAAACCATTGAAGAAAATGGGATACAAAGGAAAAAGACTGCAACGATTGACAGCATCCCTATTGAAGCAGTGTCACCATTTCAAGCCATCAGACCAAGTAAGTTCTCACTAATTTTAATCGTTTATGCTAAATTAATGTTTAAATGCTAAGATATTTGATGTAAGGTTTACTCCCTTTTTCTGTAAAACTATTTAGAGATTGGTTAAAGAGTAACTCTGCCTTTAATGGCAGGGAAACACCTGTTTGGAAATGGATTGATGGAATGGCTGTAGGGGCAGTGGAGGAGGCCATAATTTTTTAAGGTGCTCTTTAACCAATTTACTAATATTTTAGAAAAAGTGGAATGTATTATGCCATGTTACCAATTTGCAAGGTGTTCTGAGCACATCTGGACTGGGCATAGTGTCTCTTGTCTTTTTAAGAGGCCTTATGTCCTGCAGACTATGTGCTACTTGCAGAAGTTAGGATCTAATATATTCAATTGTAGGTGGCTTTTTGGAAGAAAGAAGGTTGTATTGCAATTCCTGGGACCCCATTTATACTGATGATGGTATCAGCATTTGAAGAAAATGGGGTCCTATATGTGAAGAGGGCAGGAATGATGGGCAACTGATCTGTTTCAGGAAGAGAGAGCATTGTGATTAAATCCTGGGACCCCATTAGTACCTATGATGGTATTTATCGTTGAAGAAAATGGGGTCCTATAGGTTAAGAGCACAATGTTGAAGTGCCAATCATCTGTTTCTTGAAGAAAGGGCATTGTGATTGAAACCTGGGACTCCATTAGTACCTATGATGGTATTCATCTTTGAAGAAAATGGGGTCCTAAAGGTAAAAACACAATGGCTAAGGTCAGCAGCTCCATTCTGAGGAGTGAAAGCATGGCGGATCTAATATTGGTACCCAATTGGAACCATTGGTGGTAGAAACCATTGAAGAAAATGGGATACAAAGGAAGAAGACTGCAACGATTGACAGCATCCCTATTGAAGCAATGTCACCATTTCAAGCCATCAGACCAAGTAAGTTCTCACTAATTTTGAACGTTTATGCTAAATTAATGTTTAAATGCTAAGATATTTGATGTAAGGTTTACTCCCTTTTTCTGTAAAACTATTTAGAGATTGGTTAAAGAGGAACTCTGCCTTTAATGGCAGGGAAACACCTGTTTGGAAATGAATTGATGGAATGGCTGTAGGGGCAGTGGGGGTGGTATCATTTTTCCCATTTTTTGTAAAATCACCAAAACCTGTATTTAGATGGACCTGCTCAACTTCTAATTGACACTGAGAGGCCTAAATAATAGCGAGACTCATAAATTACCCCATTATGGAAACTACACCCTTCAATGTATGAAAAGCCATTTTTAAGAAGTTTGTTAACCCTTTAGGTGTTTTATAGGGGTTAAAACAAAATGGAGGTGCAGTCTGCAATTTGTAATATTTTTTCACAATACACTCATTTTGGGTGGAAAATTAAACATTTACAATGGATTAAATGAAAAAAGACTCCACAAAGTTTGTTACCCAATCACTCCTGAGTACACAAATACCCCATATGTGGTGGTAACCTGCTGTATAGGCGCATGGCCGGGCATAGGAGGGAAGGAGGTGCCATCCAGATCAGATTTGCTATGTCACATTGTACAGGCTATAATTTTTTTCTTTTTTTTGAGGACCTATAGGGGCTTATTTCTTTTTCCACATGAGATGCACTTTTCTGATTTGTAATTTTGGGGAATCTATAGGCTAATTGGTGAGATTTTATTAACTCTTTGTTGGGGGACGAAATTGAAAATCATCACTTTTTAGGAAGATATTTATGTTTTTTTTGGTCGTTAACCATACCATAAAAACAATATATTATTTTTATTCTATGGGTCGCCACGATTACAAAAAGACCTCATTTATATAGATTTTGTATTTTTTCCCTTACTGAATAAAAAGTAATTTGGCAAAAATGTTGTTAATTTTAGCATCACCGTCTTTCATATGCATAACTTTTTTATTTTTCGGGCTTATTTTTTGCAAGAAGGATTGTTGTTTTTAGTGGTCTTATTTTAGAGTGCATAACATTTTTAAATCACTTTTTAGAGCATTTTTTATAGGGTATTAATTGAAAATTATCTTTTTTTGGAGCTTTTTTGTTTTTTTGTTTTTTTTACAGGGTTCACTTTGCGGATCTAATAACGATTCTGTTTTATTATGCAGATTGTTACGGACGCAGGGATACCAAATATGTGGGGGTTTTGTGTATTTTATTCAATTGTACTGAATAAAAACCAATTTGGAGAAAATCTTGTTCATTTTAGCATCACCATCTTTTCATATGCATAACTTTTTTTATTTTTCGGCTGACAAATCTACTTAGGGGCTTATTTTTTGCGAGAAGAGTTGTTCTTTTTAGTGGCCTTATTTTGGAGTGCATAACATTTTTTAAATCACTTTTTAGAGCAATTTTTATAGGGTATTAATTAAAAATTATCTTTTTTCAAAACATTTTTGCGTTTTTTTTCTACGGCGTGTACCGTGCGGGTCCAGTAATGATTCTGTTTTATTATACAGATTGTTACGGACGCAGCAATACCAAATATGCGGGGTTTTTTTTGTGTTTTTGTGTTTTTTATACTTTATTAAGTGTTTTTATAGGAAAGTGACATTTTAGGGGCTTATATTTTAATGTATTTATTTTTTATTTATTCTAATGTATTAACTTTAGTGTTTTTGATTTTTTTTTTTACTTATACATACTTGAACTTGAACCAGTGATGCTCTGATCACTGGTTCAAGTTCAATACACTGCTCTACAATACTATTTTATTGTAGAGCAGTGTAAACTGTCTGAGCAGGCAGGCGCATGCTCAGACAGTTGGCAGTCAGACCCGGAAGGGGTCTGACTGCCAGGGAGACCGGGCAGCACCGGGGCACATGTCAGTCCTCGGGGCTGCCCAGAAGTGGATCGGATCCCCCGATAAGCGGCACGGGGGATCCGATCCACAGCGCAAACACCCTTACACGCCGGCGTGTAAGGGGTTAACACCCGTGGGGGTTAGCGCAGGCTGTCAGCTGTGATAGACAGCTGACAGCCGCTGCTTCTGGTGCCGGCTCCGTTCGTGAGCCGGTGCCAGAAGCAGGACGTTATAGAACGTCCCCGTGCGCTAAGAATCTAGCCCCGGGGATGTAGTATAACGTCCTGGTGCGCCTAGGGGTCAATATGCACAGTTATAAAAATAAAAACCTGTTTCTCCAATGAACATTTTAAAGTGTAGTTTTGAATATTTTCCACAAGATGGCAGCATTGTATAAGTAGTTCCACTCACTCACATTTTACACTACAAGAGTGTGAGTAAAAATTATTACAATTAGGACATTAACTTCCATTAATATAGGGAGCATTTTATGTTTATTAAATTGTTTAATTTTGAGAAACATTTTGATATAAAGTGTAAAAGCTTCCTTTGGCAGTTTTTTCCATGCAGACTGGGAAGAAATTTCAGCATCCTTTTGTATGTCATGCTAGTAGGTATTGTATGTGATGTTACTGGTGATAAGGTGTCCTCACACTGCTGTGTCATTAGATCTCTGATTTGAACTGCCCCTTCAACCTCCACTTGGAGTGACCACTGTAATAAGAAGCCTACTAGAGCTTTGAATTAGAGCAGAGGGGAGAATCATGGGGCAGATCAATGCAAAGTAGGAGATCAGTTTCAGGACACTCCCACAGTGTCCTTAAATCGGCTGATGAACCTTTTATCATAAAAAATATTTATTGATATTATTTCAATGACCCCTCCAAACAGAATGTCAATTTCTGCTCAACATCACACATCACATACTCTTTCAACTGCTAATGGACTCCTGCCTATAAACTGGCAAATGATGACTCCATAAGAAAGGTCAATGTCTTAGCTAGTCTATCTTTCAAAGAATTAGTTGACAGCTCTATCCCCGTATATACATAAAATATCTGAGGCCTGCTGACAACCTCCTCCTGCACATGGGACACTAGTTCCATCAGACCTTTGCAGTTAAACCCATGAAGAGCTAAGAAATAAGTCAGAGGCTGTTACACAATCATAAAGACCCAAGTTAAAGCCTACCAGTGTATATTTGTAATAGGGCTTTTGAAAGTCCCCTTCCCAAAAATAAAAATCATGATATCCCCACAGAAATAAGGGAAAATTGGTTCACCAGCAGTTGTGGCCTGCCCCTGGTGTACCATCAGGCTTATTTTTCTTGAATTTCCCCTAAAACGACAAATCACTGGGAAATAGACTGCTCAAAAAAAATAAAGAGAATACGATGTAACTGCAGGTCAATCCACTTCTGTGAAATCAACCTGTAAATTTATGAATAAACACTGATTGTGAATCATTTTTTCTTCTGCTGTGCATATGCGACGACACGTAAAATAATTCATGCTAATTTTTTTGGCTGTTATTTTGATCATTTTGTCATTTTTCTCACCCATGGAAGTAACATGAGGTGGTGTCTTCTACCCACAGAAGATGCTCAGGTAGTGCGGCTCATCCAGGATGGCACATCAATGCGAGCTGTGGCCACAAGGTTTGCTATGTCTGTCAGTATGGTCTCCAGAGGCAGGAGGCGCTACCAGGATACAGGCCAGTACACTGGGACACGGGGAGAGAGCCATAGGAGAGCAACAACCCAGCAGCAGGACCACATCCTCTGCCTTTATGCAAAGAGGAACAGGAGAAGCACTGCAAGAGCCCTGCAAAATGACCTCCAGCAGCCACTAATATCCATATGTCTTCTCAAACTGTCAAACTCAAGCAGACTCATATGAGGGTGGTATAAGGGCCCATTGCCGTGCAGTGTGATCACCATTTGACAAAGAACTGCTTGATTGGCAGATTCGACATTGGCGCCCTGGAGCTCTTTAGAGGTGAAAGCAGTTTCACACTGAACACATGTGCCAGACATGACATAATCTGAAGATACTGAGGAGAATGCCCTCCTGTCTGCTACATCTCCCAGCATGACTGGTTTGGCAGTGGGTCAGTAACTGTGTGGGGAGACATTTCTTTGGAAGACCACACAGCCAGGGGTGTAACTACAGGGGTAGCAGCCATAGCAGCTGCTACAGGGCTCGCAGTGTCAGGGGGCCCCGCTACCCGACCAGCTATGCTGAAGAAAAATTTGTAGCATAATATGTATAGAACTGTTCACATCTTTCACAGTACACAGCTGAGCCTGTATCTCAGAAAAGAAATGTCAGGGGAGGAGAAAGGGATAGCAGGACACCAGGACTAGGGATCTTCCATCTCTTCTTCCTGCCCTCTATTTCCCTCTACTTTCCATGTGGGTGTATAAGTGTATAAAAGTATGGATATTGTGGTGTGTATATATTGTATGAATGTATCTATATGCTGTATGCGTGTGTATATGTGATGTGTATATTCTCTATGTGTGCATATGCTATATGTCTGTATATTGGACTGTTTGTATATATAGGGCATATATACTGTATGTGTGTGTGTTTATACTGAATAGATCTGTGTATATGGTGTGTTTGTATATACTGTCTGTCTAATAATATGATGTATATATACTATATTTTTGTGTATTTGATGGGTAAATATTGTATGCGAGTCTGTGGGTATAAGATGTGCATATACTGGATATGTGTAAAAAAGTGTATACTGTATGTACAAGTGTATTAATACATATATATGAGTACATGAATAAATGTATGTACATCTACTGTGTATATACAGTAGATGTGTGTAATTGTATAAAACATAAACACGAGTGTACAAATATTTATATTTTCTAAGGGGGAAGTGGGCACCAGGCAAAAGTCTGCTATGGTGCCTAGTCTCTCCTAATTATGCCCCTGCACCCTGCCCTTCGTGTGCTTGCCACAGGTATCATGACTGCTATTAGCTAGCAAGATGACATCCGATGACCCCTTGTGAGACCATATGCGGGTTAATTTGGCTCTTGGTTCCTTCTGATGGATGATAACACTAGGCCTCATGTGGCTGTAGTCTGTCAGTAGTTTCGGCATGATTAAGGCATGGATGCTCTGGACTATCCTTCCCATCCCTCAGACCTGAAACCAATCAAGCACATCTAGGACAATGGGGAACATTTACTAAGGCTCTGTTGGATGCATTTCCGTCGGGTTTCCCTAATTTTCCTGTTTTGCGCTAATTTTCCCTGGGTTCTTGGCACACGCGATCATATTGTGGCACATCAGTGCTGACTTTCATGCGACACAATCGGGGGGACTGATTCGGACTAACCATGGAATTCAAAAATGAAATTGTGTCGCAAGATCAGCACTCACATGCACTGGGAAGAAGAAGGTGAACTCCGGCGGACCTCAGCGGGGAAGCGACTCATGCAGCTCCGAATCCTCATCCGACATTCCGGATTGGCGGCATCAACGGGACGGGTGAGTAAATGTGCCCCAATATGTCTCCTTCCATTCACAATGTTGCACCACAGACTGTCCAGGACTGAATCCAGGTCTGGGAGGAGATACCTTAGCAGAAAATCTGCCGCCTCATCAGGAAAATGTCCTGGCACTGTACGGATGTCATACAGGCACATGGAGGCTACAATAAATACTGAACCTCACTCCCTTGTCTTGAGGCTTTTTCAATGAAGTTGGATCAGCATGAAATTTGATTTCTCATTTGATTTTGAACATCATTCCAAATCCAGACCTCCGTTGGATATTCATTTTGATTTTCTTACATTTTTATGGTTTTTTTGCTCTCATCACATTACACTCCACTATGAACCAAGAATTTGTTATTGGGATATTTCATTAATTGAGATATAAGATGTGTTTTTTAGTGTTCACTTTATTTTTTGAGCAGTGTATATGTCTAGAAAGCCTATAAAGTAACCTATGAAAAAGAGATAGGGCTAATTGGACATAATGTTTAGTCCACACATCAAGAAATAGAATTAAAAAAAAAAGAAAGATGATGTATGTATAGGACAAAAAGATTTTTATTTTTGAAAAATGCTACAATTAATGATACATTAAAAACACTTAAAACAGCCAGACTATTGAACACAAGTACAAAATCCACTCCCAAGCTATATTCAATATAATTCTGTAGCAGCCAATTTAACCAAATAGCTCCAAGATACAGATACATGATGTTCAATATGCAAAACAACAGCAAATTTGCTATTTTGGAGCTTAAAAATGCCTGTAATCAAACATATAGTCCATAAATGTTGCAATATTATAACAACAATAGTGAGATTACATCACCAATATAATGTGGGTAGAAGTCAGCCTGGGAGGGAGAGGAGAGACCCCATGTGTATCGCCTAGCATGCAGGCTTCTTCAGGCAATACCTTTGTGTACTGAGAATATGCTTTATATAGTTGCTGTGGCCTGAGAGGAGGAGGCAGCCGGAGGCATGATCACATCCAGGTGCAGGCCACTCCCACCAGCTGGTCAGAGCGCAAACCGGGTGCAGGCAAATGTATTGTACTACACAACTCACTTTCCACACACAGAAGAGCTAAACGCCCAAATTATATATAGTAATGGCCGACTGGAAGTGCCTCACCTCGCCTAATAGAATGCCTGCACGCCAAATGCGTTCTACTGATAAAGAAGTGGCCATAGAGCCATGCATCAAACTGTTAGAATGAAATGCCACAACGGCGAGGCAACGCATCTCTGACAGTATAAACTATATTTCCCTATGGTATAATTTGCGCTGTAGCATTCGTCCCTGTTTACCATCATCGTAACATCCCTATATTGTCATAGTACAGATAAAAATTAATAAATAATAAAATGAAATAAATTAAGAGTGCAACAGTCAAATGGTCTACAAGCATGATAATGAATACAGAGCAATAACAAAGTGCCTACTGGGTGTAATACAGGGTGCCTATACATCTAGTTTGCAAAGCGGAGCAATTCATAAATCCCCAATGCCGAATTGATAGAGGGGCCTTATCATCCCTTATTTACTACGTGAACAAGCTTATAAAAATATATGCATGAGCTAACAAAGGCCTCTCAAAGTATGGATCCATAGAATCAATTGTACAGGTGATGCTAAAAAACACATGTCAGAATAACACAACTATACTATATATGTATTCCACCTATATTGATGTAAATTGAATCAACAATAATAGAAGGAATTTCAGCGAATGGCGATCGTCTGTCACGTACGTTGTTAACTCATCACTGTAGGTTTCCATACTTATTTATAAATCCCATTTATGTATAATAGATCGTGTTTACTTATCAAAACCAATATACATTTAATTCTAAATACATGTCCCTACAGTATCACTGCATAGTAAATGCTGATTATTGTCCAACATGCTGTCAAGATAGCATAGCAACGCATTCATACGGTAGATAGTCACCATCAACCATAAATACATTTTTGGACCAACAATGGCTATGCCAGGAAAGCAAATGTTATAACACGTAATGCTGTGTATTAAAACATGTGAAGAGGAGAGACACAAAGGGGGTCATTTACTAAGGGCCCGATTCGCGTTTTTTCCGACGTGTTACCCGAATATTTCCGGTTTGCGCCGATTTCCCGTGAATTGCCCCGGGATTTTGGCGCATGCGATCGGATTGTGGCGCATCGACACTGGCATCCACGCAACGGAAATCGGGGGGCATGGCTGAACGTAAACCTGACGGATTCGGAAAAACCGCCGCATTTAAAAAAATAAATGTGTCGCGGAGCTTGCACTTCCCTTCACTCAGCCCGGCTCGGTGTACTCCAGTGCGTTCCGATGCTCTTCAGCGCGGCATCGCCACCTGGTGGACGGCAGAGGAACTACCTTAATGAATCCCGGCCGGACCCAAATCCACCACAGAGAACGCGCCGCTGGATCGCGAATGGACCGGGTAAGTAAATCTGCCCCAAAGTGTTTGCCCTTCTCCTTCTAGTGTCAAACCTGTGTATAAAAATATATATATGTACATATCCTATCTACTTTACATACCTATTTTATTATAACGCAAATATTCAAGAGTGTAAGTGCCAGCAATTCTGGACCGTAATTGGTAAAGGTAGAGAACAATATAAAAGTACAAGTGCCAACAAACCAAAGAACCAACCAAAAAAGCCTATAAAGTAACCCACACCATGACTTTTTTATTTGTGCAGTAATTTATGAGCTTGTTGTTCTCTTTAACATGAAAGGAAATAAACCATATGAAAAAACTAAAAAAAACACCTACACATTTATTAGAACAGTGAGTACATAGAATCAGGCATAATAATGAAGGTCAATATATTATGCAGATTTTTATGTTAAATAGTAAAAGTAACAGCCTGGCTGGTAGAAAATTGGCCGGATCTACCCTAAGGTGACTGTGGGCTGGTGACACAGTGGGGCGGATTTATCAAGCTGTTTGAAAGGCAGAATATTTCTAGTTGCCTATGGCAACCAATCACAGCTCCCCTTTGAAATATTCACGAGCCCTGGTAAAATGAAAGCTGAGCTGTGATTGGTTGCCATGGGCAAGTAGAAATATTCTGACTTTTAGACTGCTTGATAAATCTGCCCCATTGTTCTCTGGTCTATCCAGGTACTTGCAACAACCAAATCTTAGTACCCCATTGGATTTGTATTCTTTACTTTTTACTGGCAATTTTATATCATCTACAAAATATATTTTTCCATGGTAAACTTTATACATCTAAGGTTAAATTTTCTGCTGGCCTTGTATTTGATAGCCAAGGAATATTTTCTTATAGCGGTTTTGCAATACAGTATTACAAGAATTGATTTGAAATCATCTCATGTATTAACCTAACTTCATATCTCTGACTCCTTATGTAAAATTTAAAACACTAATGTGAAATACCAAGCAGAATGATAAAGAGCACTGCAAAACATGACTTCAAATATATCATGCTCTTTGATGCTTTAAAGCAGATCCAGACACAGAGGTGTTCTACATGTAAATCCATGCATAATCCCCCCCAAAAAGGTTCATATATACATAATTATAAGTATAGGATAGTATGTACCACTAGTAAAATGAAGAAATTACAGTGTTCAGACCTGGCAGGCATAGGCTTATTATTATAATTGACAGTAATCACTATTATTAGGGTATTAACAATTCTATATTGATGGCCTACCCACAAGATGACTGTGCTGTGTTTAGTAGCTATGCACTGAAACTGTTGGCTCAGCTACCCTTACCTCACTACATATGGCACAGAGCTATCTACTTCCATCTCTCTGCACTATGTAGTGCTGGGACATTAGAATGGTGTGGGAGCCAGGCGTCGGACCATCAGATATTGATGGATTATGCTAAGGACAGGCAGTCAATATATAATATAACTATGGGTATATAAATGTTGTTTTTAACACAAACATCAATAATAATACCTTTATTTATATAGCGGACACAGATTACACAGAGCTCCACAGAAATTGCCAAATTGGTCCCTGTCCCCAATGGGGCTCACAATCTAATCAACCTATCACTATGTTTTGGAGTGTGGGATGAAACCGGAGGTCCCCGAGGAAACCCATGCAAACAAGGAGAGAACATTCAAACTTTTTGGACATGAACCCAGGGCCCCAGCGCTGCAAGGCTGTAATGCTAACCACTGAGCCATTAATGTCTTAGAACCATTTTAATAAGGTTAATTCTCTCAGCTATTGATAAACCAAATTCGAAGGAAATGTTTTATATAATCAACTTATGTAAAGGCAATGGGTCACATTCATTAAAGTGTCTGTTTTCTGTCTGACTTTGCACTAGAAAGAGCGTACAAACTGCTTGCACATATATTTACAAAGTGTCTGCACCGGTTTTGTGCTACGGCTGACAACACAGCAAAAATGTGCACCAAAAGAGGCTTACTAGTGGTCAGTCAGACTGAGCGACATGTTTATTGCAGACATGCGCCTCAATTCTGTCTGCGCCACAACTCTGCGGCATGAACGAAAAAAGTGGCGCACACTTCCTGAGCAGTGCAGGGGCGCCAGATTAATGAGGACCGTGCGCCAGTTTTGATGAATCTGCGGCACTCTGCACACTCCACAGGCAAACTGTACACAGTACAGACTGCACTAGTTTTGACAAATGTGGTCTGTGTTTAATTCTCTGAGTGGTGTATAAGAAAAAATGGATTCCATAAAATATACACATATAACCGTATCCATGAATATTCTTAGGCCCGTTCCACACTTGCGAGTGCGATGCGATGAACTCGCATCACACTCGCAACGCATGCTGCCGGGAACGCACGGCCTGAAAGCTGCACCGCGGGAGTGAACTCAGCATGTCAGTTCACTCCCGCAGTGCAGCGCTCGGGCTGTGCGTTCATCGCATCACACTCGCAAGTGTAGAATGGGCCTTAATATAAGGATTCTGCAGTCAGCATTTGCTTCCTCGAAGTAATTGTCCTCTGTCTCTCACACAGAGCATAATTTATAGCACTTTGTTTTGCCAATAACTTTACCTTATCTGCCCCAAGTATATCCTGCATATTCTGCTTGTACATTTAGATACTATGCTATATATGTTCTTTGATATGATGTTACATTAGCATAGACACTACCATATGGCAGTCCACATTTACAGATTATTTTAACTTAGTCTTGTTTGTAATCATGCTACATCATTTGCCACATATACACTGGTACAAATATTATGTTGTTATCTGTCATTTCATATGTTCACCTTTCCATCCATGTACTATTATTATTATTTTATATGTTTTATGTTTCTTCTTATACTTGCATCCATACCTGTGTATACACTATACATGTACTGTATTACCAGTATTGAATGATTATATATATACATAATGTATTATCACTGGATTTTTTCTGAAATAACTCAATCGCCTTTGAACAACATTTGATGTATTTTTGTAAGGAGTACGCCATGCTTCCAGGACACTGTTTTACAACATTACGAAACGTTTATATTGCAAAAAATGTGATGATCATAATCATAGAGAAAGAAATTAGTGTAGTGCAGAGATTTTCTGAACAGTCACGAGTCAGCACGATGTGTACAGGTCTTTGCTTTGAATGACATCAGCACATCTACAGCCATGGGACATCCCTAGTCTCTCACACTGCTCTGGTGGGATTGTGGTCCACTGCTCTTCCAGTCCCGACAGTTCTGTGACTGTTGTGGGTTTCTTGGCCAAAACTTTGTCAACATGGATTTTTTTTTTTTTTTGGGTGTAGATCAGACTCTGAGCTGGACGTTCCATTGTTTGAAGTAACTGACTTACCCTTATTGCTGTGTGCCGGGTGGCATTGTGCTGCATGAAAATTGCTGGCTGATTGAGTGATGAACACATGGAAGGAACCAACTGTTTTCTAAGAAGGTTCAGCTGCACACTGCATTAAGTCTGCCATGTAGCTGTATGAGAGGTCTGACTCCTGTTGCAGAAAACATTCCCCAAAACATGACACTTCACTACACTTAAAGTTCAGACCTCAGGCAGAGACCCATACTCACAAGACTGCTGGTAGTATGAGCCACATGATGTGGCGCTTCGGAGGGCTTCAGTGCTCTTTTGAGTATGGGTCTCTGCCCGAGGCCTGAACTTTATGTGTGTGTCTACACTACATTCACCTAATTACACTGTTTTTGTGAATGAAGAAAATTTTTGTATAGTGACACTTTCTATGCTAACACCATGTAACAAGCCATCATTGCTATTCTGCATAAAGTCATGAAGATTACAGCAATGGAATTGTAAATGATGTATACCTGTGGATTTTGAAGTAAAGAAAATATTTGTTTAAAAGAAGAAAACTTTGTACAGGCGATCCCCTACTTAAGGACACCCGACTTACAGACAACCCATAGTTACAGATAGACCCCTCTGACCTCTGGTGAAGCTTTATGAATGCTTTACTATAGTCCCTGCAATAGGCTGCAATAATCAGCTGTAAGGTGTCTGTAATGAAGCTTTATTGATAATCGTTGGTCCCATTACAGCAAAAAATGTTTAAACTCCAATTGTCACTGGGGCCCAAATTTTTTTGTCTGGAACTACAATTATAAAATATACAGTTTCGACTTACATATAAATTCAACTTAAGAACAAACCTCCGGACCCTATCTTGTACGTAACCCGGGGACTGCCTGTATATGGTCTATTATTGGACACAGTTTATAGATGTGAGGACCTATTTTACAGTCACACCTAAATCCCTTAATGTATTTATCCTCCCACTAATAACGTTTTTTTTTCTGTTCCCTACCTCGAAGCTAGGTCCTATCAACATACAGTGCACCACATGTTGTTGTTCTACACCAGGTGAGAAGTATTACCCTATTCACCCGAATGCAGCTTGACTCACATCATGAGGGGCTTTTTTTTTAACTCTTTCAGTGACCTACCGATGAAAAGGGTGGGTCATATTTTACATTTACATTAAAATAGGGAAATTCAAGGGGCACCATAAGCTTTGTATATGAAATAACATGAAATTATAAAAAAATCATGCCTCTGAATTAACCTACTATCTTAGGTTTAGTATCTACAGACTGTTCATAATATCACAGAGGGTCAATAATTTGAATGGTATGTTTACTGCTGAAACATAGAATAAAGGATCTGGTCAGAGGTGAGGTGAAATGAACTGAAGAGAGAGAGCTAAAGGGCTGAAAATCGGAAGATGAAACTACAATAGGATAGATGCTCTAATGCAACAAAAGGAAAATATCTTTTTTTTAAAGAAATATTTTAATGGAAATAAAAAAAGAAGTATGCATGCAATTGTATATAATAAGTACAGCGATACACATGATGAAGGCTCAGGATCTGAGCAGAAACGCGTTGTATGAACAAATGTAACATTCAATAAACTGAGCTTTCACCCATTTATTGCGCCAATCGTAGATTGGTCCAAACTTAGTAAATTCATCTATTTTGTCCACTTTCTACCAGTGGAATACCTGCACTGCACATAGGGGGAGATTTATCAGAAGTGTCTGAGAGTTAGGCTACATTCACACACATGTATGGGGGACATATATATATATATATATATATATATATATATATATACGGCCGACGTATATATACGGTCGGTATACGTCCCCCATACACTTCTATGGGCTCATGGCACTGTACATTCACACCATCGTGTGAATGTAGCCTAAGACTGCTTTAGTTGCTCATGGAAAACAATCAGTTAAGCTTTCATTTTCCACATCAGTTTATAAAATGAAAAGTAAGGTCTGATTGGTCGCTTACAATTAGAACACTTTTGCTTTCAGACACTTCTGATTATTATCCCCTATAATATCCATTCTAGAGGATGCTTAAATAAATCTCTATATGCACTTTTACACGGGGCAAAAGATGAAAATCAAGCTGCACCGTTCTAACCTTACTGGTGCCAATACTACTCACTTAAATTTGCGTCTTTCCTATTATCTCCACTTCCATTATATTTTGTGTCAAGCAAATATAATATTTTGAGTGTATCACAACGGTAATTTTAGGTATATTTTATTAAGTAGTAAAACCCACACCCCGGGTTCAGATGCATCCATGGTCATAATCAAGTTCTTGCTAACAATGAAAAACAGGAGCCTTGCCTAAAAAAGTTCTTTGTAATATATATATATTAAATTCGGCGTCATCTGTGATAGAGGCTCCAAATCTTTGACTAAAGTTTAAACATTACCTTTTAAGATTACAAAGTTATATTTTTATAGTCACAATGTTCTCATAATTAATGAGCCCTGAAAGCTGCGATAATGTATATATTTTCCTCATTTAAATATTCATGTTTTACCTTTTAATGATAGCCTCGTTAGAAAAGATCAGTATATACTGGCCAGATACTGGCATATCCTGGCCAGATAAATAAGCAATGGTTAGATAGAGTTGTTATCGTAATTAGGTGAAAAGAAACATAAAAATAAAAGGCTCCCTGGGAGACAAGATATCATCAGCCCTATATATATGACTATCTCAGGGGAACAAATAAGGCTTCAAACCATGTTTTTCCTCCTTTTCAAAAAATAATGATCTTTTTTGTCCTCTAAAAAAAGCTCTGTATATTTTGATGTATTTACAATTAACTAGATACAAAAAGCAACACGATGTCAATGAAGAACAGGTTCCATAGCAGAATAGTATATATATATATATATATTTTATTTTCTTACTGCATAGTATGTATGTTATATACAGTATGTCTGTGAGCCTTTGGAACAGCTAGGTGGCAACCAAGATCTTCCAATTTTTCGAATGTTAGAAAAGATCAACTCTACTACAAATAATGTTATTAAAGTAAACATTTTTAACAGAACTAGAAAATAAATGATAAAAAGGTATACATCCAATAAATATAGTTTGAAATGATATTTGGATATATTCCTCTAATGCCGATTTGTATCCCTCTGAGCTCTATACCATGCATATTTTATGGTTTGGTTAACAATGCAACAACTGCCCAAGGCAGATTGTATAATAATGATTGTTGTTATAGTAAAATTATTATTATTATAATATCATTTTACATAATGTGAGATGTATTGTCAATAGGGCAGCGTTTGAATCTGCATCAGAGGATTAGGGACATTGCTTGAAAATTCCATAAAAAAATCATTTAATAAGTTTCTGAAAACTATTCCTAAATTAATAACCTAAGCGCATTTATCACGCTGGAAAAAATTCCAAATGCAGTGAAATGAATGTAAAAACAAATTCACAGCATATTCTTCTGTTTTTGCAATCCGAATGACGCATCCCCTACAATCACAGAGATGTTGGTTACTGTTTTCCAGTGACGCATTACACTTTATAGTAGTTTCAAAATTTTTGTGGTAAATTTTGTATTTAGTTTTGAAAAAAAAATGGAAATATGGCAAAAAAATCTGAAAATGTGTTCAGTTTCAAAGTTTAAAATGTTCTGATTTCCAGGCAGGTAGACAGACCACCCAAATAAATTGATAACTAACATTTCCGGAATGTCTGCTTTATGAGCACATGGTTTTTTTATGTTTCCTCTATATTTTAGGATGTTATGAGGCTTGGAATTTTAGGTGCGATTTTTCTTATTTTCATGAAAATTGGCAAGACGTTTTGAGGGACAATTCAGCTTTCAAGTGACTTTGAGAGGTCTAATTAATAATAAAACCCTATAAACTACACCTCTCAATGTATGTAAAACAACTTTTACTAACTCTGTTTACCCTTTAGGTGTTTCACAGGGGTTAAAACAAAATGGAATATGATTTAGGCTCCCTAGGGTAATTGAACTTACATTGTGTACTGCAATACTACTGAATTTCCACTGCAGATGTGTAACAGTCTGCCACCAGCATACTGTTACAGATCCTGCACAATGACAGGCTTGGTAGTTTGTCTTCAAATGAATACCCTTGATGTGACCCAAGATGGTTGCAGGTGTAATTATAATGCTGCAAAAAAAACATTTTGTAAGGAGAGAGCCCTTTCCATAGCTCATTGAAGGGGTATTCCCATGAAGACAAGATTCTTAAATATACTCAGGATAACAAAATAACACATTCTCTAATTCACTGTTATAAACAAAAATACAGCATTTCACAGCTATAGTTCCAAGCTGTCTCTATCAGTCATGGTGTTAATAAATAGTTGTTTCTCATGGGTACGACTGTAAATGTTCTATGGTCAAATTCTTATGAATAGCTTCTGGTGTCTGCACACTGCAGTGCTCTATGCCTCCTGCCCCACCACCCTGCATTAAAAGACTATATCAGACAAAGGCACTTCCTGCCAGCAAGCAGCGTGCAAAGACTTACTCTACTAGCCACAAGTAGTGCAGATTTATACAGTGTTAGTCATAGAGAGCAGAAGAAGAGTGGAGAAATCAGGTGATACCTTTTTGAGGCTAACTAAGTATATTTGATGGTGAGCTTTCAAGAATACTAGTTCTCTTAGTCAGACATGATGTTATACATGAAACAGAAGATTCACAGCATTTTATACACACTAGGCAATTTGTTCGTTTTGGTGCTCAAAATTGTTTCACTTCAGCAAAACTGACAGTACAAAGTTCCATTATAGAAGATTCCTCCAGTGAGCCATGTTATATTTGGATAGATGAGCATATAGCACCTTTAGACAAAGCTATGTAGTTGTAGATGCTCCAAATGGCATTTGAAGCTTTGGACAATTTTAAAGATTTTTAAGGTTCTACTTGTAATAAGCTCATGATGAGATGTGATGAGGTGAGCAGCAAATGTTCAATATCCCTGTAGCAGCGACATATAGTAAATAAGGATTAATGAAATCAATGGCCTCTCTGTGTAATGTACAAACAAGTGCTAAATTCTCTGGAACACTGTCTTTTTGTTTTAGTGTTTTTGTGTTTTTTTTATTTCTGCCAAAAGTGGATTTAAAAGAAATATCAAAAATCAGAGTAATGTAGTAACTTTACTTCTCCATCCTGCTAGATCAAATATCTAGCATATTTTAATTAGTAACTCTGCTACCAGTTCAGCTCTTCCTTCATGGACCAAATAATTCTATGTCTTCCTAGTCAGAACAAAGAATATATTCCATTTTATTATGCAAGTGACATGAGTGACATGACTATATGTGAAATATCCTGTAAAATATATTTTTATATTCAGTGAGTAATGCTGTAATTACTTATAGAGAATTTCAAGAGCAGTGGAGTCATATCCATAAAATATCATCTTCGTCTATAAATTGGCAATGTCAATCTTGTAAAATATAACCTAAATCGGGAAAATGGTAATTTTGTATGTATCACATGATTCATTTTGAAAGTGCTCACTGTAAGTGAAGTGTTGATGCGATACAGGTTTTATTTTGCTCTGAAATGTTTGTCACACCAATGGTTAAGACCATTAAAATTAACTTCATCAGAATTCATTGAGCTGCATACAAGTAGGAAAGTAGGAAATTAAAATAGTTTTTGTTCAGCAGACTATGACTTTGAGATGTCAAAGTAACAAGAAATGCAAGTTTCATGGAATCGCAAATGAAACTATCAACAATATATTTCAAGTAATAGGGGCAGGGAGTCGAATACATAGAGGAGGCTGGTGATTAGATGTTACTTTATTGTTAAAGATATTTTCATGCTTATTTTACATTTTTCAGTTTATCCCTGCAAAAATATGAATTCTGAAGAAATAGCAATCATTATCTATCCAGTAAATATGTTAAAAACTACAGGGGAGGAGTTGGGGCAGTTGTAAACCGTTTACCTTAACTTAATCTTTTTGTTACTTTCAGACTCTAATTACATTAAGTGAGTACAACTTACCATATTGTGGCCAATACACATCTGACTGTTCAATAATTATATTAAATATATAGGACCTACACCTATTTAGAAACTGAGCCAATTTGCACATAACGGTAGATAAACCAAATTTGATATTTATTGAAATTGTATACAAAACATAAGTACAAGAAAACAATCTTCGGGTACACATGGAGAAGTGGTGAGAAACCATCACATCAGAATATCACATTTTCCGTGGGAAGATGGTACAGGGACTAGGGGCAAGGGAATCTCATACATAATTCAAAAAATTGTATATTGATAGGCTGCCAGAATACATAAAATTCTTGTGCACATGACTTTAAGTATAACACATAACTAAACTGATAAAAATCATGATTTAAAGTGCCAGTGCAATGATATTTAATTCAGATTGTCTACCACACCTTCACTGATGGTTTTCATTTTTTTTTCACTAGAAAATACAATTTGCTTCACAGAAAACAAGCCCATACAGAGCTCTGTACATGGAAAAGTAAAGAATTTATAGATTTTTGAAGGGTGGGAGCAAAAAATGGAAACACAAAAACGAAAAAGAGCCATGTCTTTAAGGGGTTAAGTAATCAAGTGGCATGTTCTGTCTGCATGAAGTATCAAACCAAATGTGAAGGAATGGTAGCATTTTCCTTAGCACTGTGACTGCTATTACTGCACTGAAGACAGCCACATTTTTCAGGAGCCTCAGAAATGATATTGTAGGAGTAGTAAGGATACATTAACCTAAAAGCATTCAGTGAATTGTCCTGTAAATGCTATACTTTTTTTTATCATAGACAGGCTGCCATTGTTTTCCCTTGAAATTGTATTTGGTAGAGAACTTATCAACACAAGTTTACCTTGTTTACCAGAAAATATCGATTTTATAATCCCGGAAAACCACAACTAACTGAATGGTTGATATTATAATATATTAACAAATGTAAATATTTTCCATGTAATTGTTATGAGTGTGGTTAAAACTGGGAAAATATGCAAAATATCATGCCTCTTTTAGCTACCTGGTAAGGCAGCTCCCTTGACATCAGGCATGACTTACAAGAGGCCTTATGACATGATGAGGGATTGAAACCAAACCAGTATATTTATTCCAGAATGAACAGAATCCATGCTGTAGACAGCGCTGTTTTGACCTAGTTGGGTCTCTTCAGCACAGTGTAGGGAACTGGTTTGGCTGAGTGAGAGGCTTGTGACTAGGGTCGGTATGTAAAAGTTCTCCTTATGGAGACTGCCGATTAAGGCCGTCGTGTAGGGGTGTGGAGTCTTACAGCCATTATTGCCCAACTAAGGGGATTCTGGGAAAATATGCAAAGTTTTCCAGGTTGGCCTGGTTGAAACTGGAACAGCTGTGGTAATCCTTCTTTGATAGGCTACATCCTCAGAAGGTTCCATAAAATCAAAGGTGTTATGCTAGTTATAGTAGTTATGTTAATTGTTAATAGGTTGACCAGTTGATAGGTCAGTTGGTCTGTCTGTGACTATGATGCTGTGTGAGACCAGTGTCTATAGGCTATAGATGAAGGGTTTTTTTTATTGGAGAAGAGATATCGGTGCATGAATATGTTCAGCCTTAAGAAGTGCCTCCATCTATGTGGATGATTTCATTTGTTTCTAATAAAGTAGGTTCTTGATTTCTCCATGTCTGTATTTCCTAAATTTTACTACACCACACAGTCTCCTCTAATAAAGCTGAGGAAACTACATCAGAAAGCACCCCAGGGAACTACAACCACCTCCATCCCTCTTAAATATGATCACTGGCACCAGCACTTGGAGATTGTAGGGGAGTTTGGGTGGGATCCAGCCACCGAGACATAACAGCATTGCTACCAGCTGGGCCCAGCAGAGGATGAATACCTCCAACTGCTCTGTGCCTGCTTGTACTCCTACACCCTCCCTCTCATAACCCACTTCAGTTCTGAATAGTAGTGCTTCGATAGAAAAATTGTAAAGTTCTTCATGTACAGTCAAGATCTCCTCACCCCCGAAAACCAAATTCTGCTGTGATCGATGTCCCTGCTTCTGATTGTGTTTTTTTTAGGTTAATTCCTTTCAAATTCAGATTGGTAGGTGTCTATTTAAGGGTGCATTCACACATTCAGTTTTTAAGATGCAGTTTCTGAAGCCCAAACCAGCACTGGGGTGAAAACAGATTCCCTCTAATGTTACATTTAAACAAAGAACTTTATTTAAATATTGCAATATTCAAATCGTAACTCCGTATGTTCCTTTAAATGCACCAGACTGGAAGTTATTTTTTTATTTTCATTAGCACTCGCTATGTTAATTCAATTAGTTCATGCCACTGACTCTTGATCTCTACTAAAATTAACTTTAAAAGTACTAGACGCTATAATTAAGGCACAGAGTTATTACTGGCACTGTGCAAATGTAATTAACATCCTGCATTTGTACTGTATATTGTTTTTATTATTCTCCGGTTGATGATATTGTCTTTCTATTGTCTGTATTATAAGTGCTCTGGTAGTCGATCTATGAGCACTACTGGTGCTAATGACTCCCACACTGCACACCGCATGTTACAGGGATAAATTAAGTTAATATTGACCACATATTCTTGAATCACTAACAGAGATTGTTATGACTGTTCTGACCTCTGTAACCTCTCCTTCTCAGTGTTCAGTCTTTCCACTTATTCTATAGAATGTCTTCTACAGTACTTAGTCTTTTGGCTCTTTGTTCATTATCCTTTAACTAAATTATTTGATAATAGTTTTTTTCAGTGTTCAGCATTTTGTCAACTCTTTTAGAATTTAAACAACTTGATTCTAATAAGAAGATAAAGTTTTAAGGTTAACTAAGTCTACTGCAGGAGTTGTAGATGTGCACTGCTATAAAAAGATAATTGTGACTTCTGATGCAAAAGCAATTTATATTAGAGTAGAAACTCTTAGAATCTTTAAATAATTCGAAATGCTTGGAAAGGCTAAACAAACATTTTTATTATTAAATTTTTTTTCACTTTATTTTACTCTCCTGACCTTCCTGACAATGGATTTTTTTAGTTTTTGCAGTTCCATTTCGAACGTACTCCCCTTTCCAAAACCCAAATTTTATTTTCCCATTTACAGAGGGCTTGTTATCTGCTGTGCAGATTGTACTTCCAGGTGGAACCGTTAAGTATTCCGTGCAGTGTTCTGGGAAATTAGAACAAATTCTAAACTTGGTGGAACTGACATAAAAATCAGTTGCATTTTTCCAGTCCAAAAGACCCATCCACTTTGTTCTTTAGGTCCGTATGATCACTGAGATACCACATTTGTATAATTTGGTTATTTAATCTTTTGAAAAAGGAAGTAGCCTTGTATCGCCACATAAGGTAACCTGATAATGTCATTGCTTGATCAGTTATTTAATAAACTGGAAATAATCAATGAATATAAGCAAGGATGGGGAATCCTGAGTCTTTCATTGGTCCCTAATTAGCATCCAGTAATTATGTATAATTATCATCCTTCTAAACATTAAGAGCCAAAGTGATTATTAACACATACAACAGCCAATCACACCAATAATGGCAAGGCTACATGCAATGAAAGGTGGATTTTGGATCTGTTCTGTATTAACAGCTAATAAATGTGAGATATGGGAGGCTTCTTAGCAGTGTCACTTCACTGTGTTAGGCAGGAGGAGAGTCAGCATTTTTGTGAAAGTTATAGAAACAGTTAGAAGATTGAAAACATACCTGTGGAGAGGGAAATATAGAAGGCAAATCTGTGATGTCACTGCTCTGTTCTAGGCAGGAGTATGGTCAGAGCCAGCAACAGCCATTTTATAGCAGTCAGTGCTGCTGTATTACACTAACAGAACGCCCAGAACTGGACAGCATATTCTAGGTGAGGCCAAACTAATGCCTTGTACAGTGATAATATTACATCCCTATCCTGAGAATCCATATCACTTTTTATACATGCCAAGATCTTGCTGAGGCAGCTGATTGACACTGCATGCTGTTATTTAATTTATGATCTACTAGTCACCCAGATCCTTCTAAATGCAGCACTCTCCCAGATTTACTCCCCCAAAGATATATGTTGCATGTGGATTATTAGCCCCCAGGTGCATAACCTTGCATTTATCCACATTGAACCTCAGTTGCCAAGTAGATGACCGAACACTCAGTTTATCCAGGTCACAGGTCACCTGCAGCCTATAAACATCCTCCATAGACTGTATTACGCTACACAGCTGTGTGTCATCTGCAAAAATATAAACAATATTCTATTCTAGGAATTCTATCAATTCCTAACTTCAAATAATTAATAAATGAATTAAATAATAGTGGGCCCAGCACTAAAACCCTGGGGTACACCCCTTATAACTGGTAATAATTGCAAACGATTTCTGCCAAACCAATAGACCTTATTTTACCCATCAGGCATCTATGAAGTACAGTGTCTAATGCCTTTGCAAAGTCCAAGAACACAATACTTACAGCAGTTCCTCTGACCTCCATATCAAATGTCAAAATTTTACAGCAACCAGATGACACAAGGTAAGTATTGACAAAGAGGCATATCACCTATATGTTAAATACGATACATATATAAACTGTAAATTGCACCGCTGAAATATTGTGAGTGATAGTAATGCGCAGTACACGGCGGCTTGTCGGCTATCTTCTATAAAGTGGAGGGGAAATTCCAATTCTGGTACTTCAATGTGCCAACATTTCATAAAATCAAACATCTTCATTATTATGTGTTAATCATGGACACAATCAACTGATCATGGATCTTGTTCTGTTCATTTTAGAACATTATTATTTTCTGTTTGATGGGCACTTCTTCCACCAGCATTGAGGTTCTGTAATAAGAAGCCCAGTTGCCCCCACTTATATGAACTTTTTTTCTGGGCTGGTGGGAGGATCTAGTATTTACAAAAGACATGGAGTGATGGACATCAAAAATTGTTTGGCTTAGGTACATCGACGATGTATTGATCATCTGACACTGTAGAAGCCTTTAAGGGGGTCTGTGAGCATTTTGGCTTGACACTAGATTTTAAAAAAAAAACTTGGGAGGATGGCAAATTTATGAAGACGCAGTATACTGCATGTACAAGCCTAACCACATCAAATAGCATATTATATTGGCAGAGTCCCCCCCCCCCTTGCTCAAATGGAACAGTACCTAAGGAACAGTTAATCTGATGTAGATTTTGACAAGAAATCAATAGATCTGACAAAGGGATTTAAATAAAGGGGTTACCCTACAAATGTCATGGATTCGGCTTAAATAATTGCCAGAATGACAGATATGATTTGCTACTCCCTAATCAAAAGGAAATGAGGGACAGTTCTATATGACTGATTGTGACTTCTGATAATCTTGCTCTAGTCGTTAGGAATATTTTAGAGACATTTTGGTATATACTTCAGAAGGATGGGGATATCAAGCACATCTCTCAATAATGGAATATGAGGGACCGGTTGGATCACACAGTTATCTCGACCCTGTTGGCTTGATAGGTGCTGTTTGAAGGGTTCCTTTAAGTGAGGTAGATGTAAGGCCTGCAAATACATCTGTCTAAGCAAAAGTTTTAGTAGTGCATCCACGGGTACATTGTACAAAAACAGAGAATTTGTCAACTGCGAGACAACAGGTGTAATATACATGATAACCTGCTCCTGCCCACTAAATTACTTGGGTAAAACTTTTAGAGAATTTAAGACTCAAATTCTAGAACATTTGAACCAGAAAAAAGAGCACAGTGGATTTTTTGCGTGAGATGTGTAAAACCACTAGGATTGAATAATGCGATATCCCTTTCATGGATTAACATACATCCCTCCTGCATATTTTTGGGGTAGTAGTTTTTTCCCTCATACAAATTTAGTCAATTGGTTTTGTGCTTATTTGTTTACCATCTTACCGATATTGAATTTACTGTATGTACATAATAATGTATTATGTACCCCAGTTAGCTTTTAAACTTGATGAGTTCTGTCTTCTATTTATCTGGGGAGAGGATTTGGACATGATGAACTGATGTCAGGTCATAATGTTACTTGGGTATTAGAACTACATGATGCATTGTACACACTTGTTACAGATTTAAGAAAGATGTGAGATTTTTAACACATAATTATGGAAGTGTTTCATTTTATGAGATGCTGGCACATTGAAGTATTGGTATGTGCGACCATCCACACACTTATAGATGTACATATCTACATTTCATATTTTCTTAAAGGATCATTCGCCAAAGATCTTCATCTATTAATTCATAATATAATTTAGTAATACTAATTTAATAATACCTAGTACATTGGATGATAGTGCAATATCCATATCATAATGCATCTTAAGTATACTGATGCTTAACATGCGAGACAGATAACCTTTGTAGGCTCCTACTCATTCGTTCACGTTATATCTGCATATACTGAGAGATTGGAGCTATTGGAATTTCCCTTCCACCTTATAGAAGATAGCCAAGAAGTTGCCGTGTAGTGCAAGTTACTATCACTCACAATATTGCATTGTCGTGATTTAAAGTTTACATATGTTGCATTTTACAAATGGGAGATGTATCTTGTTGCCAATACAATCTTTGTGTCATCTGGAAGCGCTCAAATTTTGACATTTGATACAGAGGATCTGCTCCCGGTACTTGCCCCCTCCCTGTCCGCTTGCTGATTGGTCACCCTGCCCAAACCAATGTTTCAAGGTCACTGCGAAACGGCCCATTGGCTTAGCGGCACTGCGTGCCTCCCTGTGTACCACTTGTTGTGAATAAAGAAGGTAACTTTCACGAGACTGGTGAGTGCCGCTTCTCCTTTGTATATGTACCCAAACCAATGTTTGCTTGAGGTGAAGTCACAATAAGTGAAGGAGTCATAGAGGCAGAGGGGGTTTTACTGTCATCTACACAGCCAAACACTGACACAAGATCTCCTCTTTTTTTAATATACGCCTAATAAATGTTCAATTTTATCCTTTTTCCATTAGTTTCAGCAAATCAACTTCTATCCTTAGTAAACCCATGCTGCCTATCATTTATTATACTATGTGATGTCACATACTGTTTGTAATGTTTTAGTAACCCTTCCTATACTTTCCCCACAATGGAAGTTAAGCTTATAAAAAAAAGTTAGGAGAGCCTAGTGCTAACCCCCTGAGTTATACAGTTCTCTGCAAGATGTGTATCTGTAAGTTAGACACATCTTCTATTCCAAACATATGGTAAGTATTTTTTAAATTCCCCGCCCTTTGGTGTAACATTTTTTCCCCACTAAAGGTATCCCACCTAATGTTTTCTCTATCTGTTTAACATGATTTTGGTGCCCACTTGCTTTTATCAGAAGTACCATGCCTCTAATAATTAATCCCATGGCATCTGCATATTTAAAGGGGTTTTCCACTTTCAGCAAATAATTGACATGGTTAGTGTAAGGAAAAGTTATACAATTTTCCAATACACATTTTGAATACAATGAAAGTTGCTGATGCACTGAAAGCTCTGGTAATCTCCATAATTATTTGATGTAAGAAGCTTGGAACAACCAGGACTCCTAGAGTTGGCTTCCCTTCTAAGTTATCTAAGTTATCACTCACAATGAGAGCTGACTAAGAACCTAATGATGTGTGCAAAAGGGAGAATCTTCCAGAAGGTCAGGAGTCCATTAATCTGAGTTTTATGAACATAAACCATGGCCATAATAGGGGACTCACACTGTGAAAAACAAGTTTATTTGGCCTTATTAAACCAAGATTGAACTTTTTGGCTTTAATTCTAAGGGGGTAATTTATCATTCAATTTATAACAATTTTCTGGCATGTAAATTACTGTACAATTGTTTCCACTGCTATAATGACCAAAAAATTTGTGGAATTTGACAACCCACTCCACTATTTATTTTAGCCCACTTTTGCAAGTTTTCTAAGCGAATTCAGATGTGCAAGACAAATTTATGAAATGTGCTCTTTCAAAAAGTTGCAAATTTAGCTGCAAACTCACTCCAAACACCTCATAAAGTGTAGGGGATGTGCTTTAAAACATTTTCTAGTATAGTTTATTTTGGTATTCTGTGAGCTTTTATTAAAAATCTACCTTCAAATCTTTCCCTAACCTCTTCTGTAAATGCCCATTGCTATGCCAAAACTGTCTTCATCTTGTGCTTTTATCTGTCCATTGAGCTGGAGCATCGTCTTTTCCTCAGAAACTACAATTACCCTACAGCAACGGGATCCGTGCCCGGGACATCAAAAGGAAGGGTGAGCTGGTAATTCCTTTGTTTGAACATGGTAAAAGACAACATCTGAACCAAACAAAGATTTATACACAAAGTGTAGGGAAAGATTCAGTTGTAAATATACATGTAGGCTGCAGCAGTAGGGAGAGTTCAGACACTATACACAGACTGTACCAATTAGCTATCTTCATTCTGAATTGCTCCGGAGGAAGACGGCTTTTGCATAGCCATGGACTTTTACCGAACAGGGCATGGGCAGCTTTCAAGGTAGATTTTTAAGAAAAGCTCACAAAACCCTTTAATAAACTATATTATAAAAATATTTTAAGACACATACCCTACACATTTAAGAGAAATAAGTAAAATGAAGGTTACTCTTTAATAAGGTGATCTAGTTTTTGAACTCTTTACTTCGATAAATATCATGCCATTTATGACAAATTTGAAAGCTTAAGCAAAGAACTTAAGCAAATACGTGACACATTAAATAAGTATCAAAATTTACAATGCACATTGTGAGAAGGCACATGGGGTCATTAGTGATGGCAGATATGTGTCAGTCACCAAGGTGCCTGGTCTCTGTGAAGTGAGATGGTTAGCCTTGGTCAGAAACCTTAGGTTTCTTGTATATTGATATGAAATGTAGCTGGTTCCTTCAGTTGACCCAGGCCAGCTTTTCCTGAACTAGTCAAAGAGCAGAATGGGATAACTATTCCCACACATCCAGTCCAGGTTTTGACCAACAGAAATTATAGCTAGGAAGCTCAGATGAGCTGGGGGTGGTCTGAAAGTCTGCTAGACTACATGCAGGGCTGGTGGTTTTACACAGCCAAAGCTTAGCAATTGAGAAATTGACTGCCTATGCTGTTGGATGGACAGAAGACTGTAGGTCATGCCAGTTACGTGGACTGTGTTATTTTTCTGTTATATGCTGAAGCAAGCAAATCTGTTTTGTTAAGTTGTTTGGTAGCAAATAAAAGTTACCTGGACTATTAATTCCATTTTGAGTTGCTATGCCTCAACTACACAGGCTGGATGGATGCCGATATAAGAACACTAGACCAGATAGTATAGGGAAGGAAATTAATCAATTTTAATGACAACAAAAAATATTCACATCTTTCACAAACTTTATTACAACATACAGTACTAAAGGTTCAGATTAGGAAAAGGATATTATTTGTAAAATGAATAATCTCTTTTTTTAAATCCCTCTGAATTTGTTACTTTCTATAGATCAAAAGATAAACTTATGGACATTAAAATATCATATGATGAAATCCAAGGGAATCATAATGCAAAAAAACTGCTGCCATCAAACAATATACAGGCAGTCCCCAGGTTACATACAAGATAGGGTCTGTAGGTTTGTTCTTAAGTTGAATTTGTATGTAAGTCGGAACTGTATATTTTATCATTGTAACCCCCAGCCAGAACTTTTTTGGTCTCTGTGACAATTGGATTTTAAAAATGTTGGGTTGTCATAAGAACCAGGATTCACAAGAAAGCTTCATTACAGACGCCTGTGATAACTGTTACAGCTGATTATTGTAGCCTAGGACTAAAGTACAATAAATTACCAATATCCAGTGGTCCGTTTTTAACTAGGGGTCGTATGTAAGTTGAGTGTTCTTAAGTAGGGGACCACCTGTACTATTGATAAAAAATATTATTCTGTGCTAATCATTCAGTGATAACTTCTCAACTGTATTCTGTGAAGTATCTGCCCTCTTCTAGAGAAGCTAAATTTTCCACAGCACATACAGATCATTGCTGGTGGTGCAACCAACCAACCAACAGCTAATTATATGTATGCATTTAAAAATATGCTGCCAAAATGACTGACCACCATAATTGGAACCAGCTCTGCTCAATTTAAATTGGAAAACTTTACCGACTGTTCACAATGAGAAGAGAACTAGCAAGCACTTAGAAATCTGCGAACAAAGATAAGTACAGTAATAGACAAGGTATATCCAATATATCAATACATCATTGTGAATCAAAGCAAGGCTTTAGAGACAATTAAAGGGATTTGCCCACAAAAGAAATTTCTCAAATGTCAACCCCCCTAGAGATGTTTACACAATAAAGATCATTTTAACCCCTTACTTTTACCTTGCAATTTTACTCAGGTTTACTGCTGTTTTAGCTACTATAACTCACTGATGGTCAATGTAAATTTCCAGGGTGTGGCCTGGGACTCTCTAAGTAGACACTTCATGATTCCTGTATTGCTGTGAGATACCATTTGCTGACAATGTGGTTAGATTATCATGGTATAACATTTATATAAACTTTCATTTACCTTCTGAACATTGTATTAGAATTTGACACATAGAAAGAGAGATGAGACAGGTCATAAAGAACTCATCTGCCTGTAGCTTGTAGCTCTCCTCTCACTTCTGCTATTGTTTGCCGGCAGGAAGTGAGTGTGTGTGTGATCTTGTCCTGGAATGCAGTGTGTGTGTGTGTGGGGGGGGGGGAGCTGCAGGGAGAAGAGAACAAAGGAGAACTCAGCTCCACAACATCCGGCAGGATGGCTGACGACCCTAAAGTCAGAAGATACAGGGTCGAGTCCAGGGGCAACTGAAATTGTGTACACCAGGATTGGTTGACAATTTTTCTGTATCAATTCATCATGGCTTTCTAGAGCTCTGCTTGCTGTCAGTTTACAGAATGCTTCATTATTTACTTCCTGTTGATAGAAACTGGTCTCTGGTCATGTGATGTCACACAGGTGCATGTTTGATATAATAAACCATGTACCTATGTAACATCACATGACTAAGGACATAATTCTATCAATTGTAAATACACAACAAAGCTTCCTCTAGAATGTCAGCAAGCGGAGATCTAGAAAACCACAGGGAACTCTTTGTGAGTATGAGTGTAGAATGATATATTCTTCTTAATTTAGAAAAGTGAGAGTGTCTAACGAGTCTCTGTATGTTCTGTATATGTGTTATCACTTGCATATTATTTGTCATCATCTCTTTTACTCTGGAACTGGACAGATTGGACCACATTGTTGATCTCTCCTGACTTGACAATGCTGTTTAAGCTTAGCCCTACTTCTCACTGCATGAGGATATATATATATTCTATGTTTTTCTAGGTTACCAGGGGTAAACCTAGCTTCTCTGATGGCGTTTGAATAGTTTTTTGAAACCGCAATTCAAATGAAACAATAAGGGACTCATGCCAATTTCATATGTGTTTCCACTGAAGCACTTGCGATCAACATGCAAAACTCTGGTCACACATTATTGATCGCATGCGTTTGGACCAAGTCCTATTCTGTTCCGCCTGGATTGCATTTTAAAACGTATCTCCAAATGCAGCCTGGCAATCACTAGGAGTGTCAACAACAGGAGCAGCAGGAGTGTCAACAACGAGTGCTGATTTTTTGCCATTTTTATAGAATCATTGGAGGGTGAAAAAAGCTTGTTCTTCTGCATATTGCAGCAAAGGCTTACCGGTAACACCCGCGATCGGTGCTAGCACCGATCGCGGGTGTTTTCACAGCGATGGCTGCCGGCAAAACTGCCAGCAGCCTCAAAAAGATAGCGATCCGTCTCCATGGTAGCCTCAGGTCTTCCGAAGACCCAAGGCTATTTTGTTTTAACCCCTTCATTACAATGTGCTGATAGCACATTGTAATGAATGAGGAGGAAAATCCCCATATACTGCCATACTGTAGTATGGCAGTATGTGGTAGGATCGATCAGACAACCTAGGGTTAAAGTACCCTTAGGGAGTCTGAAAAATAGTAAAAATAAAAATAAAAAAAGTTAAAAAAAAAAATTATAATAAAAAACCTAAAATTTCAAATCACCCCCCTTTCCCTAGAACTGACATAAATATAAATAAACAGTAAAAATCACATCAGATATCGACGCGTCCAAAAATGCCCGATCTATCAAAATATGATAACTGTTTACAATGCGTTTAACCCCGTAACGGAAAATAGCGCCCAAAGTCGAAAATGGCACTTTTTTGCCATTTTGAAAAATATAAAAAAATCTATAAAAAGTGATCAAAAGGTCGTTCAGTCCTAAAAATGATATCATTGAAAATATTATCAAATTTCGCAAAAAATTACACCACCCACAGCTCCGTACACCATAGTATAAAAAAGTTATTAGCGCCAGAAGTTGGCGAAATCAAAAAAATCATTTTTGTACAGGAGGTTTTCATTTTTGTAGATGTATGAAAACATTATAACACCTATACAAATTTGGTATCCCCTTAATCGTACCGACCCAAAGAATAAAGTAGACATGACATTTGGGGCACTCAGTGAAAGACGTAATATCCAAGCCCACAAGAAAATGGCGCAAATGCGTTTTTTCACCATTTTCATTGCATTTGGAATTTTTTTCCCGCTTCTAAGTACATGGCATGGAATATTTAATAAAATAAAAATTTAAGGTACAGTATGGTAACATTTACAGTAAAATGGACGATGGTAATGTTGTTGTTGTATGCCTTATGTTTATGAGCGACAGTTTTCCTGCTATATACCTGCATGTCATAAGAATTTAAATTAAAAAAACGACCATGTTAAATTCAAATCTGTTTTTTTTTTTTTTTTTTACCGGTGTTTTGTATGCGTTGGAAAAGGGGTAGTCTTACACGGCGAATATATCTTAAACTCTATATTTTAACAGGAAAGTAGGGGGGTCGTCTTATACACCAGGTCGTCTTATACGCCGGAATATACGGTATATATATATATATATATATATATACGTGCACACACTACTCACATAGTAGTACACTGAGATCCAATCCTTCAATTATATAACATATAAAAACTTGCAGTAGATGATTCAGCTCGGTGAGGTATGGGGGGAGAGGGCTATAAGAGGCAGCAGCTCCTCACCTTCTCACAGAGATCCTGATCTCCAGGTGTGAAACCCTGCCATCTGCCGAGTCACTTCCATACTCCTGTTGGAAAGCAAAACCGTTATTCAGCAGCAGCTTCTTATGTTTTTTTCTATGTAGTGCCTCATGAATCCCCTCATGAATCCCCTCCCCTCCTTCCAGCCAAAACAGGTGGTTGGATGAATATTCCTAATGGTAGATCCGCCCCTATAGGTTTCTATAAAAATTGTAAGAATGATTACATTAATTTATTGTATTTATGCTCATCAACAGATGTGTTGGATGAGCCATGTCTGGCCCATCTCTGGTGCTTTCACTGCCTCCTTCTATCTTTGAAATTGCTGTGAAGCCACGCCAGGTGTACTAGGCTGATTTCAGAAAGCAACTTTACAGGCATCAGGAGCTGCGGATGAGAATATGAGTAAGTGCTAATTTATTTTTTTTGTGGCCCAGAGTGCAGTGATATAGTGTGATTTGGGACTCGTGTCAGATCAATGTTTCGGTAGGCCCTTAGGCAACAGACCTCCTTTGCAGTGAACTCATGTGGTGGCATTAAAAATTCAGAAACTAAAAGAGTTTCCTGGTCCCTAACTATCCCCTAGTTTATCATCCCAATCAACCCCATCATGGTTATTTTATATAAGCTGCATTCACATATAGCCCCCCTCATCTCCATTGATTCCTTACGTACAGCCTTATGTTGGCCCCCCAGCAGCTCTGTGCCCTGGCACTTGCCCAGGTATGTCCAGTGCTGGCGCTGGCTCTGTTTGGAACACTAAGTCATTTGTCCATTAGGACCAGTGAGTGAATTAATGTCCAACATTGCCCTCACAGATTATCTTTCAATGCTCACATATGAACTGCCTACAAAATTCTCAATTTGCTCTCTTTCCCATTTGAAATGATTGACTGGATTCCAAGATGGTGGATTTCATAATGGCTGCCATATTGAATAACACTGCTCTATGTTTTTATTTCGTTCAAATGGATGTAAAGTAGAACACACTGTAATTTAGATAGATGGTTATCTTTACCTCCATGACATAAATACATCTTTTACTATGGCAAGTGCCTTGTGTCGGCAATTACTGTAGATGCAGTTTGTCACTATACAGGAAATTGCTAAGTCTAGGTTCCATACATCCTTATTTTAATGATGTAGTAGACTAATTATCATTGCCATCTGTATGTGATTAATTTATTAGTACTAATTAATGAGTTCTTTGTAATGTGATTAATTAATTAGAGCTCATTAGTGTTTTCTTTATGTGTAATGATTTTAGTCTTTGATTAAGTTCTAGTGTGTGAAATGCATTATGTCATCTTGACATGCATTCTGAGCAGATCCTGGTATTCATGAGATGTGTTCCTGATTATCATCACAATGTCATTATTGTTTTTCTCATTCTATATTTGTTTAATATGATCTTTCAAGCTGAAGATACAGGATGGTGTTGTATACAGTATGTTCTACGTTGACAATAGAATCATATGTATGCTTGTTCGAGGACTTCATCTGTTCCATTTAATTTACTGTGCTGCATGATTTGTACATAAGGTTTCATTCATCTCTTAATTATAGTAAACATAGTCATTCTCTTTTCATTATTTGTGATCCTGACTTCTTAAATCCCTGCCATCAGTCAGTTCTCGATTGCTTCAGTCACACCAGCTTACTACTCTGACTTTAGCTGTCACTTTTTTCCCTTCCTGTCAATTCAAAGTCTTTTTCAGTGCGCGTGTATCTTATGTTATGTCCTTTAAAAAAATAAAATGATCAAAAAATATATCTAAATTTTTTATATTTATACTTGATACTGTATATACTTGATACTGTATATATATATACTCGATACTGTATGATATACAGGCGGTCCCCTACTTAAGAACACCTGACTTACATACGACCCCTAGTTACAAACAGACCTCTGGATGATGGCAATTTCCTGTACTTTAGCCTTAGACTACAATAAACAGCTATAACAGTTATCACTGGTGTCTACAATGAAGCTTCATTGTTAATCCTGGTTCTAATGACAACCCAACATTTTTAAAATCCAATTGTCACAGAGACCAAAAAAAATTTGGCTGAGGTTACAATTATAAAATATACAGTTTCGACTTACATACAAATTCAACTTAAGAACAAACGTACAGACCCTATCTTGTATGTAACCCGGGGACTGCCTGTATACTTGATGAATCAATTAGCATGCTAATACATGTTAACTAATAATGACTTATACAATGAATTACTTGCTAGTCACAAGCATTATTATGGAGTCTATCTATTGGAGCAATGCCCTGCAAATGGCTATAAATGAGGCAGCTCACGCCCGGTAGTATACTAACCTGTGAGCATATAAATATAGTCATAGGATACTTCTCCTCTGGCTTGGTAATTCACTTCCACTTTATTAAAGTAATTCAATTAAAATATCAGCATAGTGATTGCTCTAAGTAGTTGCAGTGCGTTTCCAGTACAACTTCTCTTGTCCTGGCTTCTATACTATATTACTCTCATAAGTCTGACCTCAACTGAAGCTGAATTCCCTTTTTATCTATTCCCTCAAATCTCTAGGTAGCAGGAGGATGCATGACAGGCTCATCTAACATTATCCTATGATCCAGCCACTCTTTATGTGTCTACATTGCACTAAAATATAAAGAGGTTGTCCATATACTCAGAATAAGATATTAATAGCAGAGCATGAGCTGGCAACAGTTAGTTCCATATAACCAAGAATCTGAAGATCCACCATCTGCAGCAGGGGCGTCGCTAGGTCAGAAGATCCGGGGCTCGTGCCCCGGATCTTTTGCCCAGTGCACGGATCTCCCTGGGTCAGCAGGACATCAGTCCCAGTGCCCGGGCATCCTCCTCTCTCTTATCACGATCACAGGCTGCACAGTGTACACTGCTTTCCCTGTAGGACCTGTGATGATGTCACAATCACATGACCTGCAGGGGGAAGCTGTGCACGGAGCTGCATGAGTCAGGTGAGAGGGAGAACACAGGGAGATCTATATGTGCATATAACAGGGGGATCTGTATGGGGCACATTACAGGGAGATCTGTGTGGTGCACATTACAGGGAGATCTGTGTGTGGGGAACTTTACAGGGGGATCTGTGTGTGGTGCACATTTCAGGGGGATCTGTGTGGTGCACATTACAGGGGGATCTGTATATGAGGTACATTACAGGGGGATCTGTATGGGGCACATTACAATGGGATCTGTATGGTGCACATTACAGGGAGATCTGTGTGGGGCACATTACAGGGGGATCTGTGTGGGGCACATTACAGGGGGATGTGTATGAGGCACATTACAGGGGGATCTGTGTGGGGCACATTACAGGGGGATCTGTGTGGGGCACATTACAGGGGGATCTGTGTGGGGCACATTACAGGGGGATCTGTGGGAGGCACATTACAGGGGGATCTGTGTGGGGCACATTACAGGGGGATCTGTGTGGGGCACATTACAGGGGGATCTGTGTGGGGCACATTACAGGGGGATCTGTGTGGGGCACATTACAGGGGGATGTGTATGAGGCACATTATAGGGGGATCTGTGTGGGGCACATTACAGGGGGATCTGTGTGGGGCACATTACAGGGGGATCTGTGTGGGGCACATTACAGGGGGGTCTGTGTGTGGGGCACATTACAGGGGGATCTGTGTGTGGGGCACATTACAGGGGGATCTGTGTGTGGGGCACATTACAGGGGAATCTGTGTGGGGCACATTACAGGGGGAATCTGTGTGGGGCACATTACAGGGGGAATCTGTGTGGGGCACATTACAGGGGGAATCTGTGTGGGGCACATTACAGGGGGAATCTGTGTGGGGCACATTACAGGGGGAATCTGTGTGGGGCACATTACAGGGGGAATCTGTGTGGGGCACATTACAGGGGGATCTGTGTGTGGGGCACATTACAGGGGGATCTGTGTGGGGCACATTACAGGGGAATCTGTGTGGGGCACATTACAGGGGGAATCTGTGTGGGGCACATTACAGGGGGAATCTGTGTGGGGCACATTACAGGGGGAATCTGTGTGGGGCACATTACAGGGGGAATCTGTGTGGGGCACATTACAGGGGGAATCTGTGTGGGGCACATTACAGGGGGAATCTGTTTGGGGCACATTACAGGGGGAATCTGTGTGGGGCACATTACAGGGGGATCTGTGTGTGGCACATTACAGGGGGATCTGTGTGTGGGGCACATTACAGGGGGATCTGTGTGGGGCACATTACAGGGGGATCTGTGTGGGGCACATTACAGGGGGATCTGTGTGGGGCACATTACAGGGGGATCTGTGTGGGGCACATTACAGGGGGATCTGTGTGGGGCACATTACAGGGGGATCTGTGTGGGGCACATTACAGGGGGATGTGTATGAGGCACATTACAGGGGGATCTGTGTGGGGCACATTACAGGGGGATCTGTGTGGGGCACATTACAGGGGGATCTGTGTGGGGCACATTACAGGGGGGTCTGTGTGTGGGGCACATTACAGGGGGATCTGTGTGTGGGGCACATTACAGGGGAATCTGTGTGGGGCACATTACAGGGGGAATCTGTGTGGGGCACATTACAGGGGGAATCTGTGTGGGGCACATTACAGGGGGAATCTGTGTGGGGCACATTACAGGGGGATCTGTGTGTGGGGCACATTACAGGGGGATCTGTGTGTGGGGCACATTACAGGGGAATCTGTGTGGGGCACATTACAGGGGGAATCTGTGTGGGGCACATTACAGGGGGAATCTGTGTGGGGCACATTACAGGGGGAATCTGTGTGGGGCACATTACAGGGGGAATCTGTGTGGGGCACATTACAGGGGGAATCTGTGTGGGGCTCATTAATGGGGGACATTACTGGATGGATGTGTGGGGATATTACAGGAGACAGTGTGGGGGACATTACTGGGGGCTGTGTAGAAGCCATTACTGGGGGCTGTGTAGAAGCCATTACTGGGGGCTGTGTGGAAGACATTACTAGGGGCTGTGTAGAAGACATGTGTGGTGAACTCCACAGGAAGTAGATGTGGTGATGCCGCGCCTAAGGGTGGTGGCACATGTGACGTTTTGAACCCGTTTTTGTGCGTTTTTAATTAAGATAATAGGGAAAACTGGATAAAAAAGGAAGCGTTTTCAAAAACGCATGCATTTTTTTAACAGACTGAACACACATGACTAAAAATAGACTTTGCCACTACCTTAATACTGTAGTGAAGTGGACTTGTCACTGGGTGTTAGTCACGATTTCTCCGTTGTTTCTGTATCTGTATAGCCCCTCAATAAAGTTGTTATTGACACAACCACATGTGAGGGGGTTATTTACAAGAGGGGGCATTACTAAAAGTCTGATACAAATGCATTGGGGTCCATGCCCGGATCTTTTCCCACCCTAGCAATACCCCTGACCTGCAGTTTTGCCACATAGACAGTCCACAAAGTCTAGAGCCAATTCTTTCCAGCTGCAATGGCCTTGCCTTTGGTGCACTAAGAAGCTAAATTATCTACCATTTCAGTTAAGTAATAGAAGACTGAGAAACGGGAAATGTATATAAAATGCCCTACACAATGCTGGTTTGGAGGTGGAAGGTGGTAAATTCGCTTTAAGGATAAGTTTCATCATTACATATCCAAAGTAATTGTTTCTTGTTCCTCAGCCACCTACAGATAATATACACAATACACAATATTATTAGTGTCAGAATCATCAGTATGGATTTTGACTGCTCAATTCTGATTTTGCTGGACCTAGGGACACTCTGCTGAGCGTTTTTTGCAGAGTTGATTGACTGGGTTCAGACAGTTGTCTGTTCTCAGGAAAGCTGTGTGCTGGCGTTATTGTCTAGGTTCTGTGTGTTTTTCATTTGGGGGTTGAGTAAAGCAGAACCTAGTGAGTTAGTTAAGGGAGGAGGCTGTTAGGTAAGTGATAGGAGTTGTGGGTATGCTAATGCCTGGACCCCTGACACTGGTTTTCTGACTTCAGGAAGACCAGTTCCCTCTGCAATATTTGAGGGGGAGGCCAAGAGGGAACCACCCACCCACAGGTCATGATTCAATGGTATGGCTGCATGACTAGACTGCTTTCTGAACACTTACACCATAGCTCCCAACTGTCCCGGTTTGGCCGGGAGAGTCCCATTTTTTATACCTCTGTCCCGTATAGTAAATACTTTCATAGCCAGAACCTGCTATACTGAATGGCTTCTACACACATCGGGCAGGGAATCCTTTTGAGAGAAGTGTCGGGTTAGCAGAGAGCAGGGACCACGTCATCAGGTTCAGATCTCTATCCATATATGGTAACACCTCTTAGGGTTTCCCAGAGCAGACATCAGGCAGGGAATCCTTTTGAGAAATGTGTCGGGTTAGCGGTGAGCAGGGACCACGTCATCAGGTCAGATCAGCATCTGTCCATATATGGTCTCCTAGGGCTTCCCCAGACACAAGCTCTTTTTTAAATTAACTAAATAAATTTATGCCCAGACCTTCTGCAATAGAGATAGCCTTTACCCACTAGGCTATAAGCTCTGGGGATGTCAGTGAAAGCATTTTGTGTAACTAAGAGTTTCACTGTTACATTGTGACACACTGATATATAGAAAGGGATCTTCTCAGAGATTATTATTGAAATTATTATTATTGAGATGATGATTATTATTAAGATGATTATTGAGATTATTACTATTGAGATTATTATTATTGAGAATATTATTGAGATTATTATTAAAATTATAGTAATAATGATAGTATTCATGATAATAACAATAAAAATAATAATAGTCGTCTCGATAATTACAAAAGTAATCTCTGAGAAGATGTATCTCTAAACACCGGTGCATGGAGCCTGTGTCACTGTGTACCAGTAAAAGACTTAGTGACATAAAATCCTCCCACCAATAATTACTGGGCCAATAGCCGAGTGGATAGAGGCTCCATCTCTGTTGCAAGTAGAGTCTGGAGTTCAAATCCCAAGCTGAACAATTTTTTTTATTATTATGGTGATTATTATTATTATTATTATGAAGATGATTATTAGTAATACAAATTTGGGGCGTGGCCAGGGCGGGATTAGGGGTGTGGCTTAGGGGGAATCACCACGGTGCACTTTTTGGTGACTTTTAACAAAAAGTTGCACTTCACTAAAGAAATACCACATGTTTCAAACACTAAGGAACATCTAACCAAAGGTACATCTAAAGGAAACTGGTGCACAATCATAGACTAAAGCTTAGAGCCGGATCATCATTGGCGCTATTGGCGCGCTAGCGCTGGGCCCCCGGATCCGGATTTATTGCTTGGGGGCTTCCGGCCTGGCGCCGATGTTCAAGCTCCTGATGGGGCCCCCGGCGGGCCCCGACACTCACCTCAGTAGACGGGCAGGGGCCTCCCTCCGGACCGGAAACTCCTGCCCTTCACTGTATAGTGCTCGATGCGGCCATCTCCGGCCGCTCGAGCACTATTACTGGAGCGATGTGGCTAGAAGATAATCCCGGCGCACAACGCTCCTTGAACTAGGATGTGCGGCCGCGTGATGACGTCATCACGCGGCCGCGCACCCCTTTCTGTCCACCCGCGGCAAGAAGAAAGAAGCCGCGGGACCCGAGGTGAGTATAAGGTTGTTTTTTTTGTTTTTGTTTTTTTTAAATCAAACAGCATTCAAAGATGGTGGGGGTCGGAATATTAAAAATAATTAATTGGGGGTGGGCATCATATTAAAAAGTTAACTGTGGGGGAGCAGCATATTAAAAAGTTAAATGTGGGGGGCAGCATATTAAATAGTTAATTGTGGGGGGCAGCATATTAAATAGTTAATCATAGCGGGGCAGCATATTAAAAAGTTAATTATGGGGGAGCACCATATTAAATAGTTAATTGTGGGGGGGACAGCATATTAAATAGTTAATTATGGGGGGCAGCATAGTAAATTGGGTGTTTGGGAGGTACAATATTAACTCCCTAATTCTCTGAGGCTTACATGTATGGAGCAGAGGTGTGATTTGCTGAATATTGAATCAAACGCCCACCACTAATACCCACGATTGGTGCTAGCGCCGACCACGGGTATTAACCCTTTTGATACTGCCGCCAACATTTAAAGGACGGTGGCACATTGGCGCTGCCATCTTTGTTCTGATTGTTACTCGCTCCCTGGGACGTCATGGGGGGGGGGGGGCAGCGATCGGTTGCCATGACAGCTTTGGGTCTTTGTCAGACCCAAGACTGCATGGCATCTGCAGTTTCCTTACAATGTGCCAGTGCCTCATTGTAATGAATACTATTTAAAAATGCCATATACTGCAATACAGTAGTATTGCAGTATATGGTAGGAACGATCAGACCATCTAGGGTTAAAGAACTCTAAAAAAATTGTAAACAAAATATATCACCCCCCTTTCCCTAGAACTGATACTAATTTATTAAACAGTAAAAATCACAAACACGTTAGGTATGGCCGCATCTCAAAATATCTGATCTATCAAAATATAAAAACGGTTATTGCTGGTGTTGAACCACATAACCGAAAATAGCGCCCAAATGTCTGATACCACTTTTACACCATTTTACATAACATAAAAAATGTAATAAAAACTGATCAAAAGGTCTCACAGTCCTCAAAATGGTAGCAATGAAAACGTCGGCTCATCCCGACAAAAATAACTCCTCACGCATCTCAGTACCTTATATACTCATGTATAAGCCAACACCTGCCCCTGATATAGCTCTCCTTCTGCGTCTGTATATAGCCTTCCACCTGCCCCTATATAGACAGCCAGCCCCCAAATATACCCAGCACCTGCCCATGATATAGCCTACCCCTGCCCCCGTATATAGCCAGCTCCTGCCCCGATATATCCTGCCCACGTATATATCTAGCTCCTGCCCCTGTATATAGCCAGCTCCTGCCCCTGTATATAGCCAGCTCCTGCACCCGTATATAGCCAGCTCCTGCACCCGTATATATCATATAACTAAATGTGGGGGGGGGGGGACAGCCTCTAAAATTCATGTGGCACCCCAGTAGTAGAAAGGGCCATAAATAGGTAAATTAATTCATTAAAGGGGGCAATATGTATATATGAAGTCATGGCGGAACCATATATTGTGTAATTTGGGGGGTGACATATATAATTAGGGGTACAGTTTTACTCAGGGTCTGTAGTACAGTAATATATGCCGGGGACACAGAGGTTTTATTATGGGGTATTTTTGGGGGGCATATTTCTGTTATCCAGGTGACATTATACTGTGAATAACTGTGGGGTATGTGCTGCCAGGAGCAGAAGACATCTGGGGGAAGATTCTTCAGCCATAGGTTACATGGATTCTGGATGTGAAGGAGAAGACACGTCACCTGTGAGGTACTAGATGCTACTTATACCAGTGTCAGATTAGTATTGTACTCACAGATTAATCTTCTAGTGTGAGACAGCTCTCAGCTTGTACTGTACACAGAGGTCGCATTAACGCCTCACCACGCGTCATAGACGCGCGATGAGGCGCCATTACCCCCCAAAATAATTGCCATGCGTAAAGATACGCTTGGCAATTATTCCGTGTAGCGCGCGGGCTGAGCAGCCCAGCTTACGCTGCAAAGGAGGGGAATGTCAGTAGCGATTGCAACGTGCACCGGGCCGCTCAGCAGGATGCGGAGATGTGTGGGATTTGTGAGCACCGACCCCGCGATGCTGCTGCTCCAGGTCTCTATGCCCGCAGCAGCGGCCAGCGGTCATGTGATCCCGGCAGGACCTGAGAGAAGTGCCGGGTGAGTGTGAGCCGCGGTCGGGGGTACACTGCACTCTGTGTATGCGCTGGGTGATCGTGTGCTGCGTGTGTCTGCCATGTGCTGTGAGTGTGTGCTGTGCGAGTGAGTGAGTGAATGCTGTGCACTGTGAGTGTGCCATGCGCTGTGTGAGTGTGTGTGTGCTCTGCACTGTGGGAGTGTGTGGTGAGTGTGTGCTATGCACTGTGAGTGTGTGCTCTGCACTGTGTGAGTGTGTGGTGAGTGTGTGCTATGCACTGTGTGAGTGTGTGGTGAGTGTGTGCTATGCACTGTGAGTGTGTGCTGTGCGAGGGAGTGAGTGAGTGAATGCTTTGCACTGTGAGTGTGTGGTGTGAGTGTGTGCCATGCGCTGTGTGGTGTGTGTGTGCGGTGAGTGTGTGCTATGCACTGTGAGTGTGCGAGGGAGTGAGTGAATGCTGTGCACTGTGAGTGTGTACCGTGCGCTGTGTGAGTGTGTGCAGTGCTGTGTGTGGTGAGTGTGTGTGCTATGTGCTGTGTGAGGCTGCTGTGTGTGCGCTGTGCAAGGGAGGGAGTGAGTGTGCGCTGTGCGAGGGAGGGAGTCAGTGTGCGCTGTGCGAGGGAGGGAGTGTGCGCTGTGCGAGGGAGGGAGTGTGCGCTGTGCGAGGGAGGGAGTGTGCGCTGTGCGAGGGAGGGAGTGAGTGTGCGCTGTGTGAGGGAGGGAGTGAGTGTGCGAGTGTGTGTGTTGTGCGCGGTGAGCAGACAGATGATTTTTTTTTTTTTTTTTTTTTTATAAATAGCGTCTATTAACATTATATACGGCTATTATATATTATTTAGTTATATGTATTACCGAAATTTTCATACTCCTCCTCGACTAAAAATACTCCTCAAAAATAGTAAGAGGAGTATTTTTACCCTTTGGGAAAAATGTTGGTGCGACCTCTGATTGTACATGTCCTGATATATTCCTCGTGTCTATAGTGAGCCAGCATTGTGGTGTGAGGTTATTGTCATCAATTAATGTTATGGTTTTCAGCATTTTCTTATTGATAATGTTAGTGCTTTGACTTCACTGTTTGTAATACCCCCTGTTCTGTGACATCACTGTGTGTGTGTTAGCCCCTGTGCTGTGACATCACTGTTGTGTATTAACCCCCTGTGCTGTAACATCACTGTGTGTGTGTGTATTAACCGCCTGTGCTAGGACATCACTGTGTGTGTATTAATCCCCTGTGCTATCACTGTGTGCGTATGTGTGTATTAACCCACTGTGACATCACTGTGTGTGTATTAACCCCTGTGCCCAATAAATTCATAAGCGGAGGACCTACCTAATGATTTATTAAAGGAGAGCCCTGCCTAATGAAATACTAAGGGGAAGACCTACCTAATGAAGTACCATAGGGGGAACTTTCATAATTGATTATGTACAGTGTGGGCAGTTGTGGTATGAGGGGTATATATGATATATGTAGGGGACAATATAGTCAGTTGTGGTGTGAGGGGTATATATGATATATGTGGGGGCACAGTGTGGACAGTTGTGGTGTGAGGGGTATATATGATACATGTGGGGGCACAGTGTGGTCAGTTGTGGTGTGAGGGGTATATATGATATATGTGGGGGCACAGTGTGGTCAGTTGTGGTGTGAGGGGTATATATGATATATGTGGGGGCAGAGTGTGGTCAGTTGAGTGTGTGGTTATTGTGAGGTTATTGTCATCAATTATTGTTATGGTTTTCAGCATTTTCTTATTGATAATGTTGGTGCTTTGACTTCACTGTTTGTAATACCCCTTGTTCTGTGACATCACTGTGTGTGTATTAATCCCCTGTGCTATCACTGTGTGCGTATGTGTGTATTAACCCGCTGTGACATCACTATGTGTGTATTAACCCCTGTGCCCAATAAATTCATAAGGGGAGGACCTACCTAATGATTTATTAAAGGAGAGCCCTGCCTAATGAAATACTAAGGGGGAGACCTATATAATGAAGTACCATAGGGGGAACTTTCATAATTGATTATGTAAAGTGTGGGCAGTTGTGGTATGAGGGGTATATATGATATATGTAGGAGACAATATAGTCAGTTGTGGTGTGAGGGGTATATGTGATATATATGAGGGCACAGTGTGGACAGTTGTGGTGTGAGGGGTATATATGATATATGTGGGGGCACAGTGTGGTCAGTTGTGGTGTGAGAGGTATATATGATATATGTGGGGGGTACAGTGTGGTCAGTTGTGGTGTGAGGGGTATATATGATATATGTAGTGGCACAGTGTAGTCAGTTGTGGTGTGAGGGGTATATATGATATATGTGGGGGCACAGTGTGGACAGTTGTGGTGTGAGGGGTATATATGATATATGTGGGGGCATAGTGTGGTCAGTTGTGGTGTGAGGGGTATATATGATATATGTAGTGGCACAGTGTGGTCAGTTGTGGTGTGAGAGGTATATATGATATATGTGGGGGGTACAGTGTGGTCAGTTGTGGTGTGAGGGGTATATATTATATATGTAGTGGCACAGTGTAGTCAGTTGTGGTGTGAGAGGTATATATGATATATGTGGGGGTACAGTGTGGACAGTTGTGGTATGAGGGGTATATATATTATATATATGGGGCACAGTGTGGTCAGTTGTGGTGTGAGGGGTATATATGATACATGTGGGGGGTACAGTGTTGTCAGTTGTGGTGTGAGGGGTATGTATGATATATGTAGTGGCACAGTGTAGTCAGTTGTGGTGTGAGAGGTATATATGATATATGTGGGGGCACAGTGTGGTCAGTTGTGGTGTGAGGGGTATATATGATATATGTGGGGGCACAGTGTGGACAGTTGTGGTGTGAGGGGTATATATGATATATGTGGGGGCACAGTGTGGTCAGTTGTGGTGTGAGGGGTATATATGATATATGTAGTGGCACAGTGTAGTCAGTTGTGGTGTGAGAGGTATATATGATATATGTGGGGGTACAGTGTGGACAGTTGTGGTATGAGGGGTATATATATTATATATATGGGGCACAGTGTGGTCAGTTGTGGTGTGAGGGGTATATATGATATATGTGGGGGCACAGTGTGGTCAGTTGTGGTGTGAGGGGTATGTATGATATATGTAGTGGCACAGTGTAGTCAGTTGTGGTGTGAGAGGTATATGTGATATATGTGGGGGTACAGTGTGGACAGTTGTGGTATGAGGGGTATATATGATATATATGGGGCACCGTATGGTCAGTTGTGGTGTGAGGGGTATATATGATATATGTGGGGGCACAGTGTGGTCAGTTGTGGTGTGAGGGGTATGTATGATATATGTGGGGGCACAGTGTGGTCAGTTGTGGTGTTAGGGGTATATATGATATATGTGAGCACAGTGTGGCCAGTTGTGGTGTGAGGGGTATATATGATATATGTGGGCACAGTGTGGTCAGTTGTGGTGTGAGGGGTATATATGATATATGTGGGGGCACAGTGTGGTGAGTTGTGGTGTGAGGGGTATATATGATATATGTGGGGTACAGTGTGGTGAGTTGTGGTGTGAGGGGTATATATGATATACGTGGGGGTACAGTGTGGTCAGTTGTGGTGTGAGAGGTATATATGATTTATGTGGGGGCACAGTGTGGTCAGTTGTAGTGTGAGGGGTATATATGATATATGTGGGGCACAGTGTGGTGAGTTGTGGTGTGAGGGGTATATATGATATATATGGGGTACATTGTGGTCAGTTTTGTATGTAAGGGTCATTTGTGAGGAGAATATGGGATGATGCCAACCATATCTGTTTTATAAACCCCCAGACAGTCATGGATGGAAGAAGTCTCCTGGAATATCGGACAGAAGGGAAGAGACAACATCAGGGACGTCACCTGTAAGTCATTAGATGACACTGCAGCCTCTGTGCAGGACTGGTATATACTACTATATGGTCACTATATGGTGGTAAATACTGGTCTGTGTGTAGGTTATCATATAGTATTGTAGTATTATCCACTCATTATGTAGTGGTGATAATCAGGATGTAATGTTATTATTTGGCCTTGTACATAGGTGTCGTTAGTGATATTGTCCTGTGCTCGTGGTGTTTGTATAATAACAATATGGTGGTAAAGATCATCAGTAAATGGAGTTAATAGTTGGTAAATTATTGGTAATACTGGTCATGTTGTAGTAATTCTATGGGTCAGTTTCGAGGGATCATTTGCAAATAGTAACGCTATTGTTTGGAATATTGGTCTTATGGTACTTTTATTTGGTAACAGTTTTGTCTTATGATTATTCAGTAATAAGATGGCGGTAGTATTTTTTAGTTAGTTATGGACCAAAATTGGAAATGGTTTAGTAAAGGTAGGAATTTATCTAAAACTAAAGATACCTTTGTTTCTAATATCATTAGAGCTTTGGAACTGTGTAACTATGTGACTATTGTTGTGGGAGGGGGCCCCATCCTAAATGAGGGGCTCCATACCGCTGGGACCCTTAATCTGGCCATGCTAATGCTACATGTGCCCCATTGTTTGCATTTATGAAACACTAGTTGTCCGGGATAGTAAATAACTGTTCTGAGTTATAAAAAAATTGAAATAAAAATATTTTATCTATCTTTGACTGTCAGTCCCTGTCACAGCATGTCACAGTCCCTGTCACAGCCTGTCTGTCAGTCCCTGTCACAGTCTGCCTGTCAGTCCCTGTCACAGTCTGCCTGTCAGTCTCTGTCACAGCCTGTCTCAGTCTCTGTCTGTCAGTTCCTGTCACAGCCTGTCTTTCAGTCGGTTCCTCTCATAGCCTGTCTTAGTCTCTGTCTGTCAGTCCCTGTCACAGCCTGTCTGTCAGTCAGTTCCTGTCACAGCCTGTCTGTCAGTCAGTTCCTGTCACAGCCTGTCTGTCAGTCAGTTCCGGTCACAGCCTGTCTGTCAGTCAGTTCCTGTCACAGCCTGTATGTCAGTCAGTTCCTGTCACAGCCTGTCTCAGTCCCTGTCACATTGTTTCTGTCAGTCAGTCCCTGTCACAGTCTGTCTCATTCCATATCACAGCTTGTATGTCAGTCCTTGTCACAGCCTCTCTCAGTCCCTGTCACAGCCTCTCTCAGTCCCTGTCACAGCCTCTCTCAGTCCCTGTCACAGCTTCTCTCATTCCCTGTCACAGCCTCTCTCAGTCCCTGTCACAGCCTCTCTCAGTCCCTGTCACAGCCTGCCTGTCTGTCAGTCCCTGGTCTATGACGTTCTATGAGTCACAAAGAGCGGCTGTGCAAAATTTGCTGACTGTACACAGATTCATGGCACAGATTCCTTTAGTATACTTTCATACACACACACACACACTCAGCTTTATATATTAGATTGCATAGTATTTCCCTGCTGAAATCAAAATGGGACAGTTGATTTTGCTTCTGTTCTACTGTATGAATTATGAGTGAATGTCATTCTTATGCATTACGCTTTATTTTCAGCTGAGCAGAATAAAAGTATCAAAAGGCAGGTGCAGGAGAATGTCACTCTTACAGACATCAGCATCTGCTCGTGTCTGTTTGAATCAAGCAAGAAGTAGGCTTCAGGAGAGCAGAGGAAAGAACATAGGTTATCTGAGACATAAAATAAAGCTCTCAAAAATAACTTTTAAAGTGACAAAATACAGATATTTCCCTATAGAGAGGAATCTGTCCTTATCAGTAATGAATATTAAAAGTTATGGTTATTTTAGAAATATAAGACACATCCCAAAAATCGTTGATGAAAATGAGTATACGTTTTTGTACCCATCCACCCCGGATGTGGACACTTTTTATAGTCTCTCAAAAATTCATAAAGGATTGATTCCACTTAAAAGGAGGCCGATTCTATCCAGATTTAACTGGACAAGGTCCTATGGCACAAATGATACTGTATAAGGTACACAATCCAAAAAAATGTTTTGGTCTAATTACTAGACCTTCATCAGAAACTGGAATATAGATAACATAAATTCAAAATTAATCATCAGTTACATATACATAGAACAAGTTACTAGCTGAGCGAGTTATGCAGCAAAGACACTCCAATCTGGACAATATGGTACTTATTGAGAACCATATAGCATTTACCATTTGAGTATAAATCTTAAACTTGCCCTGATACAATGTTCAAGTACGCATGGAAACATATGTAAATTAGATTGCCTTACGTGATGGGAGGTTACTCATAGTTTAATTAGGATTCACTTCTTATGTACGCTATGAGAGTGTGTGTAGCTCTGTGCAGAAGAAATAAGGAGAATGACACTGTAAGTGTGGATGCACCCTGGGGATGTTAATAGGATCATGCATGGAGCCACCAAGTTACGTCACAGGGATGGATCAGGGATGACCAGAAAGGCTGCTTGGATATAGAGTAATGGAAGAGGAAGGTAGCATCACTGGAATGCATCAGGAAGTACATCTGTGACACGCACCAGTCATGTATACAGAACAATAAAATGAAAAACTGAACATTGTACCCTAATATGAGTGAGAAGTGTTGTAGAAATTATAAATATGATGAACTTGAACTGTATGTGTGGATGTAGGTGAATAGAAGATATATGAGACGCATATGATGGAATGATGCATGTGGTGATTTATATGGAGTGGTGTTGTATAGGTGAAATAAATGTATATGATCACAAAATTGGTATGAATAAATGAAAGAGTAAACACAAATGTTATGCATGAACAGAACCTCTGACTGTTAATGTGGGTATGGAGTATTTGTGTAGATATGTGGTATGATGCAGAATGTATGCTATGATGTGTACAAAGTGCTTGGAAGAATAAAGAATCCATGGAATGTGATGTGTACAGGATGCGAAATATAAGTATTGGAATACAGGCAGTCCCCGGGTTACATACAAGATTGGGTCCGTAGGTTTGTTCTTAAGTTGAATTTGTATGTAAGTCGAAACTGTATATTTTATAATGGTAGATCCAGACAAAAAAAATTTTCCCCCAGTGACAATTGGAGTTTAAAATTTTTTTGCTGTAATTGGACCAAGGATTATTAATAAGGTTTCATTACAGACACTCTACAGCTGATTATTGCAGTCTGGGACTCTAATAAAGCATCCAGAGAGCTTCACCAGAGGTCACAGGGGGCAGAGGGGTCCGTCTGTAACTATGGGTCGTCTGTAAGTCGGGTGTCCTAAGTAGGGGACCGCCTGTAAATGTGTAGTATGGTGTCCATGATGTAGGTGGTATGGAAAAGTGGCTCCTATGTGTATACATGGTAATGGGGATGGTGTAAAGAGACCCAATACATAGCTATAAAGCGAATGAAAATGGAAGTATAGTGTTGAAGTTTGTTGGGACATTCAATATTCGGTGGCTCTAAGAGTGCGAGCACTTGTTGGTGATAATGCATTAAGTTTGTGGACCCAAAAAGCCTTCCCTAGTTTGAGCCATTGGATATGGTCTCCCCTACTTCATTAACAAAGAGATCTGAGAAAGTTTACCAATGTCATCCTTGACATTGATACCACTACCTAGTTCTGGAGGTGTTATAAAGGTGGGTCGTTCTGGAGGCGGTATAACTAGAAGGGGAGAAGTCACATGACCATAACAAGCTGGGTACAAGCGAATCGGCCATTGGTTGTCTGTACTGCACCTCTGTATAACTCCCTATCCCTAAGCCATGTTAGTTTGACAAGCTGAAATAAAGATTGATTGAATCACCAGGATCGGTGAGTGCCATTCTATGCCTCTCTATTCTGATTTAATATTCAATACTGTGTACTGGGAAGTGGGAAAAAAATTCCAAGAGCAGTGAAATTGGTAAAAATTGATTGGAGCCATTTTCTTAAAGGTTTTATTGTGTTTTAATACATTTAAAAAAATGAAAACCTGCTGTATAAAAAAAAAAACTTTCAACCTTCTAATGGCGCTAATAACTTTTTCTTAGTCCTGTTTACGGAGCTTTATGACATATCATTTTTTGCGAGATGAGGTGATGTTTTCATTGCTACCATTTCGAGAGCTGTACAGCCTTCTGATCACTTTTTACATAGTTTTTTTTTATAAGTTGCAAGATGGTGAAAAAGTGGCATTTTGGACAGTATTGCCACTATTGGCGGTAGTCATTTTGCAGACATCCAGAAGACCACTTCAGCTTTGCCAACAGAAAGGATATCCAGGCACAGTTTTAAGGTATGCTTTTAAAGATGCTTTGGGTCAAAAATTATATTGATCTTTTATGCAAAAAGGGTGATGGTTAAGGCTCATAACCACGTATTACAATAGAGAGCAATACACAGCCACTTTATTCCACACATGGATGGCACCTGGTTCCAAAATATGACCATCAAAGGGATGTGCAGATGTAGTGACTACATTCCCTGCACATACATTAAGACAGGGGAAAGGTTTTTCTCAAACGTCGCAAATGACACCATTGAGACCAGATCCTTCAGAAATCATAAGACAGATGGCGTCATAGAGAAGAATCTGAATGTGGATTAGAGTATGTTGCAAAAAGAATCATAGAACTCCGCTGTAGGATTGAGGTTCATCTGTCAGCAATAATGTTAAATAACTGTACTAACCCTTTGCCATCACTCCTGATGTCCCCCTCCATGGTCTGTATGATCTGTGCCCCTGTTTGTTTATAGGGGAAATGAAGCAGGGCTCGGGGGAATTTCTGGCTAGCTGAGGTGGCTGGCCACTCCCATCCATTACTATCTCTCAGCATTGTAGGTGCTGGGATATGGTGACGGATGGGAATGGCCTGGCTTGCTGGAAACTCCACAATCCCAACTTCTGTGCCCCTGTAAACAAATGGGGGCATGTATCAGACGGACCGCGGCGTGGGACATCAGGAGGGGTGGAGGAGGTGAGTACACATTTTTTTAAAAAAAAAACCCTGTGCCTAATTTCCTGCCAGTCTCAGATAACCTCTTTAACTTATACCATGTGGATACTTATAGGTCCAAATTTATTAACTGGCTTCTGCCAGTTTTTTGTAAGTCCTTGCCCTTAAATACATGTGCAAACTTGTTGCATGTGTGTTTATGATGCATTTCCGACAGTATTGTGTTGCGATTGCACTGTGCATGCCGCAAAGCAATACCACTCATATAAGTGGGCATGCACTTTGGGCATGTGCAGCATGAGACACATTTATGAAGATTGCTGCACATTAGTGAGGCAACTCTGGGCCATAGAATATACTGTAGTACAAATTTATTGCAGTATATTGGGAATATTCTGTTTTTTATAGTAAAGTATGTCTAAACAGGCTATGATAACCATAAACTTACCTACACTGGAAAGCCAGAATAAAATAGAGGGAAATTTGGGGTCATTTATCTAGAAAGTCATTTGGAGTAATTTATCTAGAAGAAAGGTTAGAGAGAGTTGCAGAAGAATTTGCAACTTTTCTGCAACATTTTTAAAAAAGTTGCAAAGAACCAACAGACTCAGGTGCCTGACATGTCACCCTCTAAGATAAATCAAACATGTCCAAAACCAGGAAAATAAACAAAAAAGGGTCTTGATGATTTCACATAAAAGAAAAATAAAATGGAACATAGGAAACCAAGTCAAAGACAAATTGTAATGATGAATTCCCCCCATTGTTTTTTTTTATGTGTAAATAAAAATAATAAATGTTAAATCCAAATTTTTAAGATGTGCAACTGGAAATTATTTTTGATCAATATTGATCTTTTATTTAATTTAGACTAGCGAACTTGGACATTTGTGTAAACATATGATTGCTTATTTGATACAACACTTTACTTTTTTAACCCCTAGGGGACACAGCCTATTTTGGCCTTAAGGACGCGGCCCCATTCTTCAAATCTGACCTGTGTCACTATAAGTGGTTATAGCTTTGGAACGCTATGAGATATCCAGGGGATTTTTAGATTGTTTTCTCGTGACACATTGTACTTCAAATTAGTTTAAAAGTCTGGATGATATCTTTTGTGTTTAGTTATGAAAAAAAACAAAATTTGGAAAAAATTTGGAAAAATTCTTTATTTTCAACGTTCTAAATTATCTACTTTTGATGCAGACAGTTATAGCACCCACATAAATTCATAACTTACATTTCCCAAATGTCTGCTTTATGTTGCCATGGTTTTTTAAGATTCCACATATTTTACTAGAATGTTATGAGGCTCAGAATTTAGGTATCATTTTTCACATTTTTTGTAAAATCACCAAAACCCGCATTTAGATGGACCTGCTCAACTTCTAATTGACACTGAGAGGCCTAAATAATAGTGAGACTCGTAAATTACCCCATTGTGGAAACTACACACCTCAACGTATGAAAAACCACTTTTAAGAAGTTTGTTAACGCTTTACGTGTTTTATAGGGGTTAAAACAAAATGGAGGTGCAGTCTGCAAATTGTAATATTTTTTCACAATACACCCATTTTGGGTGGAAAATTAAACATTTACAATGGATTAAATGAATAAAGGCTCCACAAAGTTTGTTACCCAATTTCTCCCGAGTACACGGATACTCTATATGTGGTGGTAACCTGCTGTATGGGCGCACGGCCGGGCATAGAAGGGAAGGAGGCGCCATCCAGAGCAGATTTTCTATGTCACATTGTACAGGCTATAATTTTTTTCTTTTTTTTTAATGTGGACCTATAGGGGCTTATTTCTTTTGCCACATGAGATGCACTTTTCTGGTACGTAATTTGGGGGAATCTATAGGCTAATTGGTGAGATTTTATTAACTCTTTGTTGGTGGAGGAAATGAAAATCATCACTTTTCAGGAAGATTTTTATGGGGTTTTTTTTTTGCCCGTTTACCATACCATAAAAATAGTATATTATTTTTATTCTATGGGTCGCCACGATTACAAAAAGACCTCATTTATATAGATTTTTTATTTTTTTCCCATTTTTACTGCATAAAAAGTAATTTGGCAAAAATGTTGTTAATTTTAGCATCACCGTCTTTCATATGCATAACTTTTTTATTTTTTGCCTCACAAATCTGTTTAAGGGCTTATTTTTTGCGAGAAGGATTGTTCTTTTTAGTGGTCTTATTTTAGAGTGCATAACATTTTTTAAATCCCTTTTTAGAGCATTTTTATAGGGTATTAATGGAAAATGATCTTTTTTCTGGAGCTTTTTTTTGTTTTGTTTTTTACGGGGTTCACTTTGCGGATCTAATAACGATTCTGTTTTATTATGCAGATTGTTACGGACGCAGGGATACCAAATATGTGGGGTTTTGTGTATTTTATTCAATTGTACTGAATAAAAACCAATTTGGAGAAAATCTTGTTCATTTTAGCATCACCATCTTTTCATATGCATAACTTTTTTATTTTTCGGCTGACAAATCTGGTTAGGGGCTTATTTTTTGCGAGAAGAGTTGTTCTTTTTAGTGGGCTTATTTTGGAGTGCATAGCATTTTTTAAATTACTTTTTAGAGCATTTTTTGATAGGGTATAATTAAAAATTTTCTTTTTTCGGAACGTTTTTGCGGTTTTTTTTCTACGGCGTGTACCGTGCGGGTCCAGTAACGATTCTGTTTTATTATACAGATTGTTACGGACGCGGCAATACCAAATATGCGGGGTTTTTTGTGTTTTTGTGTTTTTTATACTTTATTAAGTGTTTTTATGGGAAAGTGACATTTTAGGGGCTTATATTTTTATGTATTTATTTTTTATTTATTATAATGTGTAGTGTTAAGTGTTTTTGCATATTTTTACTTATACATACTTGAACTTAAACCAGTGATGCTCTGATCACTGGTTTAAGTTCAATACACTGCTCTACAATACTATTTTATTGTAGAGCAGTGTAAACTGTCTGAGCAAGCTTGCGCATGCTCAGACAGTTTACAGCCAGACCCGGAAGGGGTCTGGCTGCCATGGAGACCGGGCAGCTCCGGGGCACATGCCAGTCCTCGGAGCTGCCCAGAAGTGGATCGGATCCCCCGGTAAGCGGCACGGGGGATCTGATCCACAGCGCAAACACCCTTACACGCCGCGGTCATGTTTGACCGCGGCGTGTAAGGGGTTAACACCCGCGATCGGAGCCGGCTCCGATCGCGGGTGTTAGCGCAGGCTGTCAGCTGTACTAGACAGCTGACAGCCGCTGCTTCTGGTACTGGCTCCGTTCGTGAGCCGGTGCCAGAAGCAGGACGTTATAGAACGTCCCCGTGCGCTAAGCATCTAGCCCCGGGGACGTACTATAACGTCCTGGTGCGCCTAGGGGTTAAGAAGATAAAATGTCTTTGACAACCTATCTACAAGTTATAACCAATTATTCTTCAAGATTTTTGCTTCCTTTTTTGAGGTCCATGCTATTAAAGTCGTTGTCGTTGTATATTATATATCTGATCAGTGGGGATCCAACTACTGGGACCCACACTGACCCCGAGGATGAGGGTCCCGTTTTCACAAATTGAATGAAGCATTAGGTTGAGCATGTGTCCTGCTACTCCATTCAAGTACAGTGTTCAGCTCTCTCAGCTATCTGCACTATCCTAGACTGGGAGATCAAATTGTGTGCTTGGCAATTTCCATCACTACCATAATATTGTTTGGAACAGCAGGACCCCTGCTCAACCTGCTGGTTGTACCAATTGCACGAATACTGTGACAGAGCTGGAAACCATGTGGACCATCTGGAGACCATCTTTTACATGCAAAAGACATAAGCCCTTCCTATCAATGTAGATAAGGAAGTAAATTTTGCTCTGCCGGTAAAATATTAGTTTAACTGGCAGCTTCAAAAAATCTCATACCTGGGACTCCCTCTCTCCACTCCCTTTAATTCTCAAAAGCCATAATTATGATGGGAAATGTTGAGACTAACAAAAGTTGAGGTTTCATGGTTGGATAGCAGCATTTAAGATTGACCTGTTGCCTAGGCTTCTATCAACATATAACAATCAAGCTTCTTTTATCATAGTGTGTACACTGGTCTAGTTTCCCATAAACCGTGATCAGCAATCAATTTCAAATAATACTAAGACCAACAGTGCAATCCAAATACTTTCTTTATATCGATTTTGGATGACAACGGACATAAATGGCATATATATACATCACCAATTCCCGGCTCAATATGCTTAAATCCAGAGTAAAAGTCCACACTACGGATTCCTGGCCTCCGTACAAGCTGCTCTCGTGAGATACATGTGGGCTAACAAAACTCCCCACTTGAACAAATCTATTTTGTATAAACATAAAATGGCAGGTGGGCTAGGACTCCCTAACATTTTTCACTATTATCTGGCTACTAACATTACTCAGCTCGCTGGTTCCAAGATTCTTCAGACAACCCATGGAAATATATTGAAATCCATATTGTCTTACCGCTCAAACTCAACTCCTTAGCGATGCTTCCCCTTCTAGATAAACCCTTCCCAGATTAAATCTCCCCATTGATCAAGGCCGCTTTGGATGGATGTCACATAGCTTACACTAGCAGGCTCTATAGTCACCTCAGATTTAGAATCACTAAGTTTAGATATAGTGGAAAGGGGTATACCAGGCATGCAGGTGGTGAGGTGGGAGGAGAAGGGTTTTTTCACTATTAAGCAAGTTTTTGAATCTTCATGTATTGATAGCTTTACAAAAACCCACCTGCAACACTATATCACAAGCTATAACACACTAAAACAATAATATTTGCAGAAGCTTCTTGTTCAAGTACACAGGGTCTTCCAAGGCTTGCATCCATACTATGAAATAGTCTCACAGTCCAGATCCTTTATTAAATCTCATCCCTTTGCAAGCTGGGGAAGTGTCCTGCAGAGGACAATATATGAGATTGAATGGACGAGCGCTATTGCTTTTAACAATAAAGCACTTGAATGACAACTAAAGTCATGTTGAGGGGCTCCTATAACAGATTTTCTGGGAATTCTCTTGTGTACAGGGGTATTGGGTGGAGGTATTCAACCTATTATTGACTCTTGGTAGGAAAATAAGGGGTGCATGGCCATAGCTCTATTGTCCTTAGATCTTGCATGGATCTCCATGCCACATAGAATTTTAACCTCTAAAATATTGACTCTGGTAAAATTGCTTTTAACACACAACTGGAAAAGCTTAGCAGTCCCTGCCATGGAAGAATTGTTTAAAGCGATTAATGTTACATATAGCTATGAAAAATTATTGCTTGGGGCAATGGCAATATATCTAAACTACATATAATTTGGGAAAACTGGATTGGTCCCTTGGTTTACATTAGGATCTAAGTGGTTTATTGTATAAACTGGCATGTTTTTATTTGAGTCAGACAGAACACAATAACCCCTCTCCCAACCTACTTATATTTGCAGGACGGCGTGTGATCCAATATTCCTGCTATTTGAAATTATTGGCAATGGTAATTCTTTGTTCTTTGTTAATTTCAAGTCTCTGCATGTGAATCAACACCTAAATATGTCATAACTCTCAGGAGCAGCTGAATTGAGAACAAAGTGGCAATGCTTGTATATATAACTACATGGAAAGTGAGTTGCATTACTATCCTATGAGGATGCATCATGCTGCAAAGTGAGATATTCATACGATAATGATTGTATCCAATGGTGACAGTGTTCACATTTTCTTTTTTTTCAGTTATTTTATTTATTTAATACCTAAAAAATATTTCAATAAAAAATCTTATTGTAAGAACATGAGAAACCACTTTAAAATAACATAAAAAATATATATAAAACATATAGTATTTTTTTCACTTTAAAATAACATAAAAATATATATAAAACATATAGTATTTTTTTCACCTGTAGAAGAATAGAATGGAATGTACAGATGAAAAAATAGAATGCAAATTTTTATATTTTTTTTATTTAACGACAGCTGTTTTTCTGTCTATCAATATTCATTGACCAGGTGTCAAAACCTATTTAACATTCCCTGCTAATTATTTGTCAGCCAGACTAAAACAGAAGACTGACTTATATAATCAAAATAAACTTCAGTTCTGATGTTTGTAGCAGGATATGTGTGTTTTAGTTTTTATATATCTATTTCAGAATACTGTGATAAACTAGAGAATACAGAAAGGAGAAAATGTGTTAAGAGTTCAAGAAACTTTTGAACCAGTGATCTTTGAAAGATATATACAGATTGCTCTAATAAAAACAAAAGTCAAAGGTTCTGTTGTAGAAAGCTTAAAGAGCTGCTGTCTGGGGCTTAAGACATTTTAAGATATTTTTTAAGATCACGGGTTTGTATGAACTATCAATACTAAATAGAGAAATGGCTCTAAGCTCCTAAGATACAATTTAACTTCTGTAACAATGCTTTCAGCTAATATGAGCCTTAAATAATTGGAGTGCCCCAGCTATATTAAAGGGAACCTGTCACCACATTTGCACATATATAGCTAGTGACAGGTTCCTATAATGTCCTATTAACTTACTGGCACCATTCTTTTAGCTAAAATAGTTTCCTTCACATCCCCATAAATTAACTTATCTTATCTTATATTCCTTGGCATCAGAGATGGCGTGTCCTGCTCATTCAGCCTCTCCCATCTACTCCTTCCCCTCATGCCTTATGCCCCCTTACTATTCAGCCGTTTATGTCATGTGACCAGGTCCAGGTCATCAGAGGTCCTGTACCGTTGACATTTGCAAAATGTTCCACATGTATTTAACTGATGACATGAAATCACAGCAGCCTCCACGGACTTCTACTCCTCCTCATCCTATGTGGAGGCTGCTTTGATTTCATGTAATCAGATACATACAGTATAGAACAGTATGAGCATAGTTTTCTAATGTTAGTAGGCTAAAGGACCTGAGATTATGTCCCTCTTGTCACATGACCTGAATGTAACACAATGCATAAGGGGGGGTAGTTCACTGGCAGTCCAGGAGAGAGAAGAGTCAATGCCAGAAGACATGAGTCAGAAAAACTAATATGCATATACAAAAAAGGGTTATAATAAGGTACAGTGCCTCACTGGCATCTAATTTAGGTGATATGGGGTGTACTTGTAACCCTTTATCAGCAGGCATTGTTTATCAGGGTGGTAAAATTCTGGTGAAAGGTCTTCTTTAACCCCTTCCCGACGCGCGCCGTACTAGTACGGCGCGCGCCGGGTCCCGGTGCATGGAGAGGGCTCGCGGGCCGAGCCCTCTCCATAGCCGGTAAGTCTTTGCTGCATATTGCAGCAAAGGCTTACCGGTAACACCCGCGATCGGTGCTAGCACCGATCGCGGGTGCTTTCACCGCGATCACCTCCGGCAATGCTGCCGGAGGCTTCAAAAAGATGGCGCCGCATGGGCGCCGCCATCTTGGCGCGGATCTTCGCTCCCCGATGACGTCACGGGGAGCGGTGATCCGTTGCCATGACAGCATCGGGCCTCACGAAGGCCCGAAGCTGTCTCGTTTTAACCTATTCATTACAATGTGCTATCAGCACATTGTAATGAATGAGGAGTAAAATCCCCATATACTGCCATATTGCAGTATGGCAGTATATGGTAGGATCGATCAGACAACCTAGGGTTAAAGTACCCTAGGGAGTCTGAAAAATAGTTAAAGTAAAAGTAAAAAAAAGTTTAAAAAAAAAAAATTATATTAAAAAAACCTAAAAATTCTAATCACCCCCCTTTCCCTAGAACTGATATTAATATTAAAAAAACAGTAAACATCATAAACACATTAGGTATCACCGCGTCCGAAAATGTCCGATCTATCAAAATATAATAACGGTTTTTCACTGCGTTTAACCCCGTAACGGAAAATAGCGTCCAAAGTCAAAAATGACATTTTTTTGCCATTTTGGAAAATATAAAAAAATTAATAAAAAGTGATCAAAAGGTAGCACAGTCCTAACAATGATAGCAATGAAAACGCAATCAAAAGTCGCAAAAAATGACACCACCCACAGCTTCGTACACCAAAGTATGAAAAAGTTATTAGCGCCAGAAGATGACAAAATCAAAAAAAAAATTTTGTACAGGAGGTTTTAATTTTTTTAAATGTATGAAAACATTATAAAACCTGTACAAATGTGGCATCCCTGTGATCGTAGCAACCCAAAGAATAAAGTAGACCTGTCATTTGGGGCACACAGTGAAAGCTGTAAAATCCAAGCCCACAAGAAAACGTCGCAAATGTGTTTTTTCACCATTTTCACTGCATTTGGAATTTTTTTCCCGCTTCCCAGTACGCGCCATGGAACATTAAATACCGTCACTACGAAGTGCAATTTGTTACGCAGAAAATAAGCCATAACAGAGCTCTTTATGTGGAAAAATAAAAAAGTTATAGATTTTTGAAGGTGGGGTGTGAAAAATGGAAGTGAAAAAACTAAAAAAGGCCAAGTCGTTAAGGGGTTAACTGGTTTAAATGGTTGTCCCAATATAGGAAGTTATCCCCAATCCACTGGAGGATACCATGCTTACTAATGGATAAAACAACTGTCTCCCCTTTGATACAAAGCCAACCAAACAAAAATGTATGGGCAGATTTTAAAAGATAGACATTGCAAAATCTTAATCCTTTCATTTATCAAGAAAAAATGGATAGACGAGTTCAGTTACATTCCTACTTTGCTGCACACAATTGTGATATTATTTTCTAACCCCCTTTTTTATAGCCCCTACCATTTTTTGCAAGACTTGCAGATTGTGGTTCTCCATTTTGTTTGTTTACTCAAATATTACCATGCACCCCTTTTCATTTCCCACAGTGAGTTGATATTGGACCTCTATAATGCCAACCTATTCATTAATATGGACAACAGTTTGGACAAACCTATCAACTTCTACTTATATGAACAGCTACTCCTATCTTTGATCTTCATGGGCTGGGATAAAATAAAGCAAAATTGTAATTTAGCCTTAACTCTTACGCCTGTAGCTACTTTGTTCTCAAGACCAACTTTCAATACAGGACTATAATCATCTTGGTTTAAATGGTGGACTAATAGAGGACTGAAGAGGAAAATCTCACAGACTGGAGGCCAGTACCTTTCTATATTTTAAAAGAGATATTTTGATATAGTGAAATGTTACATTTTGTTAAATCTCTAGAATATTTAATGGTATAGGTCTCCTTATACAACCTTCGAAAACTCTTCATGATCAGACATGCTTACCGTTTTTCAAACATCAACATGTTGAATTGAATTCACAAAAGCAGAAAGCAGTAAAACAAAAAAATATTGTCAAAAGTTTACATTTACACACTACACTTAGTTCAAGTTAAAACACAGAAATCAGATATCTTTAAAGATTTGAGATGATTCTCTAAAAAATAGGCACACCTTGAAATGTTCCTTAAATTACAACTAATCTATTGTGTCTAATTTTGACTAAGAAGCGAGGCCTAAAAATATACTTTTTTTGCATTTCAAACAATACCAAATAATCGTTGATGCAAAAGGTTCATTTACTGTTAAGTGTTAAAGTCCGTGGTTTCTGTAGTATTAATGAAGTAGGATCATGTGTCTTTTATATTTTTTTCATAATATAACGCTTTTTTCAAGTTTTGCTCTTTTTGATACAATACCGCTTTTTGAGTCATAATGTGCTCGTATACTGCACATAATTCTATGTGAATAACTTGTGACTATACCTTAGTGTTCTCCTTTCAGCTGAATACATGCCAACTTCATCAGAAAACAGTTAAGGTCAGAACACAGCATCTACCAGGGCAGTATGGCTTTTTAATGTGTAATTTAGACACTGTGGTCTCAAACAAAGATTATTTATTGGGAATTGATATGAATTCGTTGCTCCTAGTCACACAGGGAAATGACAAAGGCAACAAAAGACAAATAAGTTTGAATTGTAGAAATCTGTCACATACAGTTAAAAAATCATTCCTCTAATGTTATCCTTTAAATTAAGATATACTACACAGTCAAATGTATGTTACCTTATATTTGGTTTAGGCCATAATAGCCTCAACAAGAAAATAAGCTGAAATGTCAAGCCAGAAATCTCCACACACAAATTTACAGACAAAAACTAATATCACAATATATTGGACAATACTCAACAATTGACTTCTATCCCACAATCAATTTAATCATAAAATACATTTAGTACGTTTTCAGAACATTTAACTTTTTTAAAAACGTTTTTTTACAGTTTGTAGCAGTCTTGTGTTAAAATGTAAAAAAATTAAGTTACCCCCTTCCTGTCTTTCAGCAAATAAATATTATTGTTTGTAAAATTAAGTTTTTGTATCAATTCCTCATGGTTTTCTAGATCTCATCTATACAAAACTTCTATATTTACTTCCATTGCACAGAAATCTGACCATGGTCACACAGGTGCACGGCTGGATATAACCCCCAGCTCTGATTACTCTCCGTGATGCTAACAAGCCGTGCACCTGTGTTACCATGGTGAGATTTCTATCCACTTGACGTAAATACAGCAGCTCTCTATAGAATGAGAGAAAGAAGAGATCTTGAAAATTGTGTGGAATTGATACAGAAAGTACGCTATATTGGAGAAATGTATAATTTTTCATCACACAAACAATGACATTAATTTGCTAAAATGAGAATACCCCTTTAAGATATACAATATGTGATAAAATGGAAAAAAAATATTTAGCATCTTTGCTACTTAATTGAAAAATATAAACTAAAATATGCTATTATTCAGACCCTTTGGGCAGTACTTAGTTATAGCAGATTTGGCAAAAAGATTTACACACCTAAATTTGGGAACTTTCTGCATCCTCTGCTGATCCTCTCAGAATTTGTCAGTTTGAATGAGGGGCATTGGTGGGAGTTCATTTTCTTTTATCTTTTGAAGCAGTAGAAAAGGCATCACGGAGGTGTCACAATGATCAGCTGATTTTAACTCCCTACAGCTCTGGAATCAACACAAATAAAAGAGACTAAAGTATAACTCCAATATCTGTGTAGTGACCTGCACTTGGAACATAATCTGAGTTCATATTAACTTGAATGCAGTGGGAGTTGCAGTTCTAATGGCCACCATCAGTTAAAGTAAATCAACCATAAAATTCAAGCATGACAAAACAGAGACCCTTACTCATAAATCCAAACACTGTGACTGTGGTTCTCTTATTACATTTATTATCTATGGCCTCCCTTCTTTTAAAATGAACTTTTAAAATGATTCTAATGAAATGTAGTGGCTTGCCTAGCACCTCTGTGATCTGAATTTACAGAATGTAGACAGACTGTATAGCCAAATCCCAGAGGCACTAGTGTAGCCCCTCAGGCTCACTGAAATAATTTTAAAAGTTGACTTTAAAGGAAAGTGGTCATGGACAGTGAATATAAGAAGATTACCAAGGTCACAGTTCGTGGATCTATGAGTAAGTATCCCAATTTTTACATTGTTTGATGGTAGATTTCCTTTATCTGATGGTGGTCATTGGAACTGCAACTTACTCTGCATTCAAATTAATATGAACTCAGATTATGTTCCATGTGCAGGTCACTACACAGATATTGGAGTTATACTTTAGTCTTTCTTATTTGTGTTGATTCCCTGGCTCTGGGGAGTTAAAATCAGCTGATCATTGTGAATTGAGAATGTTAGACACCTACTCACGTCAAGACACGTGATCAATATCAGGAAACTGGAAAACCATTTTATTACATTGTGTTACGAGGAAAGTTCAATAAGTTTCTTAAAAAATTATATATTTTTTTATTTTTCAACATAATTCTTTTTTATAAAGATACACTTCTCCCAATGTTCCTGCCATCTTTTTAACCCCTCCAAAAAAATTAGGAATCGTCGAACTCTCCAAAATATGCCTCTATCTCATGAGTTTATTTTTCCCATGAGCCATTTCTTCATGTTAGGGGACAAGAAAAAGTTGCAGGGAGCCAGATCGGGTGAATATGAGGGTTGCTGCAGTAATTCATAGCCAAGTCATGCAGTTTGGCGGCGACAATTCCGGATGAATGTGCTGGTGCGTTATCGTGTTGAAACAACACCTTCTTTTTTGCCAAATGCGGCCGTGTCACCTTCAATTTTTTGTTAAAGTGGTTCAATTACTCACTGGAGTATTGTAGTCATTGTTCTTCCTTTTTCTCAAAAATCAATGAGGATGACGCCAATCGCATCCCAAAAACTCATCACCATGACCTTTCCGGGCAATGGGACCGTCTTCGCCTTCTTTGGAGAAGATTCACCAGGAGAAATCCATTGTTTTCATTGTTGCTTAATTTCTGGTGTGTAATGATGAATCCAGGTTTCATCAATGGTGATAAGTCGATGAAAAAACTCCTTCAGATCTCGCTTAAATTGCTCCAAACACTGCTTCGAAGTTAACAGCCACATCAGCTTGTTCTCCACCGTGAGCAATCACGGCACCCATTGGGCTGACAATTTTTTCATTGCCAACATATCAAGTAAAATAATAATTGCCATTCTGGTCGACACACCTACGGCCTCTGCTACTTTGCACACTTTCGTTTGTCGATCACTGAGTATCATGTTGTGTACATGATGAATGATTTCCTCAGTAACCACGTCTGCCGGGCATCATGGTCGCTCTTCATCTGAAACAGATGTTCGCTCACATTTAAATTTGTTGATCCAATATCTAATTGTGATCATAAATTAGAAGAAGCGAGCAGCACTCCAGAAGCCTGGCTTGAAAAAGGTGTCCCACTTTGCTTTTATCTCCCCGCATTTTTTACCTTCCAAAAAGAAAAAGCGAATTACCAAACAATACTGCTCTTTTTCCATGTTATCAAAAATCACGAAACACGTCTTATTCAAATGGCTACCAAATCCAAACTAACCAATCAATCAGTCTGCAATTTGTTTTGCCGTCGTTTGATAGATGGCAGCACACGATGATAGAACAAATTTCCCTCAGGCTCTCTTTCATCAAACATGGGTACTTATTGAACCACCCTCATATGTCTAGTGTGGGCATCAGACTACTTCCTGTAGACTACTGCAGCTGCCAACACCAAAATGGCCAAAATGTAGGTAGAAGCATGTTAAGCCGACAACATTATCCCACCAAGGAATCTTAGACTTGGGTCATATTTGTATTCCAACTGTTGCAGTAATCCAAACTTTTTATCTGGGTGTGTTGTTGTTTTTGTTAAAAAATGCATATACTGATACTGTATGTAAATAAACTTTATTGGTGTATTTCTAAAATGTGCTCCAATGTCTGTAGGTATAATGTGTATTCGTGCATCTTATCTGCTTGGTGCCTGGAGATGAAGATTACACATATTTTATTCTATGCTAATAAACTGATCAGTGCTGCACTACTAACCATGGCTGCCCTCATCTGTTGCAGGGAATGATGTGTGCTTGGTTAGATAATCTCCTCATTCCATCTGATTTAGGATGACCTTAATTCAGTGACTGACTACCTTTAAAGATAGCTTAGTTACATATTTTTAGATATAAAACTTTTAGATTGAGCACTGAATGAAAAGCATGTTCATTCTTACATATGTTTTTGCATTTAAATTTTACAGTATAAATACATTAACAGACTGTGTTATCTGAATATTATTTGAATGCTTTTGTTTTCTAAAAAGAGAAATAAGAAAGCATAGAAACCCACGTCAAGAGCAAAGTACTGTTTTTTAAAGTAGTTTAATAAAGGTACAGTTATTTAAAATATTTTCTGACTGCTCAAAAAACAATCTTCAAGATACAAGCAACAAAATCAAAAACAGCAAAGGTAAAATCCTTCAAAGTGGAATACATCTTGCTTAGAAAAAAATGAAGACAGGACTTTTATAAAAAGACTTTCTACTGATAACTGCTTCTGCTTCAACAAGTTAGACCTCAGAACACCAAAGATACATTTGGTTGTTAACTCTATGCATGACCTCTAACAAAACAACCTAAGATTAATGATAATTTAATATGCTTGAATCTATACATCATCAAGCAGCAAGGTGCCAACACTGTAAATGGTCAATACACCTAGTATAGAGAAATTCATAAAAATACATTAGCTTCCTTATGTTTGAATGAGTTGACATTTTTAAAGAAATATAAGGAAAGATGAGAAAAAACCCATACATGAAGAACGCAGTGTTTGAAAGATTTCTTTTTAGGTTTTGTTATTTTCAGTTTTCAGTGATTTCCATGCAGAGTTGAAAGAAGCTTTTGGTTAAAGATAAACTCGTCAAAATTTGTGAAAAAAATTCAATTAGGCTAATTTGGCACGTTTTACTGTGATAAAGCAGTAATCGGGTGTTTCAGAGAGTGTAACCCTCATTGCAGGGTTTTCTTGCAAAGCAAAGAGTAGATGTACACAGAACATCTATGCAATGATGTCAGACTTTTCCAGAAGGTGAAATGGCTAAGATTATGAGTGCAGTTGCTCTTTCAACATGTAGGTGATATGATGTTAGAGTTGAGAAAACGAAGGTATTCCAGCACTCGATTTCTTCTTTAAAATTAAATGATTTTTATTGTATAAATGTTAAAAATCGCAATGTCACATCTTGCATAACATCCAAAGAGGGTCTACGCATTTCGGACTAGTGTGCTTTCGTCCTTATTCATAATCTGAATAACATTGTGATCTGCCATCTTAAAAAGGAAAATGACCAGGTGAATTAGCTTATAATTAATTAACCCTTACGTGCTAGCAGCAGAAGTGCTTTCTACAATACAAACACAGTTAGTCAAAGTATACAATTGTATATTAGAACAAATTTATTGTATATACATATGTGCTATTTATAAACAAGATATTGATACAAAAGGAAAAAATATATGCATTTAAATGTATAACTGCAAGTTACATTTTAAGTTGCATGATCGGAGGATTGCTGCACAAAATTTGGATGATCTGCACAGATATTATCCTACAGTACAGATATTCTAACAATTTTCAACACACAATATCCACTTTGTTATACGGATCTATTGGCATTTAATGCTAGACTATATAGCTATACGTAGCAATATGAGTCACATGACGGGAGCGTTACTCCACAATATTTAAGCAAACAACTCAGGTATTCTACCACAGTCACTTTTTTGTTTCATGATATGATGTTACCTGTATCCTGTACCTGTGATAAATATGTTTTATCGATTGATCGGAATTTCTCAAATAAAGTCTGAAGGCAAAACTTTATAAATAATTGTAGCATTTTTTTACTGAATCAACCTGTTATTTTGCTGTCCTTCTTACTTCGGTCCAATCTACAGCACACACTGCAACAGAAACTGCCCCAGAAATACTGGTGAGCTGGACTTCTCAGGATAACAAAATAACACATTCTTTGATTCACTGTTATTAACAAAAATGCAGCATTTCACAGATATAAGTCCAACCTGTCCATTAGTCCTAGTGTACACAATTTCAGTTGCCGTAGATATGACCCTTTAACTTCTGAATTAGGGTCGGGCCGCCATCTTGGATTTCTGTGTGAGTTCAGGAAGATGAGATTTCTGTCTCTCTATGCTGTGTGCCTGTAGCCCGGGCCAGGGATAACCAACTTGTAAACATCTGGACTGATAGAGACAGGTTGAATTGCCAGGCATCACTCCTTGTCTCCTTTTCTGCTTCCTCTTTCCTAGCTCCTTATTCAGTCAGCCTAGGGTCGGCACCACCAATTTTAGGAGAATTGGCAGCAGGCCCTGCTGAAGCTCAACTGTCTGGGCATAACAGCACACAACATCCAAAGTTTAAAAAGGATTTCTCTCTGGATCAACTGAAACTATTAACAAAACAGAAACTTTTAAAATAACAAAACCTTTATAGAAAATCAAACTTTGTGGAAAAACAAACTTTTTTGGAAAACAGAACCTTTTGTTTTACAAACAAGGAAACTATTTACAAAAACATAAACTACGTAGTCCTATGTCATTCCAATCCAGGTTTATGCACATCCTGTGCTTTGCTCTTGGTGGTGCAAAGGATCCCAGCCAACTAGACAGACCGGCAAGAGCTTCTCAATAAAATGCCCGACCACCATCTCATATCTACCAACTCAGTGTAGTGTATGGTTAGCACAGATAACATTATTATTAGTACTACCATTCCCATCTTATGACTGCTTGAAAATGGTCTTCAGGCCTTGAGTCTATAATGGTTGCACAATAGCAAGAAGAGGAAGAGAATGTGTTGCAGGTTGTGGGTTGCTGGTCTAATAACGGCTTGGTACTCCACTGTCCAGCCAAGGGACAGTTTTGGAGGAGGAGGAGTTTTCCTCATAACAGGGCAAAACCTAGTGCAGCTCAGGAGCATAAATGGAGCATGGCTGGGAAAAAGTGAAGCACAGAGCTTACATCTGGGCAGTAAGTATCAATTACTGGGAAGTCAGCCTGCTAGATGTGCTCTTAAGACAAAATAACATTCTTGATTCCACTACTTGATCTCATGATAGAAAAATGAGAAAATTCACCATCTGATTGAGGGGAAAGAACTTAACAAAGCAGCAGGATCAACAGAAGGACCATGAAATACAATAACGCAAGAAAGACATATGATCCAAGGCTGCAATTTTTTATTGATTTTTTTTTTTTAATTTGAGGCTTTGTACCTTTTGATTAGTATGTAAATCTAATTCTTTTAATGGACCTTTATCATAGTTGTATATCAGTATACACATATAGTTCTTCAGACTGCCGTGAAAAGGGCTATTATCAATATCAATGACTGACCTTTTCTCCAGTAGCTTCCTGACCCTATGAGGATATAGATTTAATTAGTACTGTCACTAGCACAGCAATGAATCTGTCATCAAGAACAGACACAATAAACCTCATACACCCTCACTGTGCATGTGTTGAAAAGTGCAGAATAAATCATCATCCTCCCCCGCATAAAATTGCTCCCCAAACTTTTTATGCCTTTGCCTATGTTGGCACTAGCTCATTTGCATGTAGCTCTGCCTATCACTGCTTAGCCACACCCATCACAGGGTACATAATATGATGAGAAGATCAGCACTTTCCTACACAGTTCTCACTTCTATATTCACCATGCAAGTGAGAGGGACAATATTCTGGTATTCCGTATTCAGGACGGGACTTCCTGTCTACTTAGGCCAAGATTTGAAGAGATACAGAGCTGTCAGTTAAAGAAGGAGACATGGTTCACTGCTAGCCTGGAAAAAAACTTGACTTTTCTATTCAGAGGTTGACTCATATAGCTGTAATTAACATGTGATATGGTGATATGGGGAATACTTTTAACCATTTACCAGCATGTATTACTGGTGTAAGGGGTGAAATTCTGCTGACAGGTCTTCTTTAATGAATAAACGGATCCAATGAGCTCGTACTGTAAAGTATCACTGTATGAGATATAGGTTTTACTGCATACTATTCTCTGTTAGCAGCACCTTTAGGATCTAGGTATTACTGCATACTATTTACTGACAGCAGTACCTTTAGAATCTGTACTATAGCAGCCTAATGCAGCTCTTCAGAATCCCCTAAAAATGGCAATTATTTCCACCTGTTCCTAAAAATAGCAGCATCTTCTCCATAATTAAGTGCCCTGAAGAGGGCAGTTTCTGTTTTTTGAGAAGTTCCTGCCTGTCTGACCCTTTAAGGAGCAGTAACATCTTCTTAGTCTGTCTCCTCTATGTAATGGCATCTGGACATTTAAGTCTGCTATTATGAAGTAGAATCATATGTCCAGCCCGAACAATCACAGGCATGCCAACACAGGACATGCCTGCAGTTTCTAAGGGGCAGCAAGTTGCTTGACTGGTTGCTCAGCAGTCAATCAAACAGCTTTGCTTTATATCCCCCAAATATGGACCCAGATAATGAACAGCAGTGTCATATTAAAATTACCAAGATATAAAAGGAATATAAGCACATACTGTTTATTCATCATGTCAGGAAAAAGAGTGCTAATAGTTGCAAGTTGACAAGCATGTGAAATGTATAAATAGCTACATAAATCTAACACATTCAGTAAAAAGTATAAGCATTATTATTGTATATATAGATGTAGCACAGCTAGTTAAATAATAAAAGTGCAGTCCATATCCCTGTATGGAAGAGCAAACATCAACGACACCTATGATCAAATGACCGGAGTACAGAGCAGCCCACCCATGGTGTAGAAGAATAGTGCTGGGACATGACTGACCCTGATGTGCGTTTCAACAGCAACAGGCCGTCTTCCAGGGGGTGAATTTGTGTGCTAAATCTGAGTCCAAAGATGTGCCAGATCCAGCTTTAGCCTCTGCGATCAATCTGGTGCATTGACATCTACATCTTGGACAGGATCAATGTGCCTCAACGTTTCCTATATTTTTAGCTTTCTAAGAAACTTTCACAACAAAAGAGCTTTCCCTATTAGGAAAACCCTACATGTCCTTTATGACCCCCATTCAATGAGGCAGAGCATAGAACAGGCTTCTCTCTCTTTCTCTGTACTCATATATTTTGCTTAGTAAAAGACTATGGGTTTCTGGAACTTTCCCTGGTTCCATGGAATTTTAGATATTAATTCTGTATCAATCATATGAAGAGGGATTCTCCACATAAGACCTTTCAATAGGGAAATAGAAAAAGAAATGATTGAATTGTCCCCAATAAACTGGGTATGAGAAACACTTCAGCTACCGTAATTCTTGAAAAATAACATTTGTGACATTGTATGTGCACCTTCTACTTTATTATATTTAGCACATAAAAGAATGTTAAACCTAAAAACTACTCTAAAAACTACAGCTTCAGCTTTTCACTTACATAATTTAAATCTGTCAAAGAATCGTTCATGCTGGAGTTAACATTTGTCAGTTTCTAATACAAGATACTTAGACAGATTACTACATACAGATGGAAGCAAGAACAGAAAAAAAGGTTTCATTGTTCCAGTTAAACCCTTAGAGAAATGCTACACGCTGGTCCAACTTACCCAGGCTTGTACGACAAATAATAGAAAACAATGCAGTTGTGGAGGTTTTTGTTCATGACGGGCCCTCAAAGCCGGGTAATCTAAAATATCTTTTATAGATATCAATCCACTCCTGTACATATCAATGTGATGAAAATGGTATAAAAATCAGACATTTATATTGTATTAAATTGTATTGTATTGTATGGCATTGTATTCCAGCATTACAAAGTGTATTATTTTGTTTGCCTTTTTTCCTTTTTGTCCTTGGGTTTAACTGTTAACTAACTTGTTTTTATCATAGTTTCAGCTAGAATTCTCTCTCGCAGGTAGAAGATCTAAAGAAGCTCCCAGATCAAACACAAAATCATTCATTAAGATGTATTGATAACTGCAATACTTCATCATTGAATTCTCTATTAAGGTATGTAGAAGATATTCACTGAAGCAGACAACCTATCTTCAAAATACCAATATACAATTATGCATACACGGTTTTATTCCAAGAAACTCATTGAAATTTGTATGTATTCATTAACTAGAAGGCTTTGCATTGTAGCTATGTAATACAAAATTTTTAGCAATTACTTTCGTTATTTTAATCAACATATGACTTTATTTAAAGGGAACCTGTCACCCCATTTTTAGTAAACAGTAAGTGGTGATTAACCCCTTAATTACCACCATATTGGGATTTGATGGCGGCTATTAAGTTTACTTCTCCTGACATGCCACCTTTATACGTTGATGAGTCAGAGGAAGATTGCAGATCCTAGTGTCCTGCAAGTGATGGCACTAACCTGGGACTCACACCTGGGATCGAAAAAAATAAATCTGGTCCCCCCTATTAGTTTAATGCTTCTGGATCAGGCCAACCCGACGGTGAACTTACTGGGTTATCCGATTCCTTTTGTGGTCCTGTGTATGCCTCAAGGCTGCCTGGTCCTCTGTTCATCAGAGTTCTGCCTCCTTGATGTTACTTACATTACATTGCAATACATTACAGTGTGTAAGGGCTTGTTGTTTTTTTTATAACAATCAATATATAAATAAAATAAAAGTCCCCTAATCACAACAGTTACATATAACAACCAAATAAAGTATTTAAAACACACAAAAAGTACATATTTGGAATTACCATGTCTGTATTTATCTGTACAATAAATCTAAAGCAATATTGAACCTGCATGGTGTGAAAAAAGAACACAAAAATTTCTGTAAAATACAATAATTTATCAAATACACTCACAAAAAATGTTCTAAAAATCTATCAAAAAAAGGTATGCACCCTAACATGATACGACAGAAAAGAACAACTCTTAATAATAAGCCAACCAGATTTCTCAACAGAAAAATACAGAAATGATGCACCTGGAAAGTTGTCTATAATAAAAAATGCAATCTTCTTCAATAGTGGTTTTGTGAATTTTTGTAAAATTTTGCAAAGATATGAAAAACTATATAAATGAGGTATCACTGTAATCATAGAGAACCAGAGAATAAAGATATAATATCATTTTTACGTTGGTGCTTGCTGTCATTCTATAGAAAGCTTCTGTGTTCGCTACTAATAAACAGAAACCTGACCATGGTCACACAGGTGCACGGCTTGTTATATCACAGAGAGTAATCAGAGCCGTGCACCTGTGTTTCTGTCCATTAATAGTATACATAGAATGACAGCAAGCAGAGATCTAAAAAGCTGAAAGGAATTGTAACAGAAATTATGTTGGAAAACTTTTTATCATAAAAAGAATTAGATTCATTTGCTGTCAAGGGCATACCCCTTTAAGCATATTGTGTGCACTAATATTGTGAATTTTTCACATTATTATATAAAACACAACCTTGCTGGCTTTCTGCTTTTCTTTTTAAAAGCCGTATTTGAACATTGCAATATCAGTATGTCAGAGTATTAGGTGCCTTTATTATACCTGAGACACCTCTTACTTCCTTTGAAGGAGCTGATTAATGGCCGGCTAAGAGTTAAAATGGCTTGTAGTAGTAGAAGAAATGATAAAATAAAAATAAATGACATAGAAAATAGCAAATCGTTTTCCTGATCAAAAAGTCCTCAGGAAAGAAAGTAGAGCAGTGTCAAAAGGCTGCATTTCAATCTAGGTCATTTATCTGCGGCGAGCAGTTTGCTGATTAGAGAAATAGGGACTATCACAGAGGTTGTTACTGCATCCAACCTGCCTTTGTGTTGCTTTAAAAAGGCTTCCTGTACGTATAATTATGATTTAATTGATCACACTATAATGAGATTCCAATCTTTAATCAGTTTTAATGCAATATTAGCCTATTTACATGTTGCTGAAGCTGCAATATGTTCTTTGTTTTTTTTTTTAGAGAGAATGCTAATTAAATTTGAATCAGCACTTTATGAAATATGCCGAAGCATATTTTAATTTAATTCACTTCTTGAGTGTGTATCATTAATGGCGCTGCCTTGTTTTCTCTGCCATTTTTATAAATACATTTCAAAATCCAAGCATATTTTATAGGTTTTGGTGTTAATGGCTTTACAGCCCCTAGTAGTTTCATAAGGCATTTATTTGGCTGAATATATTGTACCGTATCATTTATCATTATCAGACATATTACATTTTTATTTTTTTTTATAATTGAAAAACAGAAACTGATCTGGTCTATGTGCTTGCCTGTAGTCGTTGTAGTTGTTAGAAACTGATCTGGTCTATGTGCTTGCCTGTAGTAGTTGTAGTTGTTAGAAACTGATCTGGTCTATGTGCTTGCCTGTAGTAGTTGTAGTTGTTAGAAACTGATCTGGTCTATGTGCTTGCCTGTAGTAGTTGTAGTTGTTAGAAACTGATCTGGTCTATGTGCTTGCCTGTAGTAGTTGTAGTTGTTAGAAACTGATCTGGTCTATGTGCTTGCCTGTAGTAGTTGTAGTTGTTAGAAACTGATCTGGTCTATGTGCTTGCTTGTAGTAGTTGTAGTTGTTAGAAACTGATCTGGTCTATGTGCTTGCCTGTAGTAGTTGTAGTTGTTAGAAACTGATCTGGTCTATGTGCTTGCTTGTAGTATGTGTAGTTGTTAGTCTATGTAGTCGTGGATAATTGTTAGATTGCTGGAGGTCTGCATAATGGGACCCTCAGCAATGACAAGACAGAAAAGGAAAATCTTCATGAATCCTGCAAATAAAGCACCATTACACCTGCCGGACAGTCTCTCCATTCATTCTTATGGGGCAGCTGTTGATCACAGTTCTGGCAACCCCATAAAATCACTAGATGTATGTTTAATAGTTTCCTAGTAGCAAGCAGAAGTAGATATGGTTGATAAAAGACATTGGGGCTCATTTACTAGAGGTCCGAACGCCGCACTTTCGTCGGGTTTCCCAAATATTTTTCTTTTGCCCTGAATTGCCCCAGGTTTTTGGCACGCGCGATCGGATTGTGGCGCATCGACGCAGCTTGCATGTAACAGAAATTGGGGGGCGGGCCATCAGACAACTCGACAGATACGGACAAACCGTGGAATTTAAAAAAGGAAAAGTGTCGCAAGATCAAGCACTCATATGCACCTGGAACAAGCAGGCGAACTCCGGCGGACCTCGGCGCAGCAGCGACACAGGAAGGAACTTGGACGCACTATGTTAGTGAATCGCTCCGGATGTCGGACAATGCACCGCAGGATCGCGTCAGGACCGGATAAGTAAATCTGCCCCATACTGTAGGTCCAATCAATAAATTGTACCATTTTGATCCAGAGGAAGGTAAAATAAAACTACAATTTCCTCAAATTAAGGAAAGATTCCTTCCTGACCACAAGTATGGAATAGCATCAAATTAACAAAATGTCTTGTGCCTATAATTTATGATATTTATGTTTGCAAGAAAGGCGTGTAGGTCCCTGATAAACATGTACAAATTATTAGCCATAACAACCTCCTGCAGAACTGAGTTCTATAGTCTGACTGCTCTTACAGCAAAGAACCCTTCCTATGATGATGGTGCAACTGCCTCTGCTCTAGGAGTAGAGGATGCCCCCTTATCCTGGTCACAGGTTATTTAATTTCTAATTATATTCTAGGCTGCCTATCCCATTAATAAGCCTGGTTGCTTGTTCATCCCTTTTCTCTTTATACACTGATACTAAAACTGTACACAATATTCCATCAGTGGTCTGACCAGTGATTTGTAAAAGGGCAAAACTAAGTCCTTATTGTGAGCATCTATGCCAGGGGTGTCCAAACTTTTTACACAGGGAGCCAGTTTACTGTCCCTTAGACTGTTGGAGGGTTGGACTATAAAATAACTATGAACAAATCCCTCTGCACACTAATCATATCTTAGCTAGATAAGAACCCCTCAGTAATCTATTAAAAGGGCCTCTTCCGCCACACCACCTCAGGAAGCAATGAAGGGATAGCCCCTACTCCCCTTCCGTAAGGCATTAGATAGGAGGGCCTCCACTTCCACATACGTGTATACGTTAGATAGGGCCCCACTGAATATAGCATACATATACGTACTCCTGCTCACTATTTACTATCTCCCCATAATACAGCCCCCCAGAAATACAGCCATATACAGCCACCAAACCCCAGTAATACAACTATATACATCTGCCAACTACCCCCAGTAATACAGCTATATGTAGCTACCACCCCCCTCCCCCGGTAATACACCTACCTACAGCCGCCAACTTCCCCAGTCATACATCTATATACAGCTGCCAACCCCCAGTGATACATCTACAAACATACGCCAACCCCCCCCCCATAACACAGTCCCCAACAGTCCCCAACTCCCTAGTATTGCGTCAATATACAGTTGCAATCCACCTTGTAATATAGCTATATACAGCCTTCCCACTGTAATACATCTATATACAGCACCAACCTACCAGTAATACATCCACATACAGCTGTAACCTCCCAGTAATAAATCTATATACAGCCGCCAACCCCCCAGTAATACATCTACATACAGCCACCAACACCCCCCAGTAATACAGCTATATGTAGCCTTCCCCCAGTAATACTCCTACATACAGCCCTCAACCTCCCAGTAATTACATCTATATACAGCCGCTAACTCCCCAGTAATATACCTACATACAGCCCTCAACCTCCCAGTAATTACATCTATATACAGCCACTAACTCCCCAGTAATACACCTACATACAGCCACCTCACTCCCAGTAATACATCTACATACAGCAGCCTCACCCCCAGTCATACATCTATAAACAGGCACCTCACCCACCCCAGTAATGCAGATATATACTTACCATGACCCCTACATGGTAACATACATGGTAACATACATTTCCCCCAGGTTTAGCTCCCAGGGACTAGGAAGCATGTGCGCAGCTAGCTGTCACTGTGAGCTGGCTGTCCCTGCTAATAGCTCCCAGTTCCTGGGAGTGACAGTCATCTCAGTGTCTGGGAGTGCCATCAACACATTGCCACATATTTCAGAGACTTTGGAAAAATCTAGGCACACAACATCTACTGTCAGGTCCAGTCTAGAACTTACTCCCTCATGGAAGCTGATCAGGTTAGTCTGATAAGACTGATCGCTTGTAGATCCATGCTGATGCTGTGTTTTAAAGTTATTGTCTACTGATACTACCTCAATTATATTTCTTCCCATTCAATGTTAAACTCACAGGTCAGTTGCTTTTGTGCTTACTACAATGCTACTGTATTACTCTATGTATTTGCAGCTATTCTGCTATTGGAGAGGTGCCCGTATAATGGAGTCAGCTAAGAAATGTTTCCTAGAATGAATACGCAGTGGATTGTGAAAAGTATTTTTTTCTATTTCAGTGCCAAATATGTTTTGAGGTTATACTCACTTCACAATGATATAAGCTTGGCAAGATATAGTGCACCGAAACAGCATGTTTATAAAAATATAAAATATAAGGCAAAGTGGAAAACTTTGTACCAGCCATTTTGCATTGATGTATAGAGGGAACCTATGGGGTCAAGTTTCTCAGTGTTCAAGTGTTTCTTGAACTACTGAGCCATGTTCAGGCAAAATATTGGGGTGATTTGACTTAATTTAGTGTGTTTATAAAATCAGGAAACACATCAATAACTTGTTAATCTTGAATAACTATCATGAAGGGTTTGGTTTCCAAAATGTGATCACTCAGGGTATACTCTGTTCTGGTATCTTGGGGGCTTTGCAAATATAGCATACCTTATATACTTGAGTATGAGCCAACCCAAGTAAGCTGAGACCCCTAATTTTACCACCAAAAACTGGGAAAACCTGTTGACTTGAGTATAAGCCGACGGTGGGAAATGCATTGGTCAAAGTCTCTCAGTATATAGCCAGCCAGCCCCCTCTAGTATATAGCCAGCCCCCAGTAGTATATAGCCAGCCATCCACCAGTAGTATATAGCCAGCCCTCAGTAGTTTATAGCCAGCCCCCAGTAGTATATAGCCATCCCTCAGTAGTATACAGCATGCCAGCCTCCTGTAGTATATAGGCAGCCAGACCCCAGTAGTTGCAGACAGCCCCAAGTAGTATACAGCCAGCCTGCCCCCATGTAGCATACAGCCAGCCAGCCCCATGTAGTATACAGCCAGCCAGCTCCATGTAGTAAACAGCCAGCCCCATGTAGTATACAGCCATCCCCATGTAGTATACAGCCAGCAAGCCCCATGTTGTATATAGCCAGCTGCCATGTAGTATACAGCAAGCCAGCCCCATGTAGTATACAGCCTGCCCCGATGTAGTATACAGCCAGTCAGCCCCATGTAGTATACAGCCAGCCAGCCTGCAAAAAAATAAACTTACATACTCACCCTCCGGCGCCTGATCCTCGGCGTGGCTCCTGGCGGCTCCTCCTTAGCCTTCTCTCTGATGTATCAGTGTCAACTACGTCATCATAGTGTGCGCCAGCCAGCAGATCGCAAGGAAGCGTCTCTGCTGGTTAATACAGCAGAGGGAAGACCGAAGAGGAGCTGCTGGAGGGTGAGTATGTAAGTTTATTTTTTAATTGACTCTTGTATAAGATGAGGTGAGGTTTTTCAGCACATTTTTTTGTGCTGAAAAACTTGCCTTTTACACGAGTATATACGGTAATGCCTGAAAACTATTCCAGCCAAATCTGGCCTCCATAGGCTAAATTGTGTTCTCTCCCTTCAAATGCCCTGTTGTGTTCCCTTACACCAGTTTACATCAATATATTAATATAATAGATATTAATGTAGTTAGGGGAGAATTTACATTGTCTACTTAAATCTCCTATTAAAAAACTAAAATTTAGAATAAAGAAACATTTTATTTTAAAAAAACCTAGTTTAAAAACTGTTGATACTAAATATTCAGTATACTTCTCAATAATTTCAGTGGGTGTTGTAGTAACTTTTTATGGGTTTCCATCAAGGCTTCCTAAAAGGCACCATAATATGAGAAAACTTTTCCAGGAAAATCTGCACTCTAAAAGCAAAAAAATGTTTTCATTTGTTGTATTACAGCAGTTTATATTCAGATGTGCAGGGCTGCCATCAGGTGGGATTTACTCTCGGTCCAAGAAGGAGAAAGTGCCTGCAGTCACAGAAAACCTGCCTCCCTTATTGGAGTGATGGGGCACGCACTGTTCACCATGTGCAGACTGTTTTTATTTTCAACTATTTTTGTAGGCCCCTAGGCTATTGAGCCCTAGGTGATCTAGGTGATAAAATAATACTTTGCAGCATACTGGCAATATTTTGGATCTGTATTAGACCCTCCCTTTCATAGTGTTTACTACAGCATATGTATTTGGTAATCTTTGTTCTGTTACTGTATGTATGAAGTTATCGTTGATCTGGTGACAAATCTCTATTGTTATTTTGTTTCTAGTAACATATCTTTGTTGTACTCTTGGCTCTGGTACTATATCTATACAGTAGCATTGGTTCCAGTTCTATTTCTGTGTACAAAACTTGGTTCTGGTACTAACTATGGAGTAATCTTGGTTCCATTCATGTATTAAACTTACATATTGTTATATACTGTATCTATTTAGTAATTGTGGTCCCGATACTCATTCGATGTAGTAATATTAGTTTTGATACTATATTTATGTACCAGTTTGGTTCTGGGCTGTATCTTTGTAGAAAGATTCTGGAAAACCACTGGCATCAGTGCAGCAATTGTGCAATTGGTCACCTGCCACTTCTGGTTAGAATGGAATTTGCTTACATTATGGATGAGGATGCGGACAATGAAAGGCTTTAGAAGGCCCTGATGAAGTTGATTCAGGGACATCGTCTGGGCCAGTTGAGGTCACTGATTGGCTGCAGCAGGTCCTTTGAATTGTTGTGTTTTATACAATAAGATTTAGATTTACAGTATTTTATCACAATAATCAGGTACCAGAGTTTAGTACTAAAGTCAAGATCTCTCCACCTCAGAATGTCTCCTACACTGTGATTGATATCATGTACTGGACTGTTTAGTGATATCTCTGGATGCAGGACCATCAATTACAGTGAAGGGGTGTGGCAGGGAGCTTGACGTCAGTATTAAACTCTCCGCCTTGACTTTATATAACCATTTAACATCTTACTTCAAAGTTGATATTCTTTATGATGCCATCACACCAGGTCATAAAAGAAACCTGATCAAGGAGGTGTTCAGATAAATTAAATACAAAAAACACTGCAGCAAAAAAGGAAAAACTAAGATAAACCTCCATTGTCTATGAAAACTGATTTAACTGATTTACACATACTGTTAACATACTATTTGGACTGTGTTCACATTGAAGTTTATTGAATAGAGGAGGGATTATAACTACATTGTGCAGTAAGGAAATTGAAATATTGCACTAGAATGATAACACCATTACAATTATTTTGGACATTGCAAAGCAAGCACTTTCAACTTTTTGGCACTTATGAGTTGTAATATCACTTACTAACTTTTTGTTTGAAACTGATTTTATCATGAGATACTGGAGAACTATTTTTAACACTGTCTAGCATTGCCAAGAGGTGCCCTTTGGACTTAACAGAAGTAGAGTCAGCTCAGCTGTCAAAGAAACAATGGGAAGAATAGGACTATGCCAATGCCAATTAAAAAGGGGGCAGCATTTACATATATTTAGGAACCTTTCTATACAATTTAAGCAGGGCACACCAGGTGGTACTTGCCACATTAAAGAAATGAGAAGTCAATATTCTGAGATAATTAGCAGGATGACAAGCAGTTGGTTGCATTATTTTTTTTTTTTTACAAAGCTGACACTTGACTGTATTAAGTATGAAAAATAGCATGGAGTCAAAGTGCCAAGGCAAGCATTTTTTGTCCATTAAGAGTGACTTTAAAGGATATTTATGAATTCGAAATATCTATTTTATCAACTATACAATTACATTTTATTTTAAAACCCATTTTTAAGATCTAACACTGATTCTAATGTTTTCCAGTGATATATACTTTACAATTAGTGAATCAGATTTTCCAGGAAAGCGGAAATGCCAATATTTATAACTAACTTCCAGTAAAAAAAAAATAATTAAAGACTCAATTACATTTTTGGCAAAAAAATAATTTTTACATGAAAAGAAATGATTGTTAATGTTTGCTGTTCAGTTATTGAACAATGATAGGTGGTATGTTACAATGATATGTGTTTTTCTTAAAAGTATGGTTTTTAAAAATTTGGAATAACCCACCGACAGCATAGTTTCATTGAAAATAGAATAAAAACTCTTACTGACCTGTTAAGGGGTCCCCTTCCCTATAGTACTATAGGTGGTGATCAGTCTTAAATGTTTGAGTTCATGATGGACTGCATGTAGTGACAGAACATGCAATGTACGCATAAAAGGTGAGCCAATTACAAGCCTGAGCAGAGATCAAAAGCTTATTCTAATGCTGTGAGTTCTTTTTGATATAAAACCTGCCATTTTTTACAGAATTAAAAAAAAATTCTACAAAAGACAAGCCAAATCATTGATACAGTATGGAAATTTTCTTTGTATTCTGATTTTTTCATCCACAGGCTGTGTGATTGTGTCCTAATACGTGTAGCAGGAGTTACCTCTACTTGTTCTTCCAAAGTGAAAGGGTCACTGTAGGCAAAAACAAAAAATGTAACCTTTGAGTAAAGTTATTATTATTATTTCTTTATAGAACACCATTAATTCCTTCATGCTAGACAATCAGTAAGGGGTTCACATACATTACATGAAGACAAAAAGTACAGTGATCTTGAATAAGTGGGGGGAGGACTCTGCCTGTGAGGAAGAGAGATCGAGACATGAGGTAAGGGAACAGAGCAGTTATTGTGTGTTGTATGCAATCTTAAACTGGTGGGTTTTCAGGTTACCTTTGAAGGTTGTGAACATTTTGGTAGAGAGTTCCAGAGTACGGGAGAAGTCCTGGAGACAGTTGTGAGAAGAGCGGATGGTAATAGAGTGAAACAGAAGGTCCGGTGAGGAACAGAGATTACATGTGGGACAGTATGAGCTACTGTGTTCATGGATGTATGGAGGGGACAGGTTGCACCTCCACTTACCAACTGTTCTTGACTGCATCAGGTGCCAATATTACACGGTAGTAAAGCAGAAGGTTCTGCCCAAATATTGTAGCTCTGCCCACAATTACTTTAAACTCCACTGATTTGACATCCATGATAATATCTTGAGAATAGGTCATCAATATTCAAATACTCCACAAGACCCAGACAACCATGACAAACATGATACTAGGTTTTACCCTGCTAGACTACTATTCCCCCCAGGTAGGGAATCTCCCTGAAAGTCAGGCAAATATGACTCTTCTTGACTCATTTTCAGGTTTAGTAGTTGGGGAGGTAGTGTATATTCAGAAACCCCTATCCTTTGTTCTGTAGCCCCTAGAAATATGCTTTTTGTGTCATACTAAAGAAAATTCTATCATCTTCACATCCCAGTATCATATAGCTTTGTGAGCTACAGAACCAGAGATGTAGGCAGCTACATAGTTGGAAATGCGAGTGGCAGATAAAGATCTTGTTGCAACCTATTTTTTAACTGCCTGTATTTCGGTTTCCGTAGAGCTCAGAACCATATGATGAGTTTCTTATCTTTAATATGAAACAAAAACATTTGCCTGACTTTAGGATGAGATGTTCTATAGATAAACAGATGAGATATTATATAAAAGAGGGAATTCTATAAAGGACATTTAAAACCTCCTTAAGCAGACAGGAAGTTGAGTGGGGTTAAACCTAGTGACAGGTTCCTTTTATCAGTTTCTATCAGTTTCTACGCCAACTCAGCATTTTGTAGAATACTTTTTTAGCTTTCACTTTCTTTTTCCCAGAGAGATGTCATGAAAATATATAAATATTTATTTTTTATGAGAATGCGCTTCAGTAAACAGGAGCTTAGGACATAATGTATGCTCCCTGTCATTACACAACCCCACTCCTTTACACAATAAATGGCATCTCCCATAGTATGGGGGTGTATGAAGATGAAATCATATGCATCAGCAGACAAAATTATTTGCAAAACAAAATAAACAGAATAATCTCTAAAATGACAGATAACTATGAAAAAAGGAAATGTATGTCTGTAAAACTTATCAAGTGCTCCTAATACTTCTGGGGTGATTTGGGATCTGGTAGTCTCCCTTTAAGTAAGTATGGGGATAAAATGGATTTTGGATTTTACACTTCTGTCTGGATTGTACTTTTAATATTGTAATATTACATTTTTCTTAGTTTAAAGCAAACCTTACAGTCAGTGGGTATTAGCTTTGTGCTGCCAAATTATTTCTAGCAGACAGAGGTAGGAGCAAGAGCCGGAGGAGCAGGGGGTGTGTTACAAGGGCTTGTGCTCTATTTACATAAAGTTAAACATTAATGTATCACCTTAGTAAACATACTAATTTATTAACACTGCTTCATATCAGTCAAAAAAATGATTGGTAGATTTCCTTTTAGTACCTGTTAGTAGAAAGTAGAAAACAATGCCAGTATGTTGTCAAAGAGTTTAACACCTTCCAGATTATGCTTTCATGAGGTGAAGTGCTAAGGACTGAAGTCAAGCTTTCCCAATCTCAGATCCTGTCCTCCACTATGAATACATAGTGCACCAGACTCCATGGATGTCAGTTAGTGATGTCCCTTGATTTGGGAATATCTTGACTTCAGATATATGGTCTCCATCCATGTGACTTTCTACATCCGATTTACATCTTATTTTCTGGATGATGCCTCCAAACTGGGCAATTACAGAATCATCATTTCAAAGGTGTTTACTGCTTTGCAGGACATATTATTAATAGGATAAAAAGTGATACCAATTTACCAATATAATTTTTGTATCAATTCCTTACTGTTTTCTAAATTAATGCCGTGCACATGGGTGACCATGGACATATTTCTATCCATTGAAAGTAAACATAGAAGCTTTCTATCGAAGGACAACAAGCTGAGATTTCCGAAAATGTAAGGAATTGATGCACAAAGTATATTAAAAAAAATTGTGTAACGACAATAGTGCTTTAAGGCTGAATATTAAACTAGTTTTTTTATTCATATGGCACAAATAGGTGTTTGATTAGGACTGCATAGATTGTACATACATACCAAGTGTTTCATATTCTGTGATTTGTAAAACTATAGATAATTTATTATTATATAAGGCCCTTGAACAAGCATATCTCTGCGATGTCTTAGAGTCATAGAGTATATAAAAAATACAACACATGCTTTAATAAATAGATATAACATCTCTTCCTTCTTATAGTATACACTCTTCCTACACATTTGGTAGAAATGCTTAGAGTTTCCTCCTTATAACCAGCTTAAAATTTAAGCAAGACATATAATCTTTAGCAACCTTAAGATGCGGTAGAAATATATTAAGTGTCTCTTTATACAGAATACATTTTCCACCTTTGAAATGTTCTAAAAGTTTTGGATCACGGTTCATTAGCCTCTTTGTATTTCTGGGAATGAGCTGCATGAACAATGACATTTTTTATATCACAACTATTTTTAATTTCCATTTATGAACCTTAGTATTAAATCTGTAAGCACCTATAGCACCATTTTATTACTTATATTCCATACATTTCAATTATTTTATATTACCCTTGTGCAGTGATGAAGGACTCTTTAGCTCAAAGGATGAGATTTCAGTGTATTTTCCTGAAAAGTCAATTTAGGTAAAGGGTAGTAAAACAGGACATTTTATAGAGCAGTTCACCTATTGGATCATAAGAACTCTTTTCCATATGCATTGACATATCTGGGTGTTTTAAGCAATAGTAAATTTTATGGTCAAACAAATGTATCATAATGTAAGCACATCATAGCCACATATATTTTCAAGTACCTGAACAAAGATAAGTGAGCAACTCTCCAAACTTAAAAAAATAATAAAAATATTCTTTATGTAGTCATCTCACTCTTTTATTAAATTGTACTACTGATATAGTAAACTATTTTAATAAGCTGTAAAGAAATAATGTGGATGCTGAGCATTCATTTCTCTCATTCAGTATACAGCTTTAGAAGCAAAGCAATAAAAGAAATCTACCATCTTTCATTTCAAAAAGTAACACTCCTGTTTGGTTAACAACTTACTGTGAAAATATTCAACCTTAATCCGTTATGTAGAAAACAGATATAAGCGCCGGCATATGAAAATGTTACAGCCCCTTCTATGCAGCCTGATACATTAAGATGCTATTGCTCTGACTAATTATCTTTAATAAAGACAAGCAGATGAAAGAGGAGAAACAGACATTTGGGGAGGCTAACTTTAAAGGAAATCTACCACTTGCTTTCATCCATTATGAAGCAAATATACCTTGAGAATGCTGTAGCTACACTGATGCAGAAACATATTCAGATTTGCAGCCTTTCACGTGGCCTGAAGTCAGGGCCGCATCTGCCATGAGGCGAGATGAAAATCTCGCTTCAGGCGGCAGAATGCGGGTCCCTGTAAAGGACGGCGAAATTCGCCGCTCTAAAGTGGGCGATTCGGGCGTCCATTAACGCCCGAATCGCCCACCAGCTAAATAAATCGCGCCTGTGTCTTAAAGAGACAGGCGCGATTTATATGCGGAGCGACGCAGCGCCTTTCCGGCAGCTGCGTCGCTCCGTTCTAAGCAGTGACACAGGCGTCATGACGGCATGCCGCCTGTGTCACTGTGCGGAGCCGCGTCTCACAGGAGAGCCGCGTGAACACCGGAGCCGTGGCGAGGGAGCAGCTGCCTGCAGGTGAGTATGATTTTTATTATTTTTCATGTATTTAATTAATTGTGGCTAATAATTAATACTGCGGGGGGGGGGGCTATATATATCATATGGGGCCAGAATTATTTTAAACTGGGGGGGGGGGATCATGGAATGCTATTTTATTTGGGGCTATAATTATTTCTTTATTACTGGGGGGGATGCAATATATATTTATATTATTTGGGTCTATACCGTAATTATTTTATACTGGGGGGAATGCTATATATATATTATTTGGGGCTATGATTGTTTAATACTAGGGGGATGCTATAGATATTATATGGGGCCAGAATTATTTTATACTAGGGGCGGGGGGGGTTCTGTATATTTTATTTGGGGATTTGGAGCTATAATTATTTTATACTGGGGGGGCGCTATATATATAATTTGTGGCTATAATTATTTTATACTGGGGGGGATGCTATAGATATTATTTGGGGCTATAATTATTTTATACTGGGGGGATGCTATATATATATTATTTGGGGCTATAATTATTTTATACTGGGGTGGGATGCTATAGATATTATTTGGGGCTATAATTATTTTATACTGGGGGGGGTGATGCTATAGATATTATTTGGGGCTATAATTATTTTATACTGGGGGGGGTGATGCTATAGATATTATTTGGGGCTATAATTATTTTATACTGGGGGGGGTGATGCTATAGATATTATTTGGGGCTATAATTATTTTATACTGGGGGGGGGATGCTATAGATATTATTTGGGGCTATAATTATTTTATACTGGGGGGGATTTAGTATATATTATATGGGGCCAGAATCATTTTATACTGGGGGGTGCTGTATATATTATATATCACTATATCACTAAGCTGGGGGGATGTATATGGGATACAGTATATTACTATGCTGGGGGGGGGCTGTATATCGGGTACAGTATATTACTTAGCTGCAGGGGCTGTATATGGGATACAGTATATTATATGTATATAGATTTTATCCCTATATAATGAAGGGATGTGTTATATGTGGGGTAGCGTGCGGTCAGTTGTGATGTGAGGGTTATATATTATTTAGGAGCACAGTGTTGTTATCCAGGAGACTTTATACTGTAAGTGACTGTGGTATTTTTAGGGACGCCGGGTGGAGATGCTGCACGGAGCTGAAGATATCTGCCCGTGAATTCAGAGCAGTGATACGTCATGGATTGGAGAACCCGGAATAAAGTCGTCCTGATGGAAGAGATTGTCACCTATAAGGTACTAGATGCCACTAATGACTCCCAGAACCTGTAGTCAGTCACACAGTGTCAGGGAGCTGTCTGTAGGGTTGTTAATTGTTAGTAAAGTTTAAGGATTTACTTAACAGGGAGTGGGGGGGCAGCATTTTAATATTCGCCTCAGGCAGCAAATATGCTAGAATCGGCCCTGCCTGAAGTCTCCCTAGTGTTCCTTTCAACTCTGTATGCACAATTTTTTTCATTAATTCCTTTATCTCCACCTGTGTCAAATGTGCCTCAATACACTTTCTCCATTTTGCAAAAAAAAAAAATGCTTGTTCTCCATGTCAGGATTTATTTTTTAGAACAGAAATATTCTGTGAGGGAGGAAAACTGGGGAGGCTGTTGGCAGATATAGTTCACAAGCAGCAGGAGAAACGGGGAATTGAAAGGATTCAAAAAGGGGATGGAGTTATTGTTGAGGAATCAGATGATATAATGAAAACATTCTTTAAATTCTACTCTAACTTATATACTGCACAGTTAGAAGTGGAGGATATGGAGATTGCAGACAACAGATAAAGCACAGGTTAACATTACTTAAATTTAGTTATTACAATAAATTGGCTGTTCCCTCTATTCACTTACATTACAGACTTACGCTGCATTCACACAAATGTATGTCAGGCTGGCATACGTACACCGCGATGAAGAGGAGGAGGGGTGGCCCCTCCTCTCTCCATAGCGATGCATGGCCCATGGCACCATAATATAGGGAGAGATAGGACATCTAGGACACTATCTTTTCCCCTTGTGCAGAGCGATACGGTGCCGCACATGTGTGGCACCATATCACATGGTGTGGCCATTGGCGTCTATGGGTGACGTATGTACAGCCGCAAGCTTGCGGACGTTTATACGTCCCCCCAATGGTCGTGTGAATTCAGCCTTAGAAGTTATCACATCAGACTAACGGGTTGAGCCAGTTATGTTATTTAGTCCTACATCTATATGTGAACCAAATACACCTCTCCGACTTACTTTAAGGCAGAGATAATTGCAGAACTTTTCAGGCAATAAATACTGTTTCAGGGAACAGAAGTCTGGGGTCTGATAGACTTTCATTTGCAACTCATAGAAGTTAAGAGGATGTGTTACTGCCTATTCCATTGGAAGTGTGGAATTGATAATATGGGTCTCCCAAAATCACTAATGGAGGCCACTATCATTTTCATCTCAGAAAAGGAGAAGAATTTGTTACCATGCCAGTCTAGGGTCATACAAAAACCTGAGGCTGTCTAATTTAAATTCATTCATTACAATGTGCAATATGCACATTGTAATAAATGATGTATAAAATACCAATATACTGCCATACTAAGATGAGAGGCAGGAGAGAAAATGGGAGTGCTAAAAGGGATGTTAAAGTCTCCCATGATGATGGTTGGAATGTCACTTTATAGAAAGTGAGGGGGCCAACAGGCTATACCATCCTTCCAGCTTACCCTACCAGTTCCTTGACCACTTTGGTCAAGGAACAGTTAGGGTAAGCCGGGAGGAAGGTATACTACAGCCACACGAAGAGAGAATGGGTGGAAAGGTCTGAACCTCAAACAATGAGAAAGTGAGAGAAGGTACAGGAGAAATGACCAGGAAGGTGCAACATGGAGAGAGTATTATGCCTACCTCTCCTCCATGTCTATTCTCAGGTGTGGAGCAGTGGGAAAAGTAAGCCGCCATAAGACAAAGCTGCATAATATAGGGTGGAGTGATCCTTTCACTGGAAGGTTAAGTGGAAATTCAGATTTAGAGAGGAGTAGATCTTAAACATTTATGTAATGCTTCAGTAGCCAGGGGCAGGATTAATAATTCTTTCACTGATAGCATTATGCCGTTGAGGGGCACCCGACAGGGATGCTAACTCTCTTTGTTGCTTTTACAATATTTATAGCATTAATTTAGCAGCATTAATTAGAGCAGATGAAAACATTAAAGGAATTGGCTGTGAGGGGGCTACAGATAAAATTTTGCTTTATGCTGATGATATTTTATTATTTAGAATGATTCAGCAACATCAGTGTCTAAGGCAATACAGGTTATTCAGGTTAGATGTTAAATGTTAACAGACAACTGTGATGATGTTGGATGAATGGTGCTTAAACCTCATCGGTGTATGGGCTTCCTAGGACTAAAGATCTTTGTAAAAGTAGAGTAGTTTGTGAAATTAAACATAGTACACACCATATCAAAAATAAGATCTCAATCAGCTATTTGGGTGAAATTACCTTTATTTAGGGCAGATCTTCTTAACCCCTTACCAACGTGTGATGTATCTGTCGGCTGCGGGTGTAAGGAGAGGGCTCATGGCCTGAATCCTCTTCCAAACGAGGTGGGCGTTTGCTGCATATTTCTTGCACCTGTAAATGTCTGGCATTTCAATTCTGGCTGCGCGTGGGTGCCGCCATATTGGATTTTATTGCCTCCCCTGCAAAGTCATGAGAGGGCGGCGATTGGTTTCCATGCAAATCTTATGTCATACATAGACCCGAGGCTGTCTAATTTAAATTCATTCATTACAATGTGCGATAAACACATTGTAATAAATGATGTATAGTCAAAATATACTGTCATTCTGCCATATACTGCAACCCAAAATATCCCATCCATCAAAATATAATAACTTTTCTTGTAACGAAAAACAGCGCCCAAAGTCAAATATGCCACTTTTTGCAATTTTTAAAAATATAAAAAATTCTATAAAAAGTGATCAAAAGGCTGTACAGCTCTATGGATTTTTGAAAATGGGGAGTGAAAAAATGAAAATGAAAAAACGAAAAAGTGCCTGGCCATTAAGGGGTGAAAATGACAATCCTACCTCAGTTCTTATATGTTACAACCTCCACAGTATGGATAGAGGAAGACTTTTTTTTTTTTTTAATCGACAGATTAGCTAATGAGCTGATTTTGGGTCGGAAACATGTGAGTATTAAGATGAAATATTTATTTTATTTTAATTTTTAACTTTTTATTTTAACATTTTTGGAACAATGTAAAGACTTAATGGCAATGGGAAAAAGTTTTTGGAATTTTAAATCAGGTCAATTGGGGACAACAGGGTTTAGAGTGTTTCTGCTTAAAGGGAACCTGCCATCAGCAGGTTTAGCCAATTACCACAACCAATATATTGTTAAGCAGTGTAACAGCTTCTAGTTTTTGTTTTTTTCATGGTGTAGTGTGATGAAATCATCCAGAAAATCAACTTTGAAGTGAGATGCAGATTGGTTGCATAAAATCAAGGAGGAGTAGAGTATAACACTGAAATCAAGGTGGAGAACTCTGAAAGCCTTCTCCTTCATTGTTGAGATCATGCATTGGACTTCAGGAGATCTGCTTAGTTATGTCTCTGGATGCAGGATCATCAATGGCAATGAAAGGGGTCTTTCTGAGGAAGAAAGATCTTGACTTCAGTGTTAAAATCTCTGCCTCTTTGACTTTATACAACCAATTTACATCTCACTTCAAAGTTGATTTTCTGGGTGATGCCACCACACTGGGTCATGAAAGAAAAATGACCTGGAAGGTGTTCAGCTGCTTGGCAACATAGTAGTAGTGGTTTATTAGGTCAATTGCTGCCGACAGGTTCAGTTTAAAGGGGTTTGCCCATGAAAAAAGTTCTTAAATTATAATCCTCCTAGTGATGTTTACACAAAAAGATAATTTTTAACCCCTTACTTTATATTTTTACTTCCAGACATCCCGCTAGTGCTATAAGATGCTTTGTGCTGACAATGTGGTTAGATTATCAGGGAACAGGGTTTATCTACACTTTCATTAAGCTTCTGAATATTGTACTAGTATCTGACATATAGACAAAGAGAGATGAGACAGATCAGAGATGAGAGATAATGAGATCCGTGAGATTGATATAAAACGTAATAACACTCTCAGATCTGCTACAATTCAGTTTTAACACATACTGAGTCAGCTCTTCTAAAACTTCTTCCCCTGCTATAAAGATCTTTTCTTATCTGTAGCTTGTAGAGTAAGTCTATCCATGCTGTTGTTTGCCTACAGGAAGTGCCTATGAGCGTCTGTGTGTGAGCTTGCTTGTAACGCAGGGGGAAGAGGCAGACAGCACACTGCATTATGCAGACAGGAGAAGATATTCATGAGAAGTACCTGACCTGCCCAACCATAATCAGAAGATTTACGGTCGAATCCCAGGGTAACCAAAATTGTGTACACACAAGCTCGCAAGAGCTTACAGTCTATGAACTCTTGGTCGAATTACAAAAATTACTTTGGATTACACAGGAATACTTTTTTATATATGCAATTACATAATGCTTTTATAAAAGCACAGGATAAATACAGGTTTAAAGGAAATCTACCACTTGAAAAACACAAAAAAACCTAAATCTTCATCTTGATCTCTCCCATCTTGATTCAACTTGAGCACTGTCCGGCGCTAGTCTTGCCGGGAGCAACTTGAAAAGAAAGTTATAATCAGCAGCATGGAGCGTGAGACAAGATGTCTGGTGCTCCCAGGAGGTGCATAGGTGTGCATATTTAGCAGTCGGAGCGCAAGGAATCTTGTCCCTGTACTCCGTGTTACTAATTATAACTTTCTTTTTTAGGTGCTCCCGGGGTGTCTAGACGAGCGTTGGACAGCGCCAGGATGAAGAGTAGCAGAAGTGAGTATTTGTAGGATTTTTTGTGTTTTTAGGGAGGTTGATTATCTTTAAATATGGCTTCAGTGTTTAATAATTTCTAAAATTTACTAAATACCTATGAATGAGCATTTTAGTAGAATCAAGTATAACTCTAAGAGAAACTGGGAATGTGAGGTAGAAGGATCTTCACCAGAATCATCGAATGATAAAGGAAGTGTAGTTTTGTCTCACTTAATATTAATCACAATAATGCACTTTTACTAAATTTTATTCATAGGCTATACTACCTTGACATTATATTGGATGGGATTAGCTAAGTGGACGTTGTGTAGCAGGTGTGGATGTGAAGGGGATTTTTTTACACTGAAGTTGGAGGTATTCGTTCATTGTCTGAATACTTGTTCCTAAGACTATTAATAAAGAAGAATAGCTATACATGTCCCTGTGGTTTCTATGAGTGTCAAGCATTTACTGGTTTTTGTACCAGAGCCTTACGTTTGTGGATTACTTACTACGTGCACAGGAGCTAAAATTCAGAAGAAGCTAACTTGCACTGGTGGGGTGAGATGGTGTTTCCCATGATGGTGGTTATTTTCTATGTTATACTCCCAAAGCATGAAATCGAAAGAGAGGAAGGCAATCACTGGGTTCAAATGTGCAAATGCTTTATTACTGTGCAACAGGTAGAGGTTTGGATGCCAGCATCCTAAAGACACAGGCAATTTCACACACACCACGCTTCTTCTGACCTTAGATACCTGCATAAGGGGTGGCTTGCTCTGTTAAATGTGTGCCAACTTTGTCATTTAGTAACATATAAAAAAACACAAATATTTATCCCTCACAAACAGTGATGCATTTAAAAACATTTAACAAGACCTTTGCAACAATGTCACCACTGCCTACCAAAACGGTTTGTAGTATTACTGCTAAAATAGAACCCCCTCAGTAATCTATAAATATACACTCACAAGCCACTTTATTAGGTACGCCATGCTAGTAACAGGTTGGACCCCCTTTTGCCTTCAGAACTGCCTCAATTCTTCGTGGCATAGATTCAACAAGGTGCTGGAAGCATTCCTCAGAGATTTTGGTCCATATTGACATGATGGCATCACACAGTTGCCGCAGATTTGTTAGCTGCACATCCATGATCCGAATCTCCCGTTCCATCACATCCCAAAGATGCTCTATTGGATTGAGATCTGGTGACTGTGGAGGCCATTTGAGTACAGTGAACTCATTGTCATGTTCAAGAAACCAGTCTGAGATGATTCCAGCTTTATGACATGGTGCATTATCCTGCTGAAAGTAGCCATCAGATGTTGGGTACATTGTGGTCATAAAGGGATGGACATGGTCAGCAACAATACTCAGGTAGGCTGTGGCGTTGCAACGATGCTCAATTGGTACCAAGGGACCCAAAGAGTGCCAAGAAAATATTCCCCACACCATGACACCACCACCAGCTAGAACCGTTGATACAAGGCAGGATGGATCCATGCTTTCATGTTGTTGACGCCAAATTCTGACCCTACCATCCGAATGTCGCAGCAGAAATCGAGACTCATCAGACCAGGCAACGTTTTTCCAATCTTCTACTGTCCAATTTTGATGAGCTTGTGCAAATTGTAGCCTCAGTTTCCTGTTCTTAGCTGAAAGGAGTGGCACCCGGTGTGGTCTTCTGCTGCTGTAGCCCATCTGCCTCAAGGTTCGACGTACTGTGCGTTCAGAGATGCTCTTCTGCCAACCTTGGTTGTAACAGGTGGCGATTTGAGTCACTGTTGCCTTTCTATCAGCTCGAACCAGTCTGCCCATTCTCCTCTGACCTCTGGCATCAACAAGGCATTTCCGCCCACAGAACTGCCACTCACTGGATGTTTTTTCTTTTTCGGACTATTCTCTGTAAACCCTAGAAATGGTTGTGCGTGAAAATCCCAGTAGATCGGCAGTTTCTGAAATATTCAGACCAGGCCTTCTGGCACCAACAACCATGCCACGTTCAAAGGCACTCAAATCACCTTTCTTCCCTATACTGATGCTCGGTTTGAACTGCAGGAGATTGTCTTGACCATGTCTACATGCCTAAATGCACTGAGTTGGCGCCATGTGATTGGCTGATTAGAAATTAAGTGTTAACGAGCAGTTGGACAGGTGTACCTAATAAAGTGGCCAGTGAGTGTACACTTAACAAACGGGAGGAGAACATGTCTTGCAAATGAGAACCAGTCTGTGCTGCTGAAGAAGGCAATAGTTGTGTTTCTTCTGTATCATGTAGAAAAGCCTAAAAAGCTTATGAGATAGAATTGAAAAAAAAGCAGCCATGGCTTGAGTGTTATGCTTTTGGAATTACACCTAAAGATACAGATTGCATTTTACACTGCACTATAAACTTCAAAGTGACCTGTCCCAATAAGAAAGAACAGCTGCAAAAAATAAATATAATAAAAATATGCCAAGAAAGAACACTGTATATAAAATGGAAAAAAAAAAATAAGTTTTTAGTTATCATGGTGGTCTACTATACCACAATAGATCTTCTTGTGATCATGGCACTTGGGAAACTCGAAAATGATATAAATATGTTAACACACCCAACAATGATGTATCCTATCCGATTTCTCCACAAGTCTTTTATTTATAGAAAATAAAGTGTGGCTTAAACAAATCTCATCTATATGTTGCATGAATTTCCAAATAGCAAACTGTGTTGATTTATTCTTCTGGTTTTCACCACAGTTTACACATTTCGCAATGCAAAGGATGAAAAAGACACCTTCTAATGGATGCATGGAGAATTCTGAACCTACAAATAATAACAATGCCACAAGGGCCTCCATGGATTCTATTGTATGTCCCGCTTTCCCAGTCCACACAGGTCATTCAAATGGCACCTTAATGTGAACTTCGTGAATGATGCTTTGGAGGAGGAGGTGAAACTGATCTTGGCTAACTTTATGCATATACACAATGGATCCACTCTATTCCCCTTATTCTATGGGAGGACCTTAAAAGCAAAGAGGTTTTTCTTCACCACACATGAGGCTCGCCTGAAGAGAGAGAACACTGCTAAAGACTCCTCTCTTTTGGTTTGCGTAGTCCATTCAGAATTAGATAAGATGGTGTTCACCTCCTCTACTCAGGCACAGATCTCTAATAAATGTCAACAATTGCTTAGTTATCTTGATACTTTTGGATTAACGCATTCACTTTCTTCAGCATCAGATAGAAGTAAACATAAAATACTGTAAAAAATTAATTAAGGGATAATGGGACTGGGGAAAGGTACTATTCTGGTTGCTCCAGGTCTGCATAATGTTCAATAAGGCAAGTATATCATCATAAGCTATTTTCTGCAGACTTTTATAATGTACCTGGTCTATCAGACATCAATTAAGTCAAGAGATGACATCCCTTCTCCTGTGACTGCTTAAAGGATATCTCATTTATTCTCAAATATTACATTTTCTGTGTAATGTTGAATCTCCTCAAATTTTGAAAAACATCAATGTGACCCTGTCACTTTCCCGGATAACAAGTTTTAGATGGTTTATGGTCATTAACCCTAATGTTTTCTTAAAATTGCAGAAAAACAATGGCGCTCATTTACTAAGGGTCCACAGATCGCACCAACATCGGATATTCCGATGATTACTGATTTGCACTGCATTTAAAAGGGTATTGTGGTGCACGCAATCGGATTTTGGTGCAATTGCGCCGGGTTTCATGCAGCACAAATCGGGGGGTGGGCCATTGGACGATACAACGGATTCTGACTGAGCACGGTATTTAATATTTAAATTATGTCGCAAGACAATACACTTACGTGCACAACGAAGAAGAAGGAGAACCCCGGCGGACCTGAGCAGGGAAGCAACACATGCAGGATATCAGGCGCACGACCTATGTGAATTGCGGTAAAGTTCATCCTCGTCGGACATTCCGGATATGGGATAACGCAGGGACCAGGTAAGTATCCTTATATGTTTCTCTTTTTAACCATTGTTGATAAAAAACTAAAATGCTCTCCAATTTTACATAATTAGAAAGTCCCATGTATCCCATACGAATGTAATAATGTATTGGGTAGTATAATGAATAGCCAGGCACACAAAGTTTAAGTTGAAGTTATTGAACATAGTTGTATTGCGGTAATCCAAAGTATATCGTTTCGGCTAAAATAAGCCTTTATCAAATATGTCTACCACTGTAAGAAGGAAGTAAGAAAGAAATCTGGCATTTATATGTCTGTAGCGCTGCGTGGCATTGCACGTCTGTGCTTGTGGATGGTGCTCTCTACAAGCACAGACTTGCAATACCACGCAGTTCTACAGACACATAAATGCCGGATTTCTTTCTTACTTCCTTCTTATAACGGTAGACGTATTTGACAAAGGCTTATTTTAGCCGAAATGTTATACTTTGGATTACTTAAACTTTGTGTGCCTGGATATTCTTTATACATGTAATGGGGTAGGATCCCTTCCAGAAGCACCAACCGATAATAAGGAGTGCATAACAGGGACATTTGATATAATGTATTGGATAGATTTTTTCTTTATAATGCAGGATGTAAAAAAGGAGAAATCTTTCACTGGTCACAAAGACCCAAATCAGGCAAAAAGAGTTAATATTGATAGTAATTATGTTAATTACATTGCTGTATGAAGTGTGTTCCAGTCATATGACAACCTGTTTTCATCCCTTTTCATCTAGTAGGGAACATTGTGAATTTGTCAAAATTTACACAAGAGGCTAATTAAATGATCTGTTATGAGGACGTGTTTTTCTGTAGGTGTTTAAGTGTTTTATTATAGTTTTTACAATGCTGCCTGCTGCTCACATTGTCTATTTGTACACACAATTCCTTCAGTTTATTGTATAACAGTCACAGCTGTTTCTATAACAATGTGTGCAAATTAAAATGTTAGATTTTATTTTAGATTCAAGGTTCAGTAAATTGAGATTTCCAGCTTAAATTGCTTATCTATCTCAGACTCCCCCAGACCACAAACCAAAGTGTGGTTTTAACTGCACTTTTACTAAAATTACAGCTTTATTTTTGTTTATGTATTATTCTATAATATTGTTGTCATTGTTACTACTGCATTTACTGTATGTGCATTTTACTTTATTTACGCTGCTTTGACATGCTGTTGCCTCTCCCCTCTGATTTGAGCTTCTATGTAATTAGGTATGTCAGTGAGTTTAGGTCCCTTATTCTACGGCATCCAGAGAGATTTCACAATCACAATTAGATTTTCAGGGAAAGAAGAAAGTATAATAAGAGCCAAAATAAGTTGAGAGAGAAGCTATTTAATATAATATAACAACGCTTTGTTCATTTACTTGTACTATTGATTTCTAACATTTTTTTTTTGAGAAGTTAGAAACTCACCTCTGTATCTTGAATACACATGGACTACAAGTACATAAACATATGAATATTACAACCATCTTGCTTTGGTTTTCTGTCCATTCACGTCTAAAAATATAAATTTTTAGTGCAGGTCCAGCTATTAATTGTGAACCCTTACTTCTGGCACTTAATTGTTGTTTTGTGCCATTTGTTTTAAATTTTTCTCACATGTTGAAATCTCTGTCTCAGCATCATCCTTGGACAACAAGGCTGAGGCTGAGGATGCATCAATTTACTATTGTGGCCACTGGCCTGTTTCTATTTAGCAGTATCAATTAATTACACCCCACGGGTAGTGTCAAGAGATGGGCAAATCGATTCTAACGAAGGGGAATTTGTTCCGAATTTAAGGAAAACTTCGATTCGTCAAGAATCTGAAGTTTGCCGTGATTCATGGGAACAAAGTTTTTTTCCCCTTATTGGCAAAATTGGCTCGAGCACAACGTGTTACATGGGGCAGAAAACTCTGGGAAGAAGAAAGGAACACCTGCCAACTACAGAAATTGTCATCTTGCCACTCTCTGACCTCATGCTGCTGCTGCTGCTGCCATCCCCAGAATTTGTCATTGTGCCACTCTCTGACCTCATGCTGCTCCTGCTGCCACCTACATACTTTGTTATTGTGCCACTCTGTGGCCTACCATGTTGCTGCCAGCTCCAGAATTTGTCATTGTGCCACTCTGTGGCCTACGATGTTGCTGCCACCTCCATAATTTGTCATTTTGCTACTATGTGACCTACAATGTTGCTGCCACCTCCATAGTTTGTCATTGTGCCACTCTGCAGCCCATCATGCTGCTGCCAACTAACCGCTGGCTCCCTGGAACACCCTGTGATTTCCATAATGCTGTTTCCACCCTCCACCACTCTACGACGTTGCCACTATGTGTGGTTTTCCCCTTCATTTTATCTGTCAGAAGGAATGAAAAGCTTCAGGATTGATAGCCAAAAGAAGGAATGGATACAGAACACAGAGGACTAGCAAATATCCAATTTACTGGTCATCTCTGTTCTGGATCAACTCTTGTTTGTTTTTGGCTTTAGCAAAACAGATGATGGATTATTGACCGATTGAAAGCGGACACTGACAGATGAAAAGAAGGGCAAAATGATCAAATGATCAAAATTACTGCCGACGCCCTCTCCACTCAGTCCTTCCGAGCTGGCAAAGACATTACCTTGTCAGGCTGCGTTCCCGTTTCACTTATTTGGTCAAGTTAGCCCCTGTAGGTACCCATGGAATTTATGAGTGAAACGATTCTAAGAGCGGTGGCTGTCATGTCATACTAAAACACAGCATTGTTTGAAAACCAAACCACGCTCTCTATGCATATTTAAGCATGGCACAACGTTCTACAACACCCTACAGGCTCTCTGCAGCCAGGTGAGATTTTTATCTAGGGCTTAACTGTCCTTATCAGTTGTACCGGTGACTTTTTAAATTAACCCTTTCATGGTTGTCCCGGTACCAGGGACTTGAACATAACCCCAAAACACACATCAGTCTCTTAGTGTATGTAAGGATCTTTTCTCCCGTTTCACAGCTGCATGTATAAAAAGACAGAAAAATCAGCATTGGTGGGCGTGACGAGGAGATAAGGTGCTTGGATGCTATAGGCTTAGTTTAAGTGTACTACAACCGCTCTCTAATAGATTCTACAAAAAGTTAATTAATTGTGCTCGGTTCTCAAGGACCTTGTACACAGATAAACGGCATTGTTTAAATTATCAAAGCTACAAAAAGTACGGAGAATGTCTCCAGAAGCTTCTTACTAACCAAAACAAGAGATAAGCAATGCTAGAGAACAAGATATAGAACAAAAGATTGAGGACAGGCTGGATTCTAATTAAATGTCAAAGGGAATTAGTTGGCAGGTGAGCAAACCAGTTACATAAAATGAAGTTTGAATCATGACATTAACTGGACAGTGGGTGACCCCTGGCTAATACTTAAAATGGCGGACAGTAGTCAAGATAGCATCCAAAACCAGTGCGATCTTCTTAACACAGGAAATACCTGTTTTTTAACATGATTCGACATGATTCGATTTGGGTCAAATCAAATTTTTTCGAAAAATTTGGCGAACCTGGTATAATTAAGTTTTGCCAAATTCGCCCATCTCTAGTATTGTTCTTTGTGGCTCACTAACAGTAAACCTGCTGTGATAGACAGAATCCTTATCCAATCAGAGTTTGAAATCCTGTTAAAGGTTCTAATAATCAATACTGAGTTTTTGTTAAAGTTCACACTCAAACTTGCATGTCTGCTTATATCTGGTGTCTTCTGGGCCCTTAGTTTGTCTACCTGGTTATCTCTTTTGTCGACCATTGTCCTCTAGGTTTTGACTCGGCTCTGGTGACTTTCCCTGTTTGTTTCTCTGTCTTGTCTTGTGCAGTCCCTTGTCATACTAATATTTCCTAAGATAATGTTTCTTGGGATGGCAGCTTGGGATTAGACAGTTAGTGAAGGCCAATCTTTTTATAAAGAATTTGCTATCCTGTGCCTATTTTTTAGAATAATTCTAATCGACTTTTAGGTATGGACAAAAATCAGAACAAGCTAATAATGCTTTTTTCTATAGACAATATTTTTTTCCAACAAAATTAACACACAAAGAGATGCGTTGACTCCAATCTAGTCTTTCACAAAATGGATTGACCATATGAGGTTAACCTTGTAGAAGGTACATCACATTTCTAAATCTGTAATGTATACAGAGTGAAAATTAAGATTTTTTTTTTTAGCTTGGTTCACTTTAAAAAAAAATCCACCTACAAAGTCCATGCACACAACAGCTGTCTGTAAAGTTCAGGCATTTGTGAAATCAAAATGCACACAGAGGATACTTAATTATCCTCTGTTGACTGAACTATTTCACAGAGACATTTTCCTGACATGAGTCAACCTGCTTTGCATCATAAATAATCTGGCTTCTGAGATGTGAACAAGACAATTAACATACAATTTGCTGATTTTGCTACCTCTGCTTCTGCTTTTACAACTTTGCTTACTTAACTAATTGACCTTAAAGCAAGCTATTTAGTTGTGCAGAGAAGCATCTGTTGCAGAAAGCCATGGGAACAGACATGCACTAACATTATGGTTCAGATAATGTTAGGTATCATAGTGATTGTTTATGTATTGGTTGGTTGAAGGACTTGTCCCAAGTTTGATTGTTAGCATGTGTTCCTATCCAATCAACACAGCACATGGCTATCTTTAGAACGCTCAAAGACAATCAAAGGGAGAGCCGGAGGTGGCCAATCACTTTGCTTGTCAAATTTGGTCCCTCCCATAGTATTGGATAGAGCTACAGGACATATGTATTCAGACACCCATGACTCAGATTGCTACTCCCAAGCCCTTTAGATAAATGATAGCAATCAAACTTGGGACAACCCCTTTAAGTTTTGAGTTTTCGGTGTCTGTTTTATTCATGTTACTGTATACTGTGAAAGTTGTAGTTTCCTCCTTCCTGTCTCTGCCATAATCTGAAATTGAATAATCCTGAAACCTAACCTAACTTGTTAAAAACTTTAGTGATATGTAAATTAATTGCAGAGGCTACTGGGGTGTATACTAGCCTGGCTGGGCACTGCGACCTAAGGCTAGTACACACCCCAGTAACCTCTGCAGTTAAATTACGTATTACTAAAATAAAGTTTTTAACTTTAGGTTACTTCCCAGGATTATTAAATGACAGATTAGGGCATATGCAGGCAGAAGGAATCTACAGCAGATCTACTCATTCCTCATGGTAGGTTTCCTTTAAGAGACATTTTAGAGAATCCTGTGAATAGCTTAAAGGTAAAAACCCACCCTAACTTCTTTATTCATATATAATAACATTTGTGGTTTAAAAAAAAGTTTATTTTAGTAAGACAAAGAAACTTTTTTTAACCATACAGTAATCTGTAAAAATGGAATGTCTCAGTATTATGGAGATTGCAGTCAAAGTATTAGCAATTGCAGACAATAGACAAAATCATGAAATATTAAATTTTAGTTGCAAGACACAGTCATAAGAATGGAGTGAGATGAACTTCTCATTTTTAAATGTTTAATTTTTGATCATTACACTGATTGGTCTTGACTAGAAGGATTTGTAGGTTTGTGCAGGATATTCTAACTATGAATTCTATTATACAAAGAGCTGACTCTAAAGTCAAATAAGTTTGACAGGAGCTATAGAAAACTTGGTGACATTGGTTGACTTCTTTTCCTTCCACCTATTCTTAATGTAATCCGTCATGCTAACAAATCCAAAAATCTCAACATGTCATGTCACAGCCAATGTCACATGCAGCCCACTTCTTTCCCATCACTATGATTGCAAGCTTATTGAATTCATCGGTTGAAACATAAAAATATCGGGGGAGTTTCCAAGATTGATGTTTCTCACCCCATTATCAATATGAAGTGTGTATGAGTAAGATGCACCAAACTCTTTGAGGGCCTAAGCCTCTTGATAACTTAGCAAAATCTGTTGACAATCTGTGAATTATAAATTAAAATCTGAAAAACTGTATTCATTTATCATTTACTCCATTTTTCTTACATACAGTAACCATAATAAATCTGTCTGATGTTGGTGGCACCAGTCTGTCCCGTTATGTAGACTAGACTAGACTTTTTGATGCCACAAAAGACTGAAATTTATAACAAATTCTGAATAATTAATTAGTCCAGTGTGTACAATAATTTTTTTTATGCTTCACTCCTTCTTCTGTCTGTATCTGTAATTTGCAGTTGTCTCCAATCTGGTAGTAAAGAAATAGCTGCTATACTCATTCCTGTGCATATGCTCTACATAGCGATTCTAGTTGACCTGAAACCTCATTTTGCTTCTATCTTTTTCTAGAAAGATGGAATTCAGTAGAGATTGTAGAGAAAACCATTTGCAAACCCTTTAATAGAGCTAAATGATAGCTAAAATTGGTTACAGGATATTAACGGGCGTCTCTGTCATGCTTTCCAATTATGCTACTCTGGCTGATTTAGAGTAATGTGCCCAGTTGTATTTGCCATGAAGCCATTTAAGTTCCCTTTTCTAGGGCATCCAGTTGTAGATTGGTGTCTAAAGACTCCGGCTACAAACTGACACTGCATCAAAACTAAGTTGGAGATCACTGATTGAGTCACATATTGTAATTTATAGTATTCCAAGTAGAAGATTTGGATTTATAGTATGTGGGGGAATAAAGAATTCCACCCCAAACAGACACTGAAATCGATATACATCATAATCCTGTGTGCATGGAGAGGGATCTCAGAATGAGCTGTTTTCATACTTGGTGGGATTTTAAAAAAAAATGGTTAAATAAATAAAGTGAAGGAAGGTATAATGGAAATTAAAAGGAAGAAAGATAATGCAGTTAACTTAGGGTCACTTATGCCCATTATAAGACAAGAGTCCTCTCTAGGGGACCCAGGCTGTGACACAGTAATAGGTTTAGTAGGTTTGTATTACTAATAATGACATGGTAAGTCAGATGAGTCTGTTCAGTTTCTTGTGAAATTTGCTGACTTTAGTTAGATTTGTTTGGGCAGATAAAAGTAAAACAATTTAAAATACTTGCATAAAGTATGTGAACATTTTTTTACAGCAAACAAATGTTCCAATTTGTGATATCTGTGGCCTTTTTGTTAGTTTTTGGCTTAAATTGAACCATTGCATTTTGATTATCCAATATACTCATGGAGAATCCAAAGCAACACACATAAAATAAATAATTTAAAAGACAAAGAGGAAGCCCCCCCACACTACCTAGCCACATCAATGATTTCAGGAACCACGCAAACAAAGATGGCCACCTAGTCCCAAACCTCCTGACTAATTTTTCTAGTAGCTACTACATACTTTTTTTTTTTTACCCCACTAACTACATGGAAAAATATAGCAATTGTGGAGGCTTAGCACCACTAGACAACCTCTTTACGTAGGTTGACAAAATAGGTGTTATTTTTAATTTCATAATTTAGTTTTGTAATTGAATTACAGGAAAGTTTTCTATGAGAAATAGTCTATATTTATAAAACACAAGATGAAAAATACCTGTAATTAACACGTTAATTACAGTCTCAATGTGTGAAAGTGAGACAAGAATATTGTCCACTTATTAAAGAATAATAAAACTATCAATATCTTGGTAGAAATGTCACATACTTCAGCGATACTTATATAAACTATGAAGGATGAAGGTCACTGCAATCGCTGGTGTCTTCTGCGATTTATTACTGTATCTGTAATATGCAGGAGTGATATTCGAAAATATTTAGTATGTTTGTATTGTTTGATAACTTTTCTGTCCTTCATAAAATATTATAAACAGTGTTACAAGCAATTAGCTCCTCCACTACAGTCTCATTTTCAAATGTAATGTTCAATGTTGCATAATAAACAAATAATTATTTTACGTTTGTTGCATTTATTGTGAACCATCATAAATAGTTTTTTGTAGATTCATGCAAATTTTACAAATTGCAACATTTTTCTTTGTAGAACAATCCATGTAATTAAAAGATAAAATAATTTTTTAATTCTAAGTGGTGTCTTGAACAAGTAGATTCAAATAGCTGTGCAATCCATGCACCATTTTACAGTCATCCAAAGTTTTAGCCTACATTTTTATTTATTATCAGATGTGTTTAATACCATGGATCAATTTTTTGAAGGACTGGCAAACTAACAGCCCTTTTAACTAAAGCATACACTATGCTTAATACGGTATACAATCTTTTGACTTTACAGAAGGTAAAGTAAATGCCTTAAAACATTATAAAATTATTTATATTTTGCTGGATATTACCACCACTGGGGAGTGATTGCACAAAGAAACAAATCATTTCTGCATATAAAATGGCCGGAAGTCACTATCTGTCCCATTTTTGTCCTGTGGTATTGAACACTGAATCCAGGTAGCCAGGAAGGTTTCAATAGTGCACGTCTGTCCACCACTGTCAGAATGCAGGGGTGGTTGTATCCAAGGACAGATATCTTTAAATACCACTTTACATTTTGTTAGCACTAACATATCATTACATATCATACAACCCATATATAAACTATGCAATAAAATTGGCTGCCATTTCATCAGGGCACCATTGTCATTAAGAGAGCGTGGCATGCTCAGTCTAATCCCACAGGCTGCAGATATGATTTACGGATAGTATTGTCTTGACTCTTGCCATAAAATTGACTACTCCATACATTGATTTGTGTAACCATAAATCAGCTGGTATTGTGCAAGAAACAACATTTTTTCATTAAACCAAATTAAAACAATATCATTAGATACTATCAAAGCCATATACAGTACTATAGCATTTGGTGTATTGGGATTACCAAATAACTTTTTAGGGCAACCGAATTATGCCTAGGCTGCTATTACATAGTACATTAGAAAATCTTTCAAAACTTTGATACTGAAGATTAATTAATGGAAATGGGTTCTGCAACCTTATAATATGGGGATTTAAATGCATTACTGCAGTGTAACCATCCATTGTAATAATGCAATGTCACCCTAACATGAAATATTGTACATATTTAATAAAAATGTATTTGGTTATAGCTGAGATACCCTTGTAATGTATTGCAGTACAGTGTGCCAGACAATATTCTATTAACTACCGGTATATGTACTATGTTTGCTTTCAGAGTTCGCTAAATGGAATTTGGAACTTTTTTTACAGCAGTTTTTATTGAAAATGTTCAGAGAACAGTACTAAACAAAGTACAGCAAAACCCCAAAAGGAAAAAGGGGATCAGTGAGGGAACACTAACCACTCCAAAAGGATACACATCAGAGTAAGAAAGGTAACAATAATTTAAACAACATGGTGAAAACCACTGGGGACTCAAACTGCAAAGGAGAGGTCCAGGTTTCCATAATCTGTAAGGTACTTCAAGGAACTCATTTCTTTATCTGGGCAAGAAACTGCAGGAAGTCAGAACTTTCTGTCTCAAAGAACCGGCCATGAGAATCTTAGTGGAAAGACTGAGCTAAATCCTGCAAGGCTTTTTAACCATACCCCACAAATATTTTAGGCTTCTGATATCAAAATGATTAACATAGAAGTTTTAAATAAAAAACAACTTGTTGGTCTTACTTTTATAGGAAACTAACAGCTAAGAGAATCGTGGGTCCTATCCTTGTTGATTAAAGAAAGTTAGGACTAAAATCACTCAGTTGAATACAGGACAGTGAGCCCTAAACTCCACCCCTCCAAAAGGCCTCAACTTTTTACTCGACTTTCCCTCCCCGTGCCAAATTGCATAACTGTAATAAGACAAACACAAACAGGAAGAATGGTCAGCAAGCCAGATCACAACAGGGACAGGAACAAAATACAAATCACAGTAGTAGATAGTCTGAAGAAGAACTGAGATCAAAACACCAGCAGAAAACAGATTCTCTTAATCAAGGTATGGAGCAGGTCAAGATAAACTATAACAGGTGCTTAACTGAATGTGAACAGAATATATATATATATATATATATATATATATATATATATATATATATATATATATATATATATATTGTGACTCAGTAGTAACAGCACCATCCTTGAAATCAAAGTGCAAAGAGTATCAACACAACAAATAAGGGTGCGTCTTACTGTGTCTTGCTAAGGGAATGGGATACCAGTGTAGGGGTTCCAATCAAAATCAAACTGACTCTGACAGATTCAATTAATGACTCCTATTCTTGCTATTGCTGCAAAAAGTAACGCCCACCAGCCACATTCATCCCAACACATTTTTTATGCAATAAAGCACTATCATCAGGGGGCCAATTGAAATTACAGCCAAAAGTGCCAGGTAGGGTGCAACTGTGGTCCAGTAGGAGACTGGCAGCAATACTGATTGTTGTCTTTGTGTCTTATAATAGTGTTATTGTATTTGTTATATTCTCCTGCAAATGTGTACAGAGTTTTTGCTGATCGGTGTAAGAAAAACAACTTTCAGATGAAAAGTTGTTTGTAATTTTGTTTTACTCGTAATGCAAAAACGGAAAACATTTAGGAATCCATGGAAAAGGAAATGATGCAAATATCAGATAGTCAATGAAGCTTCATATGCGAGTATAATATACAAACTATGTACAAATATTAAATGAACCAGAAGTAGGTATGCAATTTCTATGTCACTCCTATTCTCTGGTGTGTGCTTTCAATGTTATTGGCGTGTCAGTATTAATGTATAAGGGAATTGCAAAACACACCAGAGACTAGCAAATGCTCTAATCTGTTTTGCAGATCTATGATCAGGATTAAGGTTTTTTTCTTGAAATGTCATCCTAACAAGCTGGTGGGTATCCCTGGAGCTATTGTGCTATATGGATGGAAGCCGTAGAGACTGTCTTGTATAGATTAAATAACAGAAAAAAGTTGTCAGTGACAGCTGACACATTACATATCTCCACTATGCGTGTTCATAAAGAAACCCTAAAACTAGAAAGTTAGTTATTGCATATTAAATATTAATGAATGAAAACTAACTTGGAAAAGATATATAATAAATAAGGCACACTGCCAAGATTTACTGTTTTACAGGATATTTACCGGACACACTGATATCAACATTGCATTACCATTATTAGTTCAAGTTAAGTGTAGTAAAAACACAAAATGTAGTAACAACAGTAAATTAATTCAATAATATTGCTTTACATGTTTAGGAGCTTTAGGTTTTATATAGATTTACAATATATATATTATACAAATGTGGAATCACGACAACCAGAATATACAAAATGTATATATTTTATTTTGATCTAAAATACACAGAAAAGAACAGTCTGTTTACAAATGTGGATACTAACACCAGAGACCACAGGTAAGAATATATATATATATATATATATATATATATATATATATATATATATATATATATATATACAGGCAGTCCCCAGGTTATGTACAAGATAGGGTCTGGAGGTTTGTTCTTAATTTGTATGTAGTGTACAAGTGTTATTTACCAATCGACCCAATGTAAGTGCTCCACACCCTGGTTCCATCGGTAAATAAATGAGTGTATTTGATGGTAAGATTTCAAGAATACTAGTTCTCTTTTTGAGACTTTGGGGGTAATTCATGAAACTTTTTTAGTTTTTGTCTCTCTTTTTTGAGATGTTTTTGTGTATTTGTGCAAAATTTACAACTATAAACGTGTTTTGCAAAGTTTTTCGAGTCAGAGATTTAAACTGCTGCACCTGAATTATCATAAAAATCCAGATGTAGATGTCTGAAAATGTTGCACATTTTTGCTCAATTGGATGAATAGTCACAATTTTTGCACAAATAACCTTCAGGATTGTGAGCCCCATTGGGGACAGGGACTGATCTGGAAAACAATTTTGACATTTAAAAATTAAATCGAAATTATAGCAAAAAGAATTAAAGTAAACCCAACAAACCACATATTTTCTGAAAGCAGACACTTGCCCCATTTTCAAAATTCCATTGAGTTTATAGACATAGGCGCCTTCATGCAATTTTGATTCAAACTGAAATATTTTATAAAATATACTTAAAATTTGACTTTGATGGCAGAAAATGTGCTCCAAACAGAAAATATTAACCTTCACAACTCTAAATGTAATAGATGGACATGTATAGAGTTCACAAATGTCCCATATTGATATGTTCACACAAATAAATCCACATAATATCACTGAAACTGTAATAACTAGATATCTGCTTTTCAGCTAGAAATTTTACAACCTGCAAAATATAGCAATAAAACAGAATAAAAAGTAAAGGCACAATAAACCTATATAATTTTGAAAGCAGGCAACCAAGCGATGCACTTGGCAATTAACATTCAAAATTCCCTCTAAAATATGTACAAATCCAGATACTTATATAAAGAAAATATACTTTCCAAAAATAGCAAGATGTGAGGAGATCATACAGACCCCACATGCCACATGTATATTCACCAAAATATGCAGCAAAGGGAACGTTCAATCCATAGATTATCTGTTTGCTCCCTTACACAATGGTAACACAAATAAATAACTATTAGAGATGAGCGAACATACTCGTCCGAGCTTGATGCTCGATCGAGCATTAGCGTACTCGTAACTGCTCGTTGCTCGGACGAGTATTTCGCCCCGCTCGAGAAAATGGCAGCTCCCGCCGTTTTGCTTTTTGGCGGCCAGAAACAGAGCCAATCACAAGCCAGGAGACTCTGCACTCCACCCAGCATGACGTGGTACCCTTACACGTAGATAGCAGTGGTTGGCTGGCCAGATCAGGTGACCCTGGGATAGACTAGCCGCTGCCCGCGCTGCTCGGATCATTCTGTGTCTGGATGCCGCTAGGGAGAGAGCTGCTGCTGGTCAGGGAAAGCGTTAGGGTGTTCTATTAGCTTACTGTTAGGCAGGAGTGATTCTAAAAGAACCCAACAGCCCTTCTTAGGGCTACAATAACGTTATAATTTTTTTTTTTTTTTATTTGCAGCTAGTACCATATTGTGAGGAATTAGCAGGGGGACTTGCTACCGTTGTGTTTAGCTCTTAGTGACACACATATCCACCTCAAACACCAAAGTGGGAAAATTTATTAGGGGTTTGAGTAGAATTAGGCACAGTCTGCCAGTTTCTTTTTATTTTACGTTTATTTTTTTCATAACTCAGCGTCATCTCATCTGGCATAGTAGTGTGCTGTAATACTTGGCTAGAAAATAGCCATAGGAGAATACAAACGTCTTAATTACGCCTACAGTAGCGTTATATATATTTGATTTCTGGTTGATCTACTGGTGGCTGTACTTGCTGCAGTGCATCTACTATCAAATTGGGAGCAATTTGGAGTCAGACTTGCGACCACTGTGTTTTAGTGACGCACATATCCATCGCAAAGACCGAAGTGGGAAAATTTATTAGGGCCCGGGGTTGTATTTCAATTAGGCACAGTCTGCCATTTCCTTTTTTATTTTACGTTTATTTTTTTCATAACTCAGCGTCATCTCATCTGGCATAGTAGTGTGCTGTAATACTTGGCTAGAAAATAGCCATAGGAGAATACAAACGTCTTAATTACGCCTACAGTAGCGTTATATATATTTGATTTCTGGTTGATCTGCTGGTGGCTGTACTTGCTGCAGTGCATCTACTATCAAATTGGGAGCAATTTGGAGTCAGACTTGCGACCACTGTGTTTTAGTGACGCACATATCCATCGCAAAGACCGAAGTGGGAAAATTTATTAGGGCCCGGGGTTGTATTTCAATTAGGCACAGTCTGCCATTTCCTTTTTTATTTTACGTTTATTTTTTTCATAACTCAGCGTCATCTCATCTGGCATAGTAGTGTGCTGTAATACTTGGCTAGAAAATAGCCATAGGAGAATACAAACGTCTTAATTACGCCTACAGTAGCGTTATATATATTTGATTTCTGGTTGATCTGCTGGTGGCTGTACTTGCTGCAGTGCATCTACTATCAAATTGGGAGCAATTTGGAGTCAGACTTGCGACCACTGTGTTTTAGTGACGCACATATCCATCGCAAAGACCGAAGTGGGAAAATTTATTAGGGCCCGGGGTTGTATTTCAACTAGGCACAGTCTGCCATTTCCTTTTTTATTTTACGTTTATTTTTTTCATAACTCAGCGTCATCTCATCTGGCATAGTAGTGTGCTGTAATACTTGGCTAGAAAATAGCCATAGCAATAGGATAGCATCGTTTGGTTTTAAAAACTAAAAAACACAAAAAAAAAACAAAAAAAAAAAAAAAAAGTTAAAAAAAAAATACAAGTTATAACTCTCATTTTCAAAATGTTTAACCCGAGGGCTAGGGGTAGAGGACGAGGGCGGGGACGTGGGCGTCCAACTACTGCAGGGGTCAGAGGCCGTGGTCCTGGGCGGGGTGAGACACCACCTGCTTATGAGGGAGCAGGGGAACGCCGCAGAGCTACACTCCCTAGGTTCATGTCTGAAGTTACTGGGAATCGTGGTAGAGCACTGTTGAGGCCAGAACAGTGCGAACAGGTGATGTCGTGGATTGCCGACAATGCTTCGAGCAATTTGTCCACCAGTCAGTCTTCCACGCAGTCCACCCATGTCACCGAAATCGGCACTCCTCCAGCTCCTGCACCTCAGCCTCCTCCCCCCCAGTCTGCCCCCTCCCAGCAAAATTTGCCATTTGAACCGGCATACTCTGAGGAACTGTTTTCTGGACCCTTCCCACAGTCACAAACCACTTGTCCGGTTGCTGATGAGCAATTTTCCGATGCCCAGGTTTTCCACCAGTCGCAGTCTGTGGGTGATGATGACCTTGTTGACGTAGTGGAAGAAGTGTGTAAAGAGGTGTCCGACGATGAGGAGACACGGTTGTCAGACAGTGGGGAAGTTGTTGTCAGGGCAGGAAGTCCGAGGGGGGAGCAGACTGAGGGATCGGAGGATGATGAGGTGACAGACCCAAGCTGGGTTGAGAGGCCGGGTGAACACAGTGCTTCTGAGACGGAGGAGAGTCCTCGACCAGAACAGGTTGGAAGAAGCAGTGGTGGGGCCAGACGGAGAGGCAGGGCCAGAGCTGGTGCATCAGCGCCAAATGTGTCAACTAGTGAAGCTCCCGTGGCGAGGGCTCCTGCGGCGAGGGCTAGATTTTCAGAAGTCTGGAGGTTCTTTAAGGAAACACCGGATGACCGACGGACTGTGGTGTGCCACATTTGCCAAACCAGGATCAGCAGGGGTTCCACCACTACTAGCTTAACTACCACCAGTATGCGCAGGCATATGAATGCTAAACACCCCACTCAGTGGCAACAAGCGCGTTCACCTCCGGCCGTGCACACCACTGCTCCTTCCCCTGTGTCAGCTGCTAGTCAGCCCCCTGCCCAGGACCCTGCCACAAAAACCCCATCGTCACCTCCACGATCCTCCACAGCATCCACCAGCGTTCAGCTCTCCATACCCCAGACGCTGGAGCGGAAACGCAAATATAGTGCAACCCACCCGCACGCCCAAGCCCTTAATGTGCACATCTCCAGATTGCTAAGCCTGGAGATGCTGCCCTATAGGCTAGTAGAGACCGAGGCCTTTCGCAGCCTCATGGCGGCGGCCGCCCCTCGGTATTCGGTCCCCAGCCGCCACTACTTTTCCCGATGTGCCGTCCCAGCCCTGCACCAGCACGTGTCAGACAACATAATCCGTGCCCTGACCAACGCCGTTTCTGACAAGGTCCACCTGACCACGGACACGTGGACGAGTGCTGCCGGGCAGGGCCACTATATATCTCTGACGGCACATTGGGTTAACTTGGTGGAGGCTGGGACCGAGTGTGACCCTGCGGCTGGTCATATACTGCCGACGCCGAGGATTGCGGGGCCTACCTCTGTCCAGGTGTTTGAGGCCTACTATGCCTCCTCCTCCTCCCACCCCTCCTCCACCTCCTCCTCCGAACGACCATCCGTGGGCATGGCGCCATCAGTCGGTAGCTCTAGGCACAGCAGCAGTGCCGTCGCTAAGCGACAGCAGGCGGTGCTCAAACTGCTGAGCCTAGGCGATAAAAGGCACACCGCCCAAGAACTATTACAGGGCATCACGGCGCAGACTGATCTGTGGCTGGCACCGCTGAACCTGAAGCCAGGCATGGTTGTGTGTGACAACGGCCGTAACCTGGTGGCGGCTCTGCAACTCGGCAGACTGACACATGTGCCATGCCTGGCCCATGTGTTAAATCTGATAGTTCAGCGTTTCCTCAAGACATACCCCAATCTGTCTGATTTGCTCACGAAGGTGCGCCGCATCTGTGCGCATTTCAGGAAGTCCAGCACAGATGCTGCCACTCTCAGGGCAGCGCAGCGCCGCCTCCAACTGCCCGCTCACCGACTGTTGTGCGACGTGCCCACGAGGTGGAATTCAACACTGACCATGTTATCCAGAGTTTACCAGCAGCGCCGAGCGATTGTAGACTGCCAGATGTCAACTTCCACCAGAACTGGTAGTCAGGTCAGTCAGCTTCCTCAAGTCTACAATGAGGAGTGGACGTGGATGTCTGATATCTGTCAGGTGCTGAGTAACTTTGAGGAGTCAACACAGATGGTCAGTGGCGATGCCGCCATCATCAGCCTCACCATCCCGCTGCTTGGCCTGTTGAAAAACTCTCTGGTCAGCATGAAGTCGGAAGCTTTGCGCTCCTCACAAGAGACAGGGGAAGAAGATTCCCTTGTTGATAGCCAAAGCACCCTTAGGTCTGTTTCTCAGCGCATATCGGAGGAGGTGGAGGTGGAGGAGGATGAGGAGGAAGAGGAGGAGAATGTTGGCGAGACACAAGAGGGGACCATTGTTGAGTCCTACACTGTTGAGCGTGTATGGGCAGAAGAAGAGGAGTTGGAGGAGTTGGAGGAGGAGGAAATGGACAGTCAGGCCAGTGAGGGGAGTGAATTCTTACGCGTTGGTACTCTGGCGCATATGGCAGATTTCATGCTAGGCTGCCTATCCCGTGACCCTCGCGTTCAAAGAATTTATTCCAGCACCGATTACTGGGTGTTCACTCTCCTGGACCCACGGTACAAGCAAAATCTTTCCACTCTCATCCCTGGAGAGGAAAGGAGTGTGAGAATGCATGAATACCAGCAGGCCCTGGTGCACAAGCTGAAACAGTATTTCCCTTCTGACAGCGCTAGCGGCAGAGTGCGTAGTTCTGCGGGACAAGTAGCGAGGGAGAGTAGGCGAGCAGGCAGCTTGTCCAGCACTGGCAAGGGTACGCTTTACAAGGCTTTTGCCAGCTTTATGTCACCCCAGCAAGACACTGTCACCTGTCCCCAGTCTCGGCAGAGTAGGGCTGATCTTTACAGAAAGATGGTGAGGGAGTACGTAGCTGACCATACCATCGTCCTAAATGATCACACAGCTCCCTACAACTACTGGGTTTCAAAGCTGGACATGTGGCACGAACTGGCGCTCTACGCCTTGGAGGTTCTTGCCTGCCCTGCCGCTAGCGTCTTGTCAGAGCGGGTTTTCAGTGCAGCTGGTGGCATCATCACCGATAAGCGTACACGCCTGTCGACTGACAGCGCTGACAGGCTGACGCTTATCAAGATGAATAAAGCATGGATTTCTCCTAATTTCAAATCTCCAGCAGGTGAAGGAAGCTCAACCTGAATAATTTATCCACTCCTCCTCCTCCTCATTTTCCTCCTTCTCCTTTTCTTTCTACAGTAAAGCAGAGGAAACTGGCTGTTTTTTGACAGGGCCCACTGGCTCTAGGTATAGTACTTTATGCATTTAATTTTTCTGGAGGGCCACCGACACGGTCCTCTGTTTTAAACAATTTTTGGGAGTGCCACATACAGGCACTCAATCTATTCAATTTTTCTGGAGGGCCACCTACCTGCTCCTCTGGTTTAAAAACTTTTTTGGACTGCCACATACAGGCACTCAATCTATTCCATTTTTCTGGAGGGCCACCTACCTGCTCCTCTGGTTTAAAAACTTTTTTGGACTGCCACATACAGGCACTCAATCTATTCCATTTTTCTGGAAGGCCACCTACCTGCTCCTCTGGTTTGAAAAATTTTTTGGACTGCCACATACAGGCACTCAATCTATTCCATTTTTCTGGAGGGCCACCTACCTGCTCCTCTGGTTTGAAAAATTTTTTGGACTGCCACATACAGGCACTATCCAAATTGAATTGTCTCCATAGCAGCCTCCACACGTTGTCTCCATTGCTACCTCCAAAAGTCGTCCATATAGCTGCCTCCATACATCGTCCCTTTATCAAATGAGGTTTGTCAGGCCGAAATTTGGGTTGTTTTCATGGATTCCACATCAAAGTTGTTAACTTTGTCGCCACCCTGCTGTGTTATCCACAAAATACACTGGCAAACTTTTACCATTTACGGATATTATTTCAGCGCTTCTTGCGCATCTGTTTACATTCCCCTCACCTGCCATATCCTAAACTTATAAGAACGCTACTACACTTGATCTTATACAAAAGGTTCTTAGAAGTGCTGTTTGGGGAGTAGCCTAGAGACAGGGGCTTGGATTGGCAAAAGCTCGCCTGGCAGCGGAGCGCCAGCTCCATGCCAAGAACCAACTAACATAGTTTTAACTGCAGCACCTTTAATCTACTACTAGTTCACTGCCTCCATACATGCCCGCCTTATCAAACGTGCTGTGTCAGGCAGAATTTTGGGTTGTTTTCATGGCTTCCACAACAAACTTGTTAACTTTGTCGCCACCCTGCTGTGTAATCCACAAAATATACTGGCAAACTTTTACCATTTACGGATATTATTTCAGCGCTTCTTGCGCATCTGTTTACATTCCCCTCACCCGCCATATCCTAAACTTATAAGAACGCTACTACACTTGATCTTATACAAAAGGTTCTTAGAAGTGCTGTTTGGGGAGTAGCCTAGAGACAGGGGCTTGGATTGGCGAAAGCTCGCCTAGCAGCGGAGCGCCAGCTCCATGCGCATCATGCGCTTCTTGCGCATCTGTTTACATTCCCCTCACCCGCCATATCCCAAACTTATAAGAACGCTACTACACTTAACTTGGTGGAGGCTGGGACCGAGTCTGACCCTGGGGCTGGTCATATACTGCCGACGCAGAGGATTGCGGGGCCTACCTCGGTCCAGGTCTCAAAGGCCTACTATACCTCCAAATCCTCACACCCCTCCTCCACCTCCTCCTCCTCCGAATTACCATCCGTGGGCATGGCGCCATCAGTCGGTAGCTCTAGGCACAGCAGCAGTGCCGTTGCTAAGCGACAGCAGGCGGTGCTCAAACTGCTGAGCCTAGGTGATAAAAGGCACACCGCCCAAGAGCTATTGCAGGGCATTCCACATCAAACTTGTTAACTTTGTCGCCACCCTGCTGTGTAAGCCACAAAATATACTGGAAAACTTTTTTCATTTACGGATATTATTTCAGCGCTTCTTGCGCAGATGTTTACATTCCCCTCACCCGCCATATCCCAAACTTATAAGAACGCTACTACACTTGATCTTATCCGAAAGGTTCTTAGAAGTGCTGTTTGGGGAGTAGCCTAGAGACAGGGGCTTGGATTGGCGAAAGCTCGCCTGGCAGCGGAGCGCCAGCTCCATGCCAAGAACCAACTAACATAGTTTTAACTGCAGCACCTTTAATCTACTACTAGTTCACTGCCTCCATACATCGTCCCCTTATCAAACGAGCTGTGTCAGGCAGAATTTTGGATTGTTTTCATGGCTTCCATGTTAACTTTGTCGCCACCCTGCTGTGTAATCCACAAAATATACTGGCAAACTTTTATCATGTACCAATATTATTTGAGCGCTTCTTGCTCACCTCCTTTGGTTCCTCTCTGCTACCCATTGGTTTGAAGCCTGAGTCCATTTAGGGTATGTCGCCATGCCACTCTCTAGCCTTCCGCTGCTGCCGCTGCCTCTGCATGCCGTCCCCTATAGTGTCAGGGTCAATTATTGGATGTTTTAGATGCTATCTAGCTTCATTCTGTCACTCTGTCATGGCCATGCTGTTGCCCATAATTTTGGCATAATGGTGCATTTAAGCAGCCTCAGAGGCATCCATGCATGCTGCCCCTGCTGTTTCCTGTCCATTTCCGTGGTGTTTCCATCCTTTTCTGAGGTTCCCAGGTGTTTGGCCAAGCTTCCCTGTGCAGAGCCTTGGTCCCCTTGAAAAATGCTCGAGTCTCCCATTGACTTCAATGGGGCTCGTTACTCGAAACGAGCACTCGAGCATCGGGAAAAGTTCGTCTCGAATAACGAGTACCCGAGCATTTTAGTGCTCGCTCATCTCTAATAACTATATATCCATAAACCAAGCTAATGAGATAATAATGTCACGTTTAGATGTGCGCCATTGTATTAGCTGCACAATAGCAGAACCCTCCGCGCTTCATAAGAATGAGAGTGAGAACGTCATAACATAGGTGTAAATAATGGAGGAGGGTGTGAAATAAAAACTTTATTCCAGAACATGTGTGTGTGTTTGGTGTTACATATAACTTTATGGACACGTTCTGGGTCGCGGTGTTAATATATAATAGAGACATTAGGATCGAATGTTCATTGTATCAGTCAATTTTCACCAAAAAAAAATATCACGACATAAAAGGCAAAAAGAATTTAAGTGTGTTTTTAGATAGTTCTGCATAGAGAAGGGTTAAATACCTGAATATTAGTTGATATTATTCCTTATCAGAATATAGTAACATATAAAGTGAATATTTCCATTATCTGTGAGGTGCAGCAGCTCCTGTGTGCGTATGCAGGAGTAAGTGTTGAGTCAGCCTACTGTATATGTGCTGCAAAGCAGTGTTGGTGATGTAGATAGTGGCACTAAAGAGGCAAGAGAAAAGAGGGTAATGAAGCTCAGATGCATGAAGTATCTGGGGTGCGAAAAGGAACAAGTCTTTATACAAGTCTATATACAGAGTTTCATAGTTTATACGGTTGAAAAAAGACACTTGTCCATCAAGTTCAACAAAGGAAGGGTAGGAATAGGATGAGGAAGGGATTTAGGGGAAACAATTCTATATAACATAACAATCAATGTTATTTAGGTGTAAAAAGACATCTAGACCCTTATTGAAGTTCTCCGCTGTCCCTGCTGTGACCAGCGCCTGAGGCAGGCTATTCCACAGATTGACAGTTCTCATAGTAAAAAAGCCCTGTCGCCTCCAGTGATTAAACCTTGATTTCTCCAAACGGAGACAGAGCCCCCTCGTCTTTTGATTTGATTTAATCTGAAACAACTTACCACCATATTTTTTGTATGGACCATTCATATATTTATATAAATTAATCATGTCCCCTCGTAGTCATCTCTTTTCCAGACTAAATAAATCTAGTTGTTTTAATCTTTCCGCAAAACTAAGACCCTCCATACCCATTATCATTTTTGTGGCTCTACGGTGAACCCTCTCCAGCTCCAGGGCATCCTTTTTATGGACCGGTGCCCAGAACTGAACAGCATATTCCAGATGTGGCCGAACCAGTGCCTTGTATAGTGGTAATATAACATCCCTATCACGAGAGTCCATACCCCTTTTGATACATGACAACATCCTACTAGCTTTGGAGGTAGCTCACTGACATTGCAGGCTGTTATTCAATTTATGATCTACTAGTACCCCCAGGTCCTTCTCGACAAGGGACTCTCCCAGATTTACTCCCCCAAGTACATATTTTGCCTTTGGATTATTGGCCCCCAGGTGCATAACCTTACATTTATCCATATTAAACCTCATTTGCCAAGTGGATGACCAAACATTCAGTTTGTCCAAGTCACCCTGCAGCCTATGAACATCCTCCATCGACTGTATTACACTACACAGTTTGATGTCATCTGCAAAAATAGACACAGTGCTATTAATTCCTACCTCTATATCATTAATAAATATATGAAATAGTAGTGGGCCAAGAACAGAACCCTGAGGTACACCACTCATAACTGGTGACCATTCCGAGTAGGAATCATTGACCACAACTCTCTGGATACGATCCTTCAGCCAGTTCTCAATCCAATTGCAAATGATTTCTGCCAAACCAATAGCCCTAATTTTACCCATCAGGTGTCTATGAGGGACAGTGTCAAATGCCTTTGCAAAGTCCAAGAACACAATATCCACAGCTGCTCCTCCATCCAGGCACCTGCTCACCTCTTCATAGAAGCAGATAAGGTTAGTTTGACAACTTCTATTCTTAGTAAACCCATGCTGGCTGTCACTTATTATTCTATTTGATGTCACATACTCCAGTATGTAGTCTTTTACTCACCCTTCCAATACTTTCCCCACAATGGAAGTTAAGCTTACAAGCCTGTAATTGCCTGTTCTAGAAGTTCTAGAGCCCTTTTTATATATTGGCACCACATTTGCCTTGCACCAGTCACTTGGCACCACACCAAACATTACAGAATCCCTGAAGATTTTAGACAGTGGTACAGCAATAACAGAACTGAGTTCTTCAAGAACTCTGGGTTGTAACCCATCTGGTCCAGGAGCTTTGTACACATTGATTTTATTGAGCTTAGATTGGATAATGTCTACATTTAGCCAGTCTAGTATATTACAGGGTACATGACCTGCACTGGTACCACCCAAGTCAGAAGTTCTCTCTTCTATTGTGTAAATGGAGCTAAAAAACTTATCTCCGCCTTCTCTTGGTCTCCAGTCACTGCTGCCCCATTTTCAGAACAAAGGGGTCCAACCTGTTCTGACCCATTATTTTTTGCATTGATATACCTAAAACATTTCTTGGGATTTGTTCTGCTATCTTTAGCCACCTGTCTTTCATTTTGTATTTTGGCTGATTTGATTTCCTTTTTACAGATTTTGGTAAGTTTTTTGTAAGCATTGAAAGCCTCAGGTGACCCGTCAGATTTATATTTTTTAAATGCCCTCTTTTTTCTTTTTAATTGCCCTTTTAACTGTAGCTGTAAGCCACGCGGGTGTAATCTAGCCCGTCTATACTTGTTACCTATTGTAATAAATTTAGAAGTATAAAAACTCAGGATAGATTTGAATTTCTCCAATTTAACATTAGTATCATCATGTGACAGTATTTGATCCCAGTCTATATCCAGTAGTGCAGCTCTGAATTTATGGAAATTAACCCTTCTTAAAATTCAAAGTTTTCAATTTTCCCACCTGTTTCTGCTTTTTAAAGTTAAAGAGGAAAATAATAATATTATGATCGCTGTTCCCAAGGGGTTCCCAGATACTGACATTTCGGACAATCTCATCATTGTTAGAAATCACAAGGTTCAACAATGCGTCACCTGTTGTGGGATTGCACCGCAAATTGTGGTGCAAATATGTAAAAGTCACAGAAAATGTGCATTGCCTTTTAGCTACCATTTAAGGCAGCCCCCTAATCATACAGCATGCCTTTTTCATTACGGCTTATTTCCTTTTTTTAAAAAACAAAACAAACACACTACAGACTAAATGTAGATTTTCAGAACTTGGACAAATTTATGAAATATTATCATAAGCAACAATTTAATTTTCTGAATCAAAACGGCATGACTCTTCCTTACACTTGATTCAATAAACATTCAAAAGAATTTTAAGGATTTGATATGCACGGTTTTTAAATGTGCTTTTTGTGAGTATGTGCAATAAATTGTTTGTATCCTTTATCCTGGTGTTCTACACTATTTGTCCGCAATCTCCGATACAGGGATGATAGTGAACCTCGGGCACGAGAGTGAGACGGGGTGCACGCTTCGGTCCAGTAAGTGGAGGCGGGGAGACGGACGCTGAATCCAGGAGACCTTTATTCCTAACCTGAAGAAAAGGGGTGGTGAGATTCCTCATGACCGAATGTGAATAGGAGCATGTTGTGGAGTAGAGCACTGACACTTTCTTGCTTGTTCCTCATGACCGAATGTGAATAGGAGCCTATTGTGGAGTAGAGCAATGACACTTTCTTGCTTATTCAAAAGAAGGTCACCCAAACAGACAACTGGTACTAATTTTGAGCAAATTAAAAGGTAGCAGTGATAGATTTGGTAATTAGTGATGCAACTATGTACAATTCATCTCTCTGCATACAGGGAAGGTGTCTGCTGTATAAATTCAGCATGATCGGTGCTGTCACTAGTTGCAGCAGCTGACCTGTTGGGCATTGCTATGTGATATTTGATGCCATTATTCTGGAGTTCAGGGATTATTAAATCACCCCAAAAGTTATTAATTCTAGAGATATACATTTTGTTTGAGTGTGCAAATGAGATGGCACTCTGGCTCCACCTAGCAAGTCTATACATGTCATAATAGTGTCAAACTTTAAATCTCTTGAACTGTGGCACCTAGAAACACACTACAAGGATTGTGACTCTAGGTTAAACAGAACAGGAAATATCCACTATTAAACGTTTCAGTAAAAAACAGACATGCAAGCCATGATTTAGTCACAATCCCTGAAGCAGAGAAAAGAATTTCAACTTCTCTGCCTGCTTTGCCATCATTGGGATGGCATGGGGCATTCAGACACAGCCTAAGGCCCAATTCTACACCAGGATTCATCAGGAGCCTCCGCATAAATCCAGCGGGTGCCAAGGGGAAGCCGTGGCATCATACACTGGCGCACTTAGTGCCCAACAAAAGTGCCCTACTGTGTTAACATACTGTAATTGTAGTTATATTAAATTGTTGCTCCCTTTAATGCAGTGAATAATAAAATAAAAAAGTGCGCTCACCACTCAGAAATTACCATCTCCTGGTCACCATAGCATTACAAATACCTGTATGGGATCTGTATTAATAGATCATCAATCCATTTTAACAGACATTCATACTGATTGTCTCTTATTGCCCTAAAATTGCCTTCAAAATTGATGCCCTACTTTGGAACCACTCAATAAAAGTGTACAAAGTTCCTGCCAATGCGCATGGCAGAGGAGTAGTTGCTAATAAGCCCTCGTACCATTTAGTACATACAGAGGTAATATGCAGTGGTAGATACTGCCTGGCTAGGCAAGGGTTAAGACTGTTTAAAGTTTATCATCCTATAATGTTCCACCTTTGTAATGGAGTGTGATTGGAAAGTGAGATCACCTGACCAGGGATTAACAAAAACCCTTTGTCAGGGGAGGAGTTAGCGCTCTTAGGCCCAGCTCTCACCACATAAAGAGCTCTTTAGGCCCAGCTCCTGACTGAGGAGCATCACTTCAGAGCACAAGCGCTTGCTACAGGCCTCCTAGGCCTCAGTATATAAACTAGACACTGAGTGAAAGAGACAGCGTGTGCCTCACACATCAAGCAAGCTCACATAAAACAATCAGGATTAAAGCTGCAGCTTCCAGCATTGGACACAGCTACATCCCAGCCTGCACCTGCATCCAGGCTGGTGACCCAACTTCTGAGGTTCCCTTTTCCAAGACTCGAGTAATCTGCCTTTGTACAGAATCGTTTGGCCTGTTGCTACTGTTGGTTCGAATAAATAACTGTAAGTTACTTCTATGCACAACATTGCCTCCGACTGGTCCCTCTGTATCACCATCAAGGGCTCCCTCATCCACAATCCAGGGACACATACTACAGACTCTAAAGGTTGCCCCAGGGAGAACCAGTACCAGAGCCTCTCCCTCACCTAATTTCTTGCACACACCACCTGCTGGAGACCTGCCGGGCTGTGGGACAGCCCTGCGGTCCCCATACCAAGCACCATTACACTAGCGTGTATGCATTCCCATGTGACCATCAATCACCAGGGTCTTGGTTAACCTCACATGTCCTGCTCTCTGTTCCAGCCTGGCCTATTTTTCCTTATTTACTTTTATTTCATTAAACTTTTTATTTTCTATTTGTGGACCAGCATATATCATGTGTATTTTAAGGATTTTTTCTTTAAATATTTTTCATAACATCTAATTTGATGCGTTTTAGAGTATATCTTTTATGTCCATTGTGACCTACTGTTATTACTGTAATTAAATACAAAAAACAAAATACATAACCAGAAGATAAGTGCTAAACAATTTTTATATGATCTATAATTTTTTTTGGTTGGTATTCCCAAAAAGCATTGTCTTGGTTCAGTAGGATTGCTGGAAACACAATTGGGCATAGGTATCTTTGTTTTGTATTGGCTTCTTCAATTTGTTTTTTGACTTTTTGTGGCTCATTTGTACTTTTTTGGCAGCCTCCCTTCAAAGTTCGCCACTGTCTAGTTTTCTGCAGTGTTCACCTGGAGTCAGATTTTAAAAAGGCAATTTTTTGCAAAAAGTCGTAAACCCACGTTTCTGTTGTCAGACACAGGAAAGCTGCTTGCAACTTTTTGAGGGCTTTTTGGGACTTTAGTGCAAAATGTTGCAAAATCACTTAAGACCTTACCTCAGATGTAATATGGCAAGCAGGAAAGAATAAGAAAGCCAGGAGCACAAAGCCAAAACAAGCATTTGTCCCAAAGTGCATACTCACTATAATCTAGGTGAGAGCTGGAAGAAGGGCAAGACAAAAAATGCCCATTGCTCCTCGCTTGTGGGATGTCCCCACCATCCTCCCTTCCTTCATGTTAACATGTATGTGAGTATGCTGCAATAAAAACTTAATGTAAAGATGAAATACAAGGGTGAGCACTATTCTTCTTTTACTCAATTAACCCAATTAACTCTACATGTGTACATGTGAAGTACAAGATAAAAAAGGTATAGAAGTTTGTTTTCAGTCTTAAAACTACTCTCCTTTTCCCTCCATGTTTAAAATTTTTTTTGCAGCTAATTGCTATTTTAAAATAGTGAATCATTGCGTTTAGTTGATCATTCATATCCTTTTTGCACCACATTGTTAATGCGGAAGACAGGAGCCAAGCCGAGACAATCCACATTGCTTAATAGACTTGTTGGGGCAGATTTACTTACCCGGTCCATTAGCGATCCAGTAGCGCGTTCTCTGCGCTGGATTCAGATCCGGCCGGGATTAATTAAGGAAGTTCCTCCGCCGTCCACCAGGTGGCGCTGCTGCGCTGAAAAGCATCGGAACGAGCTGGAGTCACCGAGCTGGGCTGAGTGAAGGATAAGTGCAAGCTCCGTGACAGATTTTTTTTTTTAAATGCGGAGGTTTTTCCGAATCTGTCGGGTTTTCGTTCATGCACGCCCCCGATTTCCGTCGCGTGCATGCCAGCGCCGATGCGCCACAATCCGATCGTGTGCGCCAAAATCCCGGGGCAATTCAGGGGAAATCGGAAATATTCGGGTAACACGTCGGGAAAAGCGAATTGGGCCCTTAGTAAATGACCCCTTTAGTGTCTCATTTCAGAAACCTAAAAGGGAGATTGTGTTTTTGGTGTTTTTTCAAACATGTTGTCAAGAAAAATAAAAATTACATTACACAACTTTAAACTACCTTGAAATGACCTTACAACGGGAAATGAAGGACAATCTGAACCCCTCAAACACAGGACGTAGTCAGTGGAATATCGTGAGGTACAGAGTGGTGCTCAGCTCATGTAGAAAGAAACATGGCAAGCAGAATGTAACAGATACCGCAAAACTAAAAATATATATATATATATTTTCCCCTGTTAACATTTACTGGTAATTCTAAACTAAACATTGGAGTAATACATTTACTATGATGTTTCATAAGAAAATTACAAATTTTCTCGTGGACCAAATGTCTTCAAGCCTTAAGTAGTTTTATAAATATTTCCATTATAAATCTTTCTGGCAACTTTTGTTAAAGCATTTTTCATTCCAAAGCCTTTTTTTACAGGTTATTTTGTGTTATCCACTTAAACCACCAGGTTAAAAAACTTGTGTAACTATAGATGATATTGTGGCAGTTAATAATTTATCAAAATTTATCTTTAAATTACTTACATCATATTAACAAATGTATCTGAAATGTCTTTTTTATACTGCAAAAAGATGGACTGTTACCAATAGGTGCCAATGCTTCACTGAATAGAACAATATTAGAAGCATATGCACAGGGAGGAGGAAAATGAAAACCCCATTTTAGTGTAGATGCTTCAAATACATTGAAGGATTGTGATGAATCTCCACAATGACTTTAGAATTTTTAAACAGCTAAAAATTCAATTCAGTCCTATTTATACTCTCCCAGATATTCAAATGCTATAGTTGCCATTCTTTCCTTCAGGACAAAGAATAAAGGTCTATTTCTCTCAATAAAAAACATAAATTGAATATTATTTAGCACAATATTTGTGTATGCTGTGTACTTTAGCAGGTTTAATGTGCCCGATGAAGCCATAACAATTTGTTGATTACTTTATAGGGTTGTCTCCAAAGTTAAAAAGAACCTACTGTATATCCAGGGATGACATTTTCAGATTTCAGACTTCTGTGCTTAAAACCACCCAAAAGGCTACCTCAACAGCTCCCTTTCAGGATTTTTAGGAAAATCTGGGTATGAGTTTGAGCTCATTTTGTGTACAGCTGTGGCTTGAGTGATGGATGGCTGAACCAGTCAGTGCCAGAGGTCAGTGCCCATTACTCCCGTCAGAGGGTGCTGGTTATTTCAGTCTTTGCTATATCTAGTGCATTTGCTATTTTGTCTATCCAACTTCAGCTACGTTTTATTGCTGTACGATTCTGTACCTTTGCCGCCATCTTGGTTCTGACTTGGCTCTATCCAACTCCACTCATCTGCCTGTATCTATTGTTTGTCGCTGAGTGTTGTATATATCCGGATGTGACCCTGCTTTCCCTGTCTCAGCCTTGTGTATATAATTGCCTTGTTGACACAATTGTGAACACAGGTCTATCTCTAAAATCCTGTTACCAGTCTGCTCCATTTCCTTTCCATGTCATCTTGCAAGGTTCATTAGTTAGGTTCATTAGAGCAGGTTTACCCATGTCAGGGCAGTTTTACCTGCTATAGACAGGGCCTTAGCCCACAGAGACATCACAAGGTTAGTTTGCCACCAATAACCCAGTCTAACAGCTTACGCCAAGTCTGGTTGTGATTGCACTGGACAGGTTCATGATAGGTATATATGCAATGATTTCTGAGGTTGCAATCAATGATTCCAGACAACCCAATGGGACCCAAGTGTCCAAAATCACAGAAACAGACCCATTGAAGCAATCTTTATAGGCTTTTCACACTGTGTTTTAGGTGCAAAACCACCAGAATTGTGGTGCAAGTGTGTTAATACATCCCCCCCATTATCTCAGGATTATGTTTCTACGTTGCACAGAACCAGAGATACTGACCATTTAAGTTGCAGTAAAAAGTGGGATTTTTATACAAAGCTCTCAATTGACTATCACTTTAATACTGGAAACCTATGGTCCCGTGTTACATAGAAAAACAGATATGACATTAAAGGAGAGATTCTCCAAGAATTGTATTTCTAGGTGCCATTGTGCTAGGAGATGTGACCAATTGACGTGAACCCCGTCCAGCCTACAAAAATTGACCTGGACATTCAGGTACCATTGACCGCCGGTAACAAAGGGGTAAGCAGCACCCACACAAATTCTACCCATAAAAATACATACCAAAATGAAAAATTGTCAATGGCGCAGAGAGCCAGTAAAATGGTACAAACTAACAGTACATCAGACAAGCAGTAAAGTTGCAAATTAAAACTAAAACAGGAAAATGGAACATAAAGACTCTTTCTTGCTTTTTTTTAACTTTTTTGTTCAAAAGTTGACTAAACCCTTCAACTATCAACAACTGTATGTGAGGAATGCTTTGTAGAGTTTTTCATGGAATGGAGCTTCAATTCCTAATCCAGTAACTATTTTCCTTTGCAGAACTCTTCTTAGTAATTGCAGAAGTGCTGTTTTATCCATCATGATCCCTCTTTTCTCCTATTGACTCATAGTCAAGTAGTGACTCATAGAAACTCTTTATATTGTATAACATGGAGTATCATTCTATACTAGTCTGACCATCAAAAAGCATCAGAAACAAGGCAGAAAAGAACTAATTCAATTGTGAACAGAACCTAAAGCATTGTATGATGCATAATTCAAAGCATGTCATCAAAAAACGGTTAAGGTTTTGAGGCTAACTATTGCAGACACAATTTTTCTCTGAGTTATTTTAATATGATACTGGAGTGAAGGTAAAGGCACACACCCTGTTCTCAAGTAAGTCTTCAAAGTTCTCACAAAGTTACTTTGGAACTTTTTCATTTATGCCTTTTTAACACTGTATTAAATGTACTACTCCTCAGATATGTATGAAAACCTGAAAGTGTCTGTGGTCTTTCAAATGAAAAACATAAAGTGTAAAGCTGTATAGGTGTTGAAAAGTGTTATAAATTGGGTTGTTTCCTTGACAACTGAATTTCCATTGCATTACTTTGCCAGCTGTTACTGGCTTGCACATCTTCATAATTTTAATAATAATCTGAAATGTACATTTTAGCTGAAATAATGCTCCTAGAATTAGGGTAAAACTGTGTAATACTTTAGCATATAATGTAGGAATATAAGAATTTTATGAAACAAAATGTAAACAATTTTAAATGTTATGTTTGCAAAGTGGTAAATGATGCACTTGCTTTCAAATGTTTTACATTTTAGCTTTCAGGAAGCTTTTTGCTTCACCATTGGAATTCTTCACAGCCAACAACAGTACAATAATATATTCCAACTGGTGGTCAGCATTATAAATGGCTAACATGAACAGAAATGATCAATAAATAAATAAATATTAACCACAAGAGTAACACATTAATTCATAGGTTAATGAATGAACACTTTATTTTTTGGGTCTGTACAATTACAGTGATACCAAATAAATATGTTTTTATGATATTTTAATACCTTAAAGGGAACCTGTCACCAGGAGACCTATTTTTAGCAATCCCCCAGTCCCCACAGAGCATAGTACATACGCTGCCAAAGTGTTTTTGTATAAAATAGGTTTTACAGAAAAAATATATATGTTAGATATGCTATATTGTACCTTTCATTAGCATCTGCTGTGTGACTAGGCAGTTGCCCAACAGGAGGGACTGGAAAGGAGCAATTCCCCCTCACCCTTGGGAAACATGTGACCTTTTCAAATAAATGAATAACTTCCCACACTCAGGATTAGCTGTAGAGGAGCAGGGGGCATCGCTAAGCCAAGTGATGGGTGTTTTCATATATTTGAAAAGGTCACATGGAGTAGCTGTTCCCCAAGGGTGGGGGGGGGCTGCTCCTTTCCAGACCCTCCCATTTGGCAACTGCCTAGTCACACAGCAGATGCTAATGAAAGGTATAACATATCTTTTTTTCTGTAAAACCTATTTTTAATACAAAAACACTTTGGCAGTGTATGTACTATGCTCTGTGGGGACTGGGGGAGTGCTAAAAATGGGTCTCCCTTTAAAATGACCTTTTTATATGCCGGTGTCATCACATTTGAAAAACTGCAACATTTTCAAACTTATTATACTGGTATATAAATTAGAGTGAGGTTGTCATTTTTTGCAACATCTGTAACATTTCTTTTCTGACATTATTCTCTATCTGTAGAATGCAGCTGAAGATGCTCTGGTTTTTTGTTTATATTTTACTTTGATATTCCTAGCGTGAACTATGGTTTATGTTTAGTAACTGTGTTGGGATTACTTGCACCACACCCATCTTCTCTGCAGCTTTGCGCTGGTCCACCAATAGTTAACATGCCGTGAAGCTCTGCTCAAATCATCTAGGGCAGAGATTTTGACTGTACGTCCTGCCAGTATCCTGCTCATCTATCTTGACCTGCTTCGTACCTTGTGAGAGACACTCTGTTTGATTTTGGTTCCCATTCATACTACTTTTCTGCTTTTGTGATTCTGTTTGTTGCTATCACTGTTGTGACCTGGATTTTCATCTAGCCCCACTTTTTCTATTCGTTTGTCCTGTTATTTGTTTGCATTTTGGCAGCAGGAAGGACCACCTTCTAGTTGTCTGGTATTATTTAGGGTGCGTGAGGCAAGTAGGCAGGGTCTTTTGTGGAGCATGGGTTTACTGTCTTGTTTTTCCTTTTTGAATCCAGTTCATTACACTGACATTTACATCAATACCATTTTTGGAACTGTTCAACTTTTGATCACTTTTTATTCAACATTATACAGGTAGGATGATGGCAAATTAGCAGAACGCATTATTAAACAACTTTTTATCCTGTTCTGAAGACATCAGTACCATTCTTAGTTGCATCTAGTTTTTCTGGACATGTTAAATATTAATATTTAACATGTTCAAAACAAAAGTTTAATATAATATAAACTACTGTATGTCTAGAACCTCAAGCAGCCCCAAACAATTTAGAAGCCGCTATACAGAAATTCGAATAGGAAGAAGCCAACACCATTGTAAGAGAAGTGGTCAGACCAGGTTACTGCATTTGAAATGGAAGTTAAGCTGCAGTTTCAGGCCAGGTATCACACTCACGACAAAGTTACTGCCTTTAGAAATTCTGTTTAACAGCTGTAGAACAGGAGCTCTTTTGGGGTTCTGTGAGTCAGACCATTACCAAATTAAATAGGCTTTAATAATATTGAATTTCGTATGAAAATTTCATTCAATCTCTCTATTATGTGGAGACATATATTAGTCACAAATGTAGCCTTTAAGGAGAAAGGTTACATTTAATTTATATTGACAGAGTAAAAACAGTTTTGTGGAAGTTGGGCAAGTACGGGATAAAAGTATATAAATAGCTCATGGGGGTTAAAAATACAATATACTACTTATACTCACCTACTTAGGTGCTCCCGTTCTCCCACGCCACCTATCAATGGCGATCTCTTTTTGTTTACAGGGGCAGGTGGTGCCAACTCGAACACTGAGGCACACCTGCTACTGCTTGAACTCTTGTTGTAGCCAGTGGTCTGGAGGTGCTGTGGGAGCACAGAAGTGTTAGAGGAGGTGAGTTTTTTTTACCCCTTTAACTTTCTAACCACAACTTTTATTAAAAGCTTTTATAACCTGTACACCAACATTGATGTGTAATTTGTTGTATAGAACAACAAAGTCTCTGACTGTATTAACTAGAATTAATCTTTCCTTTTAAATAGTCCACAGTATCAACGTACAATGCAGAAGAGACATTTTCTTTTGTGCTTTTCTTTTTCTGTTTGCTTTTCGAACAGACAGGCATGACACAATCAAAATAATGGGTACTAGAAAGACTGGAAAAGAAGAGAATTCATTCATTTAGAGTAACAATCAAAACTATTATTTGACAATGTTAGTTAAATGATTTAGACGTATGAGCATGTGTAGGCGCATGACATTTACTATACATGTATTCAACATAAATGATTAATGCTGAAGCAGATGATTTTCTTGGAACAAGTATATAAACAAGACACCTTAGGAAAACATTTACCTCTTATTTGTCATTTTAAAGAACAAAATACAGTACTTCATACTCATCGTTCCTTAGAAACTTTCCTGTGTTCAGCCTCACAGTGGTGAAATTATTCCAGATGGCTGTTTACTCCGTACACTGTATTTCTGCACAGTGGAGACCATTTAAAAATAAATCATTTCTCCAAACAAGGTAACACAACATAAAAGACATTTGTAACCTCTCATCATGTTTTGTGTGACTTTTGATACTATTGTCATGTTTTCTGTACATTACGGACAAATAGGTATACCAACAATGTCTACATATCTTCATGTACCTCAACACACTGCTGCCCATCTAATGTTACCTATATCTACATTACTTCTGTCCAAAACAAATTTATTTCAGTTTTGGCTAAAATACTAATGTTATGCATTTTAATGTCAAGTCAGCGATAGCTTTATAAAATAATACAGAATAGTTGTGTAGCATTTACCCACTGCTAAGTGTACCCTCTTTTTCCCACAGTATGTATATGGTATTCAATAGTTATGCAAGAGGAAGTGTTCTATTTAATTTTATTTAAGATAAATTAGTGAAATAAATGATGTGTCCTTTACGGACATGTAGTTAGCTTGAGGTACCAATATATGTCGAACATTTTTGCAATATTTAGTGAATTCAAGAAAGTAATTAAAACTCCCTCTTGAAAAAGAAAAAAAACATCTTACACATTGTTGACATGTTCAGAGGTCTGCCAGGATTTATGCAGATATTTTACATGTGAATGTGATGTATTACTGTTCAGCACTCAGACACAGATTTTCTGAACATTACATTGTGCTCTGGGAACAGCTTTTTGTATTATGCCTCAAGACCGTGGGCACCAATAATCTGGAGAGGGGCTTCCCTGTATTTTGAGAGGGTTCTCCACTGATTCCAATAGTTACATAAAAAATAAAAAAAATGTCAATTTAAACCCAGAGTGGCGAGTGTGACTATGGATTTTGATGCAGGATTTGGTTATCTACTGACCGAGGCCTCAAAGAGTACTGCTTACTAAAAACAAGGAACCAGCAAAATTCTGAAAAGAGCATTACAATTAAAGCATGACATTAAAGTTATAGTGATTTTACCGAATTATTATATATGATGCCCCCTTCAAAAACAAACACAACAGTGTATTGCTCGCCCTTTTCTTTCCAAAGATATGGCATTCTCTGTTGTGAAAGTGTTTGACAAATATGTCTGTCTGTCCCCTCAAGCTGAGGCCAGTTAGCTTGCCCACAAATCCTATGATGCCTTGTGTTCTATCTCAAAGTAATTTAGCATTAAATCCATTTTGTTTCCCACAGGTAAATACACGGAACACTGCAGAGTGCACATACAAGATGTATTACATTGGGATATAACCTGCATATGCAGTATAACACCATATCTGTGCAGGGTCCTTGCAGATCATAATTATAGTTGATGTCATAAACACAATGTAAAATTGCACTTCAGATAAATGGATTGATTGATTCTCCAAACATAAAGAATAATGAACTATCCAAGCTTGAGAAGTGAATGTTATCTCTCAACATGGAAGATCAAAAATAGGTACCATGTCCCAGATAGTGTTTTGGTATGCTCCTATTAGGGTATAAAAATATGAATGACTATAGATATCGACTTGCAGTGTGGATTCAAACTCCAGCATTCAGCACTCTCCTGAAGGTGCTACCCTGTTGCATGTACCTCTTTCACCAGTTCATCCTTCCTCCTGCTTCTCCACTCACACAGGGACAGAGCTAATTGCATGGTGAGCTCCTATCAGTGGGGATTGAATAGCTGTACATGAGCAGAAAGGTGGGAGCTGAGAGCTGAGGAGTGATTGAGCTGTACAGACAAGGCAAGTGTTTTTTAATGCATTCAAACCAAAGCAAACCCCGGGATTTAGCACAGGATTCTGTCAGGGAGGCAGGTATATTTAACCAAACAATTATATGAGGTTCCTGGTGACAGGTTCCCTTTAAAAAGTGAGCTTTGGTGAGTTTCACAATTCCTATCGAAAAGCGAGAATAAAAAAATCTAGCAGTTGGGATTTACCACGACACAGTTTTAGCAATCCTGCTCTAGTAGATATATATATACTATTAGTGCATTGTGTTTGTCATGGTATCCATTATCCATCCCAAATTGAAGAAAAAGTCAATAAAAGAAAAACAATCTTAGGCATGAAATTGAATAGTTTAAAAGCTATGTGAAAATACCACAGCAAGGCTATTGTTAAGATTCTATGTAAAATGAATGTACATTGTCATAATTAATTTGCCCTGGAGTTAAATATTTGTGCATGTTATGTTTCCATTGCATGCCAAATATCCTGTTTTGCATTATATTAAGCGGCAAAAATATGAAAATGGAAGAAGACACCTTCTTTGATTAGCTTTGTGAAAATGAAAGAAAGTAAGCAAGCTTAAAATTGTTAGATGACTTGATTTCACTACATGTTTATGTTAATAGGGTATTTGACTTTTGAATGCTTCATAAACTATGTTATGCTCTGTGCTATTTGAGGTACTAAAACAGCTGGAATCCTGCCAGAAGTCTTAATTGGAATCATCTTCACAGTAGCTGACAAATACTGCTTGTATTTGGTTCCAAAGTTTATGCTAAAATTGAAAATGATGTGATAGAGCTTATGTCCGACATACAAAGAGGTTCAAAATACTATATATATATAGTACAAACAGTTTGGATCTTGTTACACCGTTCATATAGTCTATGCAAACTGGACTCATGAATAATCAATGAGCATTAATATAGATGAGTAGCATTTTATAGGTGGAACTGCTAAAATCCCTTTAAAAAAACGGAATTTGCCATCGCTTGGAATAAAACTCCGGAAATATGCTCGTTTATATTAACCAAATGTAAATTGGAATTAGGTAATATTTTGTTCAACTTGCAGATTTTATGAAAATTACCAATTACGTCCAAGTACTGAGCTATGCATTAGATGATACTAATATAGGCCGTAAAACTTTATGTTCAGATAGGAACCCATCTCATGCATCTGTATGGTCCAGAGCTTGCTAAATCACATCTGCTTAATACCGATTCTACAACACAATTAAGTGCTGCAATAATCTATTACACAGCCTTAAATCTACACATCAGATCCCCTCATATGTTGCATTCTGCATGTTTTAGGCTACATTTATTACCTGGTTACAGTCTCCAGGAATAATCGCTCTCTCTCAGTCTGTTTGCATTATAATTATTTGCGATAAATGAGAAATGCAGGTAATGAATTTCTTTTTATTGAAGATATTATATAGTATCTTTACCATAATTTGCAGGCCATGTAAAAGGATGAGTTTTAAACTTAAAGCCTCTTCAGTATATTTTTAGGCAGTTTATAATATTGGCATATATGGTATTTACAGCAAATTAATATCATAATTCATCACAGAATTATCAAATTATAAAGATTAAAAGCATTTTTCCTATTGTTATCCAAGTAAAAATATTTTGGAGATTTACGTTCTACTGGGGCATGTACTAGTCTGGCCAAACACAAACCAGTAGCCTCTACAACTAATTTACATATTACTAAAATAAAGTTTGTAACAAGTTAGGTTAGGTTCCAGGATGATTAAATCATAGATTATGGAGGGGCAGGCAGGAGGAATCTACCATCACATCTACTTCTGCTGGTAAATTCCTTATGGTAGGTTTCTTTTAAGCAATTCACTGGGGAACATATGTTTGAGGCTAAATTCACACTGCCGTGAGCCCGCCGCACCGTAGCACGGCGGGCACACGGCAGCGCGGGGAGAGTAGGAGGAGGTGAGCGCAGCTCACCCCCGCCCCTCTCCATAGGAATTAATGGCGTACGGCGCTGTAATACGGGGAAAGATAGGACACGTGCGGCACCGTACCGCTCCTGTACAGGGCCGTGAGCCCATAGAAGTGTATGGGGGACGTATATCGGCCGTATATACGTCTGCCGTATATACGTCCCCCACACTGTAGTGTGAATGTAGCCTTAGCTTGGCTTTTCATTCTTTTTTTCTGACTTTTTTGTGGCACATATCACTTTTGCAACTTTTTTTCACCTTTGACAACCTTCCTTCATAGTTCACCATTGTCTACATATCTGCAGTGTTTTATGAGATATCACATGATTCCACATGTTAAAGATGCAAATTTTTTAAAAAAGTTGGAAAAAGTTGTAAATCCATATCTGTTGTTGTCAGGTGTAGGAAAGATGTTTACAACTTTCTTGCCCCTTTTGTTAAAAAAAAAAAAAAAAATAGCAAAATCACTCAAGAAGTACATGTGACCCACTCGTCATCAACTATCTCATATGACCCTGTGATGCTGCGAGTCTCCTAGCAAAGTGCCCACTGTGATTTTTTTAAAGATGATTTAATAAAGATTTGAGCTATGAATTTTTATAGTAAAAACTGAATGGGAAACTGTGAGAAAACATCTGTGGGAACCTGTCATTAGGATCAATGGTGAAAACCTGATGACAGGTTCCCTTTAAGTGCAACAAGATAATGACTGAATCGTTGCTTTCTTTATATCTTTTGACAATCTTTGTAGCAGTTTTTTTTATTTGCTGTCTTTACCTGTAAATTTTTATATCTTTCTAAACATGTAAGAGTTCATGTCACACCACAGGAAAGAAATATCTGTGGGTGCATACTTCGAAGTTTTATTGAAGGTTAGTGACTTATACAAGGGCTAAAACAGATGGGTCTGTAGGTTATATATAGTTAACAGTGATACAAAACTGATCATTTTATAGAGAATTAAGTATAAGGTTCAGTTTTAGTTTTATTAAATTATTCAAAAAATTATTTCTCATTACTCATGTTTCACAATCAAAAAATAAAAACGAACAAATATCTAAATGCATATTATGTAATATGCCTTTCAATTGTTTGGGTTTGTTTGTTGTTACTTCCTTGAGAATGATACTTAGGCTGTTGATGAAGGAGGAAGACCATTAAAACAAGTACAACCTAATCAAATACAAAGTTTTTTTGAGATTAAATCCAGGACAGAGCATAATGGGGTCATTTATTTTTTCCTTTCGAAATGAAAACGGGCGATGTTTCTTTCTTTTTCCTTTTTGCGCCTCTTGATTCTTAATTTAGGGAGTTCTAAGCCTTTAAGTCAGTGTGCCAATTCATTACACCACAAACTTGCATTCCACTGTAAAATATAGCACGTTTCCAGCGCCACGCTGCGCCCAAATTAATAAATGCCTCTCAACATCTCTGACTCTACAACAAGCAGCCAACAATCTTCTTTTATCTTTTTCATTATATCCAGAGATCTGACACTATTGCTTCTTGCACATGCGCAGAGCCTATTCCTGGAACACAAGGTCTCGAGATTGAGAGAGACTGTGGCTTATTTACTAAGGTCTTGCGGACCCACTTTGGGATTTACGCCGATGGAAAAGGTATTTAACTGAGAATTGTGTGGCATGTGATTGAATTATGGTGCGGCTCCGCTGGCTTTCATGCAACAGAAATTGGGGGGTGGGCCTTCAGGTGATCTGACTGATTCAGACTGAGCGCAGGGTTAAACTTTCAAATTGTGTCACAAGATCAAGCACTTACATCCACCGGGAAGAAGAAGGTGAACTCCGGCGGACCTGATCAGGGAAGCGACACATGCAGGATATCGGGCACACAATCTTAGTGAATCGCAGCGCAGTGCATTATCGTCGGAACAATCTGCTTTGGGTGAACTCCTCGGACTGGTAAGTAAATGTGCACCAATGTCTTCACCATCTCTGTCACTGCCAAGTGAGCCTGTTAGCATCAAAGGACCTCTGCCCGCCCGCGGAACAGTGCAAGACTGGAGAAGGGGTAAATCTGTTCCATACTTTAGGTTGCCACCTCATAATTTTGCATTTATATTATGTGTGTGAATACTATACCTATGAATAAGAACACAATAATTACAAGAGAGGGCAATAGAAATATAACAGTGTTATAGACACAGTGTTAAAGACATTTAACCAACCATACAGGAGTAGATTGCCAGCAAATATATAAATAAAAGAAAAAAAATAACATCATAGGCCATAGGCAACGGCTTTAATTACCACCATAACAACATGTAATTAGAAAGAACATATCAAAACATATACACCAACTAAAATTACATATGTCAGAATTGTCAACAAGTTAACATTATGTACATTTTATTGTTTTGATAATTTATTGACATTTTAATCACATTTTTGAAGAAATTATGCTGTAGATATGTTGCGTATGAGTCTCTAATAGTATTTTTATTCTAAATAAATATCTAAGTGAAGAAAGAGGGATGTTTGTACAGCACAATATATGAGTAACTAATTCATATGTATGTCTATACACACTTAATGGATAGGTTTTGGAAATACTGCAATATCTCTTTTTAACCTACCTCTTTGGATTTCATTACCGGTATTTAAAAATCAAGATTCTGCCTTGTGATACCATGGTTATTCAGGAGCACCACCCACTTTCATCAATAAGTTGTCTCCAGTTTGTGGATTGAAACTTGCTTGTTATTGAATTTCTACGTCCTTGAGAATGTGTGATTCTATTTTCCTTTAAATATGACATTGAAAAAATGTCAAATAAGAGATGTAAGAACAGAGTTTCTATATGGATACAGTATCAGAATCAATCTTACTACAAAGATACAGCACCAGGACCAAGTTTCCTACATATAGTACACAAGCTAAGCTTACTACATAGAAACAAATAGCAAGTCCCAAGGAAAGGTCCTTTTCTTTTTACTACACTAAGCTGTAAGTCTCTCATTGTATTTAGAAATAGTAGTTTTTTCACTGATCACCCACTGCACAATGAATTCAGTTTAAAATATTCAGATTTTAGTGGCTAGTATGTCACACATCTGTTATGGAGGAAGGAGGAGGCCCACAGTCATTTATTTGGTTATTTTCATATCAGTTCTAGGGTAAGGGGGGTGATTTGAACTTATTTTTAAGACCCCCCAGGGTACTTTAATCCTATAAATTAAATGCAATATTACTGCATTGCTATGTATGGAGAAATTGCTATAGATTTCTAAAAATGTGCTAACCCACTAGATTGTGAGGTACAATCAAAAGCCGACGGCACGTGGGCACCAGCACATTGGCTTTGATAGTCGCTCCCTGTGACATCATCGACATGATCCAGGACTTGTATTCCCTTCAGATTTGGAATACTTTTACAATTCTATAGCAGTTTTCTATGCAATGCAATATAGTAGCATTGCAGTAAATATTAGGATTGATCAGGCAACCTAGGATTAAAGTACCCTGAAGGGTCTGAAAAATAGTAAAACAAAAAAAAACTAAAAAAGGTTAAAAAATGTAAAAGAAATTAAGAAAACCTATAAGTTCAAACCACCCCCTTAAGGCCCCTTCCACACTGGCGTTGCATTTCACGTCAGGGTGCAATGCGTGAAAAACTGACGTTTTTGGCTGCGTTTTTGTTCCATTTTTCCTTGGAGTAATTAGCGTTTTTGCGTTTTTCACGCGCGTGTTGTTAGCGGTTTTTTTTGCGTTTTCAGCGCGTTTTTCACGCGCGAGTCAATGGGAGACTCGAGCATTTTTCAAAGGGACCATGGTTTGGGATTAAAATGTGTTATTTAATTGAAAAATAATGTCTTCTGATAAGTTGCAAACATCTGCGATCTATTCTTCACTGTTCCTCGCGTATATTATCTCCCGACAAGTTAGCAGATGTGAAGAACAGTGAAGAATAGAATAAAAACAGTGAACACAGTGAACACAGTGAACACAGGATCATTTAAGAGAAAAACACAGTGCAGAACACAGTGCAGAATAGATTACAGATGTTCGGCACATCTGCTTACTTGTCGGGAGATACGCGCGGAACGGTGCGCCCAAAATAGCATGTGAAGAACAATATATATGTGTGTGAAGAACACATTGCAGATGTTTAAATACATCTGCAATGTGTTCTTCACACATATATATTGTATATGTTTAAAACGCATTGCACTCGCATTGCACTTGCAATGATTGCGAGTGCAATGCGTTCTTGATGCATCTCCATAGACTTGAATGAAAACGAACGCAAGCACGCGCGTGAAAACCAACGCTAATGAAGAAAGACCCATTGAATACAATGGGACAGAGTGCAATGCAAGTTCTGCGCGTCAAATGCACGCGCAGAACTCGCGCGTGAAAAACGCCAGTGTGGAAGGGGCCTAAGAATAGATAAACTGGTTTGGTTTTAACCCCTTAACGATGTGTTAACCCCTTAACAGCTGTCTCACATTGTCTCACTTCATGGAAGTTTTTTTGAGTATGTATTATGAAATAAATGGATTAAGAAGAAGGAAACTGGTGAGTGATCTCTACGTCTTTTATGCCTTTTTTATGAAAATTTTTGTAACACTATCCTGGTTAGAACTAGATCACCACTACATCCTCAACATTCTTGAGCTTGACGATAATTTGGACTGTTTATACAAAAACCATACTAGTACAACCTCCTCAGAGTAGTGCCACACAGTGTTATTCTTTGAATGCTAGAAAAATACAGAAGTTATGGCCCTAAAAAGTTGTCGATAGTAAAAAAAACAATGTGATTTTCTCCAATATTGGTTTTCTTCAGTAAAATTGAGCAAAGATAATAAAAACTATATAAATGAGGTATCTCCGCAAACGCAGTTATGGTAAACTTGGGGGGAGGGGGGATCAACATGTGTAAAACTTTACATGGGGGAATTTTTGTATAGGTGCAAACTTTTAATTAAACTGGAGAGGGCTGTATATAACTTAATATATAGGGGAAGTATATATTGGATCTGTATATATATATATATATATATATATATATATATATATATATATAATTGTACCTGGGGTACTGTCTCCGTTTGGAGAAATCAAGGTTTAATCACCGGAGGCTTTTTTACTATGAGAACTGTCAATCTGTGGAATAGCCTGCCTCAGGCCCTGGTCACAGCAGGGACAGCGGACAGCTTCAAGAAGGGTCTAGATGCCTTTTTACACCTAAATAACATTAATTGTTATGTTATATAGAATTGTTTCCCCTAAATCCCTTCCTCATCCAATCCCTACCCTTCCTTGGTTGAACTTGATGGACAAGTGTCTTTTTTCAACCGTATAAACTATGAAACTATGATTGCAGATACCTAGCTGCCCATGGAGTCACATGGACTTTATTACAGACCTTCCATCTTCTTCTGGTAGTACCGTCATCTGGCTGGTAACTGACTGGTTCTCCAAGATGTCCCACTTTTTTCCTCTGCCAGGTCTGCCCTCCACGCCTTGCCAGCCTGCACATCTTTCGGCTTCATGGACTTCCCCTGCACCCTGTCTCGGTCCATGTATTCCACTTTGCTTCCCGTTTCTGTCAATTCAAGTGAAGCTGGACTTCTCATCTGCCTACCATCCACAGATCAATAGACAAGTTGAGAGGATTAATCAGAACCTGGGTTATTATCTCCCCCATTTTGTCTCCGACTGACAGGACGACTGGTCCACTCTGCTGCCATGGTCTGAATTCTCCTACAATTCTCTGGACTCTAAATCTGCCAGCCCCGCTCCATTTTTCATTGTGTATGGACAACATCCTTGTCCCCCTCTCCTTCTTGCTGAGAGCTCTAATTTTCCTACTGTGGAAGAATTTGTCTGAGATCTCAGATCCATCTGGGAGCAAACATGTCAGTCTTTACTCCAGGTATCCGCCTGCACCAAAACCCAGGCGGAAAAGAAGCGCAGGTCTGATCCAGTCTTCTCCCCAGGTGACAAGGTATGGCTCTCTTCTAGTAACATCAGTTTGAAGATTCCCAACTATATGCTTGGTCCTCGATACCTGAGTCCATTTGAAATTATGAAGTGCTTCAATCCTGTGGTGTATAATCTTCACCTTCCTCCCTCCATACACATCCCGAAGTCCTTCCACGTCTCTCTATTGAAGCAAGTCTTCCTTAATCGCTTCTTTTGTCAAGTTCCTTGTCCTACTCCTGAGGCTGATTCCACCAATGACTGTTCGAGGGAAGCGGTTATTCCTTCTAAACTGGTTTCTTTTTACCTTGGGAGTCTGCACCATCCGCTTATCTTTTGGCGTAGGAATAGCGGTGAAGTTCGTACACGGGGAGTGATATCGGAGTGCACCGATTTTCGGCATCTAAGGAGCGGAGGAGGAAGCAAATGACCTAGGAGATCCTCAATTTCTAACTAAGGGAAGGTGGTGAGATGACCTACAGAGCCTGCATTGTTATTTAGCAGAGTTAAATACTGAACTTTTTTGAACATTGTCCTATGCAAGGCTGACTACAATCTGTCACCAAAAAAAACAAAACAAAAAAAAAACAGAATGGGAAGCTATGGGAATGCGGCTGTGTAAACCCAACTTCAAGTCTGTCACTGGCAGCTGATTTCAACACTGTGAGTGGTGGACCTGTAAAGTAGCAACCCTCAGCCACCCATATTTACACACAAATATAATCATCCATTGTACATAACCATTAATATTTATGTTTTCACCCAATAGGCATCCTAAATCGCTTTTCTTAAAAAGGGTTTTTTTGGGTGGGCATTTAAGACAAATACAGACATTGCTTACTAGTTAAACTATCTGTTTATGCCGTTAGATATTATTTGCTAAAATACATATACAGTCAACAGTGAACTATAATATATCTGTGTTGTTTAACAGATATAGACGTTAACTTGCCTGACTCAGAACCTTACAAAATAACTTTTCTTTACTCTTATCTTAATATGCCAGAATTTGAAGAATTTGACAACAGCTTTGTCATTTTCATTTGCAATCTTTCACGTCTTAAAAATTGTTTGCCTGAAAGAAAATTGTTTTCACTTCTACTATTGACAAAATAATTTATTGTGCCACAAAATATAGGTTAAATTTAACACAGTAAATACTTCAATGTCAACTGTGCTTTTTTGTTTAAATAAAAATAAACCCAGATCCTATTTTTGAATATGCTATGAAGCTTAAAATAATAAATCAATCTTTTTATGTGGAGTGTTGACACATATTGTCTCAGTCTTTACAGTTTACAGTATATTCCCATAATTCTGCACTGGTTTGGAAGAGACAATATGGAAAGGGATGTCACACAGTGTATATGGCGGCTGTATGCTAGCCTTGTGAACAGCATTGTGCACAGCACAGTATAGTGAGCACACACGTCTTTCACTGTACTGTGCTGTCACTGAAAAGAGATGGAGTGTTTTCTCCCGTTCGCTCAAAGTACAGCCCAGCAGCCTATGGAGAGGGAAGGGGTGAGAAGCGCTCACCAAGCCGAACTTGTTCTCTGCCAGGGTCCTGACCTGGGCGTAGCCTACATTAGTGTGAATGCAGTCTTACAGAAGCAATCAGTAACTGTAAAGGGACAAAAGATGATGCACCCATAATGTAGTATTTCTGAAAAAAACAATGCCCACAAAAGGCCTGAACCCAAAGGGTGGGAAGTTACCTGGTGTTACAACTCTTGCAACTCTGTAAACTGTATACACCCCTGGCCAGTAAAACAGCTGTAATATGTGCTCTCTAGTCTTCTCATAACCCAGGTGTCCACCAAGAACATTCTTATGAGCCAGACCTAAAACAATAATGTTGGGGCACCTCTAGCTGTTCAACAATCTCCCTGAATATTTTAAATACACAGTACAGCAGTTCCCTCTTAAACTCTCTGTGGGGAAATATTTTGTCTGCCCCTGTATGTTGAAATACTCACTAAAATACCTTTACATTTTCCCTGGCTTTCAGCAGAGTGGGATCCTGCAGCTGAGAAGTACCAAAGTTAACATGTGACACCTTTAAATTAGGTATATCACTGACTAACTCTTCACCTTCACCTGCAAGAACCTCTAGGAAAAAATGATTGTTGCTACTCCTTCCACTGGCATTTCAGCCGTTTGGTCAAAGGGTTGAAGGGCAGAGCATAAATCATCATTGACATGATCAGCACCATGATCAGTGGAGTTTACACCATTGTTCATCCACAAGTCTCAAAACAATGAAAAGACTCTCCCTAGGTTCACATTCTGCATTAATGTTTTAACCACACCCATTTCATAGCATATAGCTCCACTAGGAGTCTTTAGTGTGACCTCAGCTATGGGGTATTGTTTAGTGTCCCTGTAGATGCACAGGCCCCCATTGTAGTATTCCTTACATTTTCCAGGTTCTACCAGGTTGGCATGTAATAAATTTACAATAGAGTCCCATAGAGCCTTAAAAGAAAACTACCACTTGGGTAGTCGTGATTTAAACCATGTAAAGGTCAGGCATTAGCAGGCTGTAACAGGACAGATTTTCCAGTTTGCAGCAATATGCCCAGGTCCACGACACTGCCAACACCATATAGCTTTGCAACTTGACTGTACTGTCCCTTTAGAACTTTCAGGTATGTGCGACCCCTGTGAGTCACCTCCTTTAAGAACATTTTTCATACCCTTACAAAAATGAAACAGTCTTGGATGATTTGCTGTCCTTGTGGTTGGAATGATCCGGAGTCAGATGGTACATCTTTACCAGGTTGACCAGTTGCTCTGCATTCTAAGGATCTCTTTGACCAACCCAACACTAAATTTTAGCTGGAAAGTAACATATGCACTTGTCAAGCACAACTTTCTCTACCATCATTGCAGGACTTCACTCCTCAAGCTCTAACCGCTTCCTCACAAAGTGAATGAGGTCATACATTTGTTACCACGCAGGTAAATGCTCAAGAAAAGTCCAGTTGGGCACATGTTGTGCACACACATTCATATTGTCACCCAGTCGGCCAGAATCTCACCCTTCAGTTTGGAGTAGTCCTTAGCAAGCTGTTCACTCATAATATACTTTCTGCGGCTCTCCTGATAAGTAGGCTGCAACACTTTCTGCCCACTGATCCTTAAGTAATTTCTCCAGCTCTGCTGCTCGCTCAAACACCATGATGTAGGCCTCAACATCATCAGTGAGAGTCATCTTCTGAAGTGCAGCATGTGCAGTTGGCGACATACCTCTATACTCTCTCAACAAAACTCTGAACTTTCTCCTGCAACTGCCGATTACTTTGCTACTGCTTCTTTAAAACAAAACAACAGACAAAAGGACGACGCCTCGAGTGATACCTTCACAGTAGATATGGAGTGAGGAAAAAAGGGGGAGAGGGGGGCCCACAGTGGGGCTGCTCACCTTTTTGCCACTTGGGTATAGGCGAAATATCCCTAACAGGGGATCCAGTGGTACACTACAAGTTCCTGGCGTTCAGGTTTCAACGTCTTGGCTCTAATTGTACTAAGGTCGCTGCCTCTGGTATTAAGATAAAAGCCGGAACCCCCAAAAATACCACGGCGGTCCGATGGAATGAACAAATGGAAGAGAAAAATATATCTATGTAACCAAAATGGATGGCGATGATTTTAATTACTATCTTTTACTGGAGTGTCTACATCAATGATGCATCAATTGACTCTTCTCCAAAGAAATTATAAAATTGCTTTATTCATAAAAGGTAATAAAATTTCCAAAATGATAAAATCAAGTAACTTACAGTTCAGTGAAATTAGTCATGTCCTTGTGACGCGTTTCGGGGTCCTGCCCCTTTCTCAAAAACAAACGGACTGCTTCTTTAAGACCTGTTTGCTTCCACCAGCAGAGTATTGGTCTCAGCATGTGCACGCATGGCTTCCTCATGTACTCTTTGCTGATATTGCACCAACATGCTCAACTCCAGGATCAACTGCTTGAGCAGTTCCTCCATTTTAACATACTACAGCATAGTCCATTAAATGTGTATATGTCTCTTGAAATCTGTTGCCTGCATCCAAAACACCCCATGTGGAGGATTAGCTTTGGTATAGGCTAATAAATTGGCTTTAACATTACTGGCCTGTACTCTATTTAAAAAACACACACAAAAAAAGCCTTTTGCACACCCAAATACAAAACCTGCTAATCCGAGCTCTAACTAAACACAAGTCAAACTATATATATCTCAGGTACTATACTACGGGGGCCTGGGAAAACACAGCAAAATTCACAGAGGTGTTTGCAGTCCCAGACACTGTGACCTCAGCTCTGACATGCTGTGCTCTGTAGTCATCTCCAGGAGATAGAGAGAGGAAGACCAACAGTCTGCACCATTTTTAAGCATCGGCTCAAGGTGCAGATGATTGCGCAGACATGTGGGCCAAAAGCCTGACATGGTGCAAGGATTTGGAAACTCACCGTCCCTCTTTTACTGAAAACCAGCCGTGACTTTCCCTGTTACTATCTCACAAGGCTTATGAAATATGTCACAACAGAATACTACTTTCATATCACTGATGTTTAAGTCAACTGTATATTTATTGTTTATTTATTTTTTTAAATAACAATTGTGAATATAAAGATCATCTGCAATTTATTGTTCCAAGAGACAGTTAAGTAATTGGGTCAGAAATATTATTGTGCACAGTATGCATTTTAAAATGTAGTTTTTTTCCCATTCATGAATCAAGCAAGAACCTATAGAATGCAAAACGAAATCACATTACCCAAGCAAACCATGTAATAACATTTAATGCAGATATTTGCTGCAACTACATTTTCCCTCACCAAAATACTCTTATGTTTCACAAGATGAAGCACCATATGACAGTCCTGGTGCATTTGACAAATAATCTACTTGAAGACAGCTGTATATTTTTTCTAGATGAAATGTTTTGGATTATAAATAGAAAACAGCCACAAGAATGATACAAAGAAGAGAAATGAAACAGAAAAATGCAAGTGCAAAGTGAACAAAATGTACCCATAGTTGACTGCTACATAAAAATGTGCTTGAGAACAAAAGGCTCAGTAATTGAATCGAAATTGTACTGAATGGTTTTGTGCATCAAGCACATATTTGATGCAATATCTGTCCATGTTTCTTCTTCATAACTTTTTGAAGTGGATTTTCCTTTTGTGTGTGACCTTTAGTGCAATGTGACCAGCTATTGGACTAACCTCTAATTTGATTTAGAATTTCAGTGGTAACATGGACGTTCACCCTAGATATTAATGTAAATCTGAACATTGCTTGAATTTTATAATATTCAGCAATTTTTCATTCAATTCATCTTTCTATGTATTTTATAATCTACCCATTACAGAAAGCTATGATCTATGTTGTGTAATCACAACTGCTAAAATACAGCTGCTTTTATAACTGCTTAAGAAATAATGAAACACCTGCTCCACGTGTGTAACATTTCTTTAACATAATTTAGGTATTCAAAGTATGTTTATTTTTCGTTTACTACATACCCTATGAAATTAATAAAAATCTGATTATTTATCTTCATGTTTGCTATAAAAAATTATCTAGTAATATGTTTTAGAATGCACAGTACATTGGTCCTATTATCTGAAGAAGGGATGATATCAACCCAAAATATAATATTATGCATTATTAACATAAACCCTACTTACTGTATATAAAAGGAGTCATGGGTTATTACTGGATATAAGTTTTCAAACATTTGATTTAAAAAATGCCCCCAGTAGTTTAAAGTCATGTTGCCCACAGTAAGCAATAGTGGCACATGTGATCCCCACCACCTGGTACACGCATCGCCACCTGGGTTTGCAAATGCCCAATATGACATAGGGGTTAGACTTTATCTTGGCCTGCATGAAAATATACCTCCCTTCAGTGCCCTTTTTCAGTAGACCAGTTTCGCATCTTACAGACCTGTACACTAAAAGGGACACCCTTCGTGAATATGTAGTGTGAGTAGAGTGGGATGACCATTAGATGCAGGGGTTATTGAGGCAGTGTGTTGTAGATGGGACTAAGTGAGTCTCCTGGAGACAAATTATGGAAGAAGCATGATATCTAACGACTTCAAAGACTATATTGCTCTTCTGTGCCTCTCCACAAAACCCCTCACATTCCAAGAGAGTATCGAGAGTGCCATAACTCTGCTGAATTAGGGGCATGTAAAACAAAGTAAACATGTTTAAAACAATCAGAGGTCAAATAGGACCCTATCGTGATAATTAACGAGCACTAGGCTCAACCTCAGAGATAGTCAAAGCTAGGTAGGTAAAACAGGTAGGTAATTAAATAGGTTATATCTAATTGTATTAGCACATCAATGGGTAACCTGCTTTATCTGGTGGAGTTTGCACAAGTTAATGCTCAATTTTGTCAGCTTAAACCTAGACATTAGGTATTTACAAAAACAGCAATCCTGCAACCATATCTCTAAGACAGCATATGCACATACTCTAATAAATAGAAGATATGTAGAGAATTGGACTGCCCACTAGTGTGTTTAATTCACCCCCCACTCCTCCATCCTGTTCACCTAAGAAAAGAATCATGTGGTGCAAGAAATATAACTAAACATAGAAAACAAGGAGCCATACATCCATACTCATCTTCCATGTCCATTATGTTATGAAAATCCCCATAAAAGAAAGAATGGGCAAGGTGGTTTTCACAACTTGATAACGTGCTGGTTTACGTGGCATGTTCAGCCACTTGTCAGCGATGGCGATGTGAAGAACGACAACCTTTCAGCATATACAACTCTCAGACGCACTGGAAAGGCCATAGAATAGGAATTATTTGCAATAGTTCCTATTCATCTTGCAGCTTTCAACATAGTGTCTCTATACTTATTACACAGTACCCAGGCTAGCATGGGTCTCGGTGGAGCACCATGTAAAGGAGGCTTAGTCAGTACTCTATGGGCTCTCTCTAAGGCAAAAAAATGATGGACAGCTCTGCATCAGGCAGTACCATTTTAAATCAGGATTCCATAAAGCTTATGGGGTCCACTCTTGTAGTTTGCCAGAGGAGATTTACTAGGTCATCAACTTACTGAGAACATAACTGTGCTGCCCTTTGTGTAGTCATCCATCTGGGATATGCATTGTTCAGTCTCTTTAACCTTGTCCCACAGCTTTTGCATATCATGTCAAATTAAACTCACATATACACAGATCTCCTCTATCTTGGTCATCAGAGGTGTAATAGACTGCTGTATTGCTGTGAGAAGCTGAATAAATAGCTCTATTAGGGTACATTCACACGCGGTATGCCCGCCGTGTGCTGGAGAGGAGGAGGAGGCGGCCCCTCCCTCCATAGAAAATAGCGGCACACGGACGCACATCCTCCGAAAGATAGAGCATGCTCTATCTTTTTGCGGTGTGCAGCCCGGATCCCCGCCGTGCCGCTACTGCCGTCTATGGGGACGTACATGTGGCCGCAAATTTGCAGCCGCATGTACGGTCCCGCAGACGGCAGTGTGAATGAGCCCTAGTGTGAGCTCTTGCTTAGGGGTGCTATTAGCTGTGGCGTCATTCTCTGATCCGCAGTATGCACCCAAAGCTCATAGCCATCTTGGGAGTGCACGCATCTGGCAAATTCTTTGAGCTTGTCTGCCACACTGGAGCTTTTGGACTTGCTCACGATAGCGGCACCCCATCGGGAGGATCGTCTGGGTCCTGGACCAAGTATGGTTGTGGTTAAGTATTGGCAGGATAATTGGGAAATGCTGGCTAGGTCACAGAGCTTGCAGCTCCTAGTTGCAGGAAGCCAGGCGATGCCCCCTCTTTTTTAATCTGACAAGTTTATGCTTTGAGTGTATTGTACCTTTATTAGAGATGAGCGAACATTCTCGTCCGAGCTTGATGCTCGTTCGAGCATTAGCGTACTCGAAACTGCTCGTTGCTCGGACGAATACTTCACCCGCTCGAGAAAATGGCATCTCCCGCCGTTTTGCTTTTTGGCGGCCAGAAACAGAGCCAATCACAAGCCAGGAGACTCTGCACTCCACCCAGCATGACGTGGTACCCTTACACGTCGATAGCAGTGGTTGGCTGGCCAGATCAGGTGACCCTGGAATAGACTAGCCCCTGCCTGCGCTGCTCGGATCATTCTGTGTCTGGATGCCGCTAGGGAGAGAGCTGCTGCTGGTCAGGGAAAGCGTTAGGCTGTTCTATTAGAATAGTGTTAGGCAGGAGTGATTCTACAAGAACCCAACAGCCCTTCTTAGGGCTACAATAACGTTATACATTTTTTTTTATTATTTGCAGCTAGTACCATATTGTGATGAATTAGCAGGGGGACTTGCTACCGTTGTGTTTAGCTCTTAGTGACACACATATCCACCTCAAACACCAAAGTGGGAAAATTTATTGCGTAAAAAATAATTTATTTATTCGTAAATTTCGTAATTTATTGCGATAGCAATAGGATAGCATTGTTTGGTTTTAAAAACTAAAAAACACAAAAAAACCCCACAAAAAAACACAAAAAAAGTTAAAAAAAAATTAAAGTTATAACTTTTATTTTCAAAATGTTTAACCTGAGGGCTAGGGGTAGAGGACGAGGGCGGGGACGTGGGCGTCCAACTACTGCAGGGGTCAGAGGCCGTGGTCCTGGGCAGGGTGAGACACCACCTGCTGATGAGGGAGCAGGGGAACGCCGCAGAGCTACACTTCCTAGGTTCATGTCTGAAGTTACTGGGACTCGTGGTAGAGCACTGTTGAGGCCAGAACAGTGCGAACAGGTGATGTCGTGGATTGCCGACAATGCTTCGAGCAATTTGTCCACCAGTCAGTCTTCCACGCAGTCCACCCATGTCACCGAAATCGGCACTCCTCCAGCTCCTGCACCTCAGCCTCCTCCCCCCCAGTCTGCCCCCTCCCAGGAAAATTTGGCATTTGAACCGGCATACTCTGAGGAACTGTTTTCTGGACCCTTCCCACAGTCACAAACCACTTGTCCGGTGGCTGCTGAGCAATTTTCCGATGCCCAGGTTTTCCACCAGTCGCAGTCTGTGGGTGATGATGACCTTCTTGACGTAGTGGAAGAAGTGTGTAAAGAGGTGTCCGACGATGAGGAGACACGGTTGTCAGACAGTGGTGAAGTTGTTGTCAGGGCAGGAAGTCCGAGGGGGGAGCAGACTGAGGGATCGGAGGATGATGAGGTGACAGACCCAAGCTGGGTTGAGAGGCCGGGTGAACACAGTGCTTCTGAGACGGAGGAGAGTCCTCGACCAGAACACGTTGGAAGAGGCAGTGGTGGGGCCAGACGGAGAGGCAGGGCCAGAGCAGGTGCATCAGCGCCAAATGTGTCACGTAGTGAAGCTCCCGCGGCGAGGGCTAGATTTTCAGAAGTCTGGAGGTTCTTTAAGGAAACACCGGATGACCGACGGACTGTGGTGTGCAACCTTTGCCAAACCAGGATCAGCAGGGGTTCCACCACTACTAGCTTAACTACCACCAGTATGCGCAGGCATATGAATGCTAAACACCCCACTCAGTGGCACCAAGCCCGTTCACCTCCGGCCGTGCACACCACTGCTCCTTCCCCTGTGTCAGCTGATAGTCAGCCCCCTGCCCAGGACCCTGGCACAAAAACCCCATCGTCGCCTCCACGATCCTCCACAGCATCCACCAGTGTTCAGCTCTCCATACCCCAGACGCTGGAGCGGAAACGCAAATATAGTGCAACCCACCCGCACGCCCAAGCCCTTAATGTCCACATCTCCAGATTGCTTAGCCTGGAGATGCTGCCCTATAGGCTAGTAGAGACCGAGGCCTTTCGCAACCTCATGGCGGCGGCCGCCCCTCGGTATTCGGTCCCTAGCCGCCACTACTTTTCCTGATGTGCCGTCCCAGCCCTGCACCAGCACGTGTCAGACAACATAATCCGTGCCCTGACCAACGCCGTTTCTGACAAGGTCCACCTGACCACGGACACGTGGACGAGTTCTGCCGGGCAGGGCCACTATATGTCACTGACAGCACATTGGGTTAACTTGGTGGAGGCTGGGACCGAGTCTGACCCTGCGGCTGGTCATATACTGCCGACGCCGAGGATTGCGGGGCCTACCTCGGTCCGGGTCTTTCAGGCCTACTATGCCTCCTCCTCCTCCCACCCCTCCTCCACCTCCTCCTCCGAACTACCATCCGTGGGCATGGCGCCATCAGTCGCTAGCTCTAGGCACAGCAGCAGTGCCGTCGCTAAGCGACAGCAGGCGGTGCTCAAACTGCTGAGCCTAGGCGATAAAAGGCACAACGCCCAAGAACTATTACAGGGCATCACGGCACAGACTGATCTGTGTCTGGCACCGCTGAACCTGAAGCCAGGCATGGTTGTGTGTGACAACGGCCGTAACCTGGTGATGGCTCTGCAACTCGGCAGACTGACACATGTGCCATGCCTGGCCCATGTGTTAAATCTGATAGTTCAGCGTTTCCTCAAGACATACCCCAATCTGTCTGATTTGCTCACGAAGGTGCGCCGCATCTGTGCGCATTTCAGGAAGTCCAGCACAGATGCTGCAACTCTCAGGGCAGCGCAGCGCCGCCTCCAACTGCCCGCTCACCGACTGTTGTGCAACGTGCCCACGAGGTGGAATTCAACATTAACCATGTTATCCAGAGTTTACCAGCAGCGCAGAGCGATTGTAGACTGCCAGATGTCAACTTCCACCAGAACTGGTAGTCAGGTCAGTCAGCTTCCTCAAGTCTACAATGAGGAGTGGACGTGGATGTCTGATATCTGTCAGGTGCTGAGTAACTTCGAGGAGTCAACACAGATGGTCAGTGGCGATGCCGCCATCATCAGCCTCACCATCCCGCTGCTTGGCCTGTTGAAAAAATCTCTGATCAGCATGAAGTCGGAAGCTTTGCGCTCGTCACAAGAGACGAGGGAAGAAGATTCCCTTGTTGATAGCCAAAGCACCCTTAGGTCTGTTTCTCAGCGCATATCGGAGGAGGTGGAGGTGGAGGAGGATGAGGAGGAAGAGGAGGAGAATGTTGGCGAGACACAAGAGGGGACCATTATTCAGTCCTTCACTGTTCAGCGTGTATGGGCAGAAGAAAAGGAGTTGGAGGAGTTGGAGGAGGAGGAAATGGACAGTCAGGCCAGTGAGGGGAGTGAATTCTTGCGCGTTGGTACTCTGGCGCATATGGCAGATTTCATGCTAGGCTGCCTATCCCGTGACCCTCGCGTTCAAAGAATTTAGTCCAGCACCGATTACTGGGTATTCACTCTCCTGGACCCACGGTACAAGCAAAATCTTTCCACTCTCATCCCTGGAGAGGAAAGGAGTGTGAGAATGCATGAATACCAGCAGGCCCTGGTGCACAAGCTGAAACAGTATTTCCCTTCTGACAGCGCTAGCGGCAGAGTGCGTAGTTCTGCGGGACAAGTAGCGAGGGAGAGTAGGCGAGCAGGCAGCTTGTCCAGCACTGTCAAGGGTACGCTTTACAAGGCTTTTGCCAGCTTTATGTCACCCCAGCAAGACACTGTCACCTGTCCCCAGTCTCGGCAGAGTAGGGCTGATCTTTACAGAAAGATGGTGAGGGAGTACGTAGCTGACCATAGCATCGTCCTAAATGATCACACAGCTCCCTACAACTACTGGGTTTCAAAGCTGGACATGTGGCACGAACTGGCGCTGTACGCCTTGGAGGTTCTTGCCTGCCCTGCCGCTAGCGTGTTGTCCGAGCGGGTTTTCAGTGCAGCTGGTGGCATCATCACCGATAAACGTACACGCCTGTCGACTGACAGCGCTGACAGGCTGACGCTTATTAAGATGAATAAAGCCTGGATTTCTCATAATTTCCAATCTCCACCAGGCTAAGGAAGCTCAACCTGAATAATTTATGCACTCCTCCTCCTCATTTTCCTCCTTCTCCTCCTCTTTGTACACTAAAGCAGAGGAAACTGGCTATTTTTTGACAGGGCCCACTGGCTCTAGCTATAGTACTTTATGCATTTAATTTTTCTGGAGGGCCACCTACCAGGTCCTCTGTTTTAAACAATTTTTGGGACTGCCACATACAGGCACTCAATCTATTAAATTTTTCTGGAGGGCCACCTACCTGCTCCTCTGGTTTGAAAACTTTTTTGGACTGCCACATACAGGCACTCAATCTATTTCATTTTTCTGGAGGGCCACCTACCTGCTCCTCTGGTTTGAAAACTTTTTTGGACTGCCACATACAGGCACTCAATCTAGTCAATTTTTCTGGAGGGCCACCTACCTGCTCCTCTGGTTTGAAAACTTTTTTGGACTGCCACATACAGGCACTCAATCTATGTAATTTTTCTGGAGGGCCACCTACCTGCTCCTCTGGTTTGAAAACTTTTTTGGACTGCCACATACAGGCACTATCCAAATTAAATTGTCTCCATAGCAGCCTCCACACGTTGTCTCCATTGCTACCTCCAAAAGTCGTCCATATAGCTGCCTCCATACATCGTCCCCTTATCAAACGAGGTGTGTCAGGCAGAAATTTGGGTTGTTTTCATGGATTCCACATCAAAGTTGTTAACTTTGTCGCCACCCTGCTGTGTTATCCACAAAATATACTGGCAAACTTTTACCATTTACGGATATTATTTCAGCGCTTCTTGCGCATCTGTTTACATTCCCCTCACCCGCCATATCCCAAACTTATAAGAACGCTACTACACTTAACTTGTTGGAGGCTGGGACCGAGTCTGACCATGGGGCTGGTCATATACTGCCGACGCAGAGGATTGCGGGGCTTACCTCGGTCCAGGTCTCAAAGGGCGCAGAGAGCCCTTTCTTAAATGTAGCGATGAGGGCTGCATCGTTCCAAGCAAGTTCAGAAGCCAGGGTGCGGAATTGAACTGCGTACTCTCCCACCGATGAGTTGCCCTGACGCAAGTTCAACAATGCAGACTCCGCAGAGGAGGCTCGTGCTGGTTCCTCGAAGACTGACCGGAACTCTGACAGAAACGCAGTGAGGCTAGACACAACCGGGTCATCTCTGTCCCAAAGCGGAGTAGCCAAGGCCAGGGCTTTCCCGGAAAGAAGGCTGAGGACAAATGCCACCTTGGACCTCTCTGTGGCAAATTGCGACGGCATGAGTTCTATGTGCAAGGAGCACTGGGTTATGAAGCCCCTGCACATCTTGGGATCTCCATCATACTTGCCGGGCAAAGAGAGGCGTAGCCTGGGTTCAGCAGCAGGAAGATAAGCCGGGGTAGCAGGGGTCGCAGCGGCCGCTTCTGGAGACGGTTGCTGATGTTGGGTAGCAAGTAGTTGTTGTAGCATGGCGGTGACTTGCTCTAGCTGATTCCGCTGTGCTGCAATCTGCCGGGACTGGTGGATCACGATGGTGGCGAGATCAGGCTGACTGGGAGAAGGAGCCTCGGCGGGATCCATGGCCGGATATTACTGTTAGGATCAGTGGATCCTCTGGACCACCGCGGGAGATGTAACTAGCCAACACCCGGAACCGGAGCCCAGCGGCACCTGGTATTCACCAGAGCCCGCCGCAAAGCGGGTTGGACTTGCTGCGGCAGGATACCACTAGGTCGTTCCCAGGTGTGACTAGCCCACGGTGGCAGCCGAGGTCGAGGTACCTTAGCGGATGACAATCTCGTAGACAGGTCCAGGCACAGGGTCAGGGCAGGCGGCAGAGATGCATCGTCAGGTCAGCAACGGGAGGTCCAGGCAGGTGGGAACGGGAACACTGGCACACGGAACACAGCAACACGGAGGAACTCAGGTAACACAGGACTCAGGAGCGGGAACACACAGGAATACACAGGAACGCAGGAATACACAGGAACGCAGGAATACACAGGAACGCAGGAATACTCGCTTGGAAGCTTTCTCTAAGGCTATGAGGCACAAAGATCCGGCCAGGAACACAGGAAGAGGCAGATTCTTAAAGGTGAGGTGTTCAGCCAGTGCACCAATTAGCGGTGCACTGGCCCTTTAAATTTTCGTCCGGAGCCGCGCGCCCCCTAGGAGGAAGAGCAGGAGCCGGGAGAGGTAAGAGACACCGGGCAGCAGCGGGGGCACGTGAAGGAGCACAGATGCGCCCGCGATCCGTGACAGGGATCGCGGGAGCACCCGTGACACAGATAACAGGATATAAACTTAAAGCGGTTCTCCAGTGACAAAGATTCACCTCACTTATACCTTATCTCCCCACAGTTATCACTTCGCTAATTCTGTGTCATTAAATCTTCTGCCCCCTTTTCATGAAATCAAAGTCATCCCTGTGCACTGCCAGCTCCTGCTACACTTACACTTTCCATAGAAATGACCTGTCTCCAGTCGGACATGAGCAGTCATCTCCTTGTTCCCTGCTGTGGGGGTGTGGCTGCACCTTCCTCTGTGTGAAGATGCTGTGCTGACCAGGTGCATTGTGGGAGGTGTAATCTTTAATCAGAATGGAGGCAGCCATCTTGGAGTGATGCAGCTGCGGCATGGATCTGTGAAGTGACAAGTGAAGGAAAAGAAAGTATACGGCCCAGGGTGGTGAGGTAAGGGTGTGTAACTACAATAAATGCAAAAGAAGTGGTCATTAAAAAAAAAAAAAGTACATATAGTGACCGGAGAACCACTTTAAGGAAAAAGTAACCAAGGATCGGAATTGACAAATGTTAGCTGGGAATTTGAAGTTACCAGACACTTTTTTAATAGAATAGATACAAAAAATGTGTATCGTTATTTTTTACCACAAAAAAGAAACCAAGATAACCATGACTGACTGCTGTTACATTATGAAACATGAAAAAGTAAAGATCTGTAAATGTTTTTCACAAGCAGGAAATTTGCTTTTTCATTTACAAATAAAGTCGTAAAACACAAAACTTATTCACCCCTTTATGTCTATAAAAAGATTGATTGCTTGTGCAGAATAATAATGTTATTTGCATATGGAGATCAGAAGTGTAAACATTATTATTTATAATATTATTCTTATTATTTTCATCCTTTTGCAGCAATATTCTTAAGATCAAAATAACTCTATGAGCATTGTCAATTTTATTAGTGTTTTTGCAACCAAAAGGTCCATCTTTTATTCTTCTTGGATGTTTCTGATTGATCTTTTATCATGCTGCAGCTGGCGCACCATCTCATTCATATTGAAGCTGTTCAGACCCATCTTTTATCCAGACTGGCACTACTTTTATCTGTGTGGCAGCCTGATGTTTCTTTTTTTTAAGTGCTTGTATTTTACTCGCTGTCTTTTGCTTTGTAATATTCTCTGTGCTGTTCGTTTTCCTTCTCTTATGTCCATAAAGCTATGAGAATGACAGGAGTGGGTGACATTTTTTGACATGAAGAACATGTTTCGATGAAGTACCATTGTTATGTACAAAATATACAGATATCTAAAAACATATATATATAAAAATAAATATACATTGTTCAATACACATTTTATAGTAGAACACATTTTACTTACAGTAAGAGAAAAAAATACCGAATTCATTGTAGAATGTAGCACTTAGATCTAATATTCTTTGGCAAACGGGTATAGGGTACATTTAGGTTTATTTTTCACATGCAATATCAATTAACACCTATGTGCACCAGGACGTACTATTATGTACTATTACGCTGGGGGTTGTATGGAGAGAGCTCACACGCTGAGCTCTATCCATACACAGTGGGTGTCAACTGTATAATGCAGCTAACACGCGCCTGTTACTGCCACGGTCAGTGTTGGCACTGACCGTGGCAGTTAACCTGTTAAGTTAAACTAAATTACCTGCTGTGGGGCGCCGCCAACTTGGAGGGCCAATCACTGCCTCCCCGTGACGTAATTGGAGGGTAGTGATCAGTTGCCGTGGCAGCCGATACTCTCATAGAGACTTGAAGGCTTGCCATGTGTAATAATATCCAATGACCTGCAGATGGATATCCAATAACCTACAGTAGTATTGCAGTATATAGTATGAGCAATCAGACCCTTTAGGGTTAAAGTACCCTAGAGGGTCTGAAATAATAGTAAAAAAAATATTTAAAAAAGGCAAAAGTAAAATAAACCGTAAAAAAATCACACATGTTAGGTATCTAACATGTGTATGACCGTTCTAACAAAATATAAAAAAAGATTATTCCCAGCCATGAACACCATAAAGGAAAATTGCACACAAGTGATCGAATTGCCACTTTTTCACCATTTTTCTCTCCTGGAATATTAAAATGAAAAATAGCTGTCATAGCCTGTGGTCGGTATATGCTTTTTGATCTTGTTCCCTTGCTGGTTTTTCTAGGTACCATATATCATCGGCTAATATCCCAGTCTACCACAGATTTATATAAGGTTTTAGTACCATACTCTATCTTGAGTTCCATTTGCAACACCCTCGCCGATGCAATGGCGAGGTAGGGTTTGCGAATACGTCCCACCTGCATGTAATCCCATTACACAACATGGTCCTGATAGGACATAGGGATATTGCAGTGGTTAATCCTGCCTGGCAAGGCAGAGGTTAAGTATTTTGTATAATGCAAGATGCTGTTGTCCAATGATATGTGTTACATCCTGTGCTCTGTAAGCTGAGATGTGATTGGAGGAGCAGCCACCACCTGACCAAAGGGAGGTAATAAAACCTCTGGCCAGGAATGTGCTGGATGATTATTCTAGTGTGGAATCCTAGGAGAGTCAGTGAGTGAGTGAGTAATCTCTGTCTAGCCCATACCAGAGCAGGAAGAGCCTAGCCCCTGCCTCTGAAGAGTGGAGTAATAGATTAGAGTTAGTGTAGTGAGGAAAAGGGGTATCATCTTACCTTTAAAGGTGATACCTGAAGCCCTACAGGACAAGCTGAAGCTTCCTACCAGGACACAGCTGCCTCCCAGCCTGCCCTCTACATCCAGGCTGGTGAACTATCTCCTGAGGCTCCCTCCAACTCACATCTCAGCACTCCATCTACCTGTTAAAGGCACGTTGCTGCGGTTCCTGCCGGTTCAAATAAAGAACTGTAAGTTGTTTTCTTCAACTTCTGTCTCCGTCTGGTCCCTGCTAATACGGCTGCCTTCATCACCGGCACCCTGTCCATCACCCAGAGACTCACACTCGGGACATTAAGGGGTTGCCCCAGGGAGATCCGCTATAGCAGCCTCTCCCTCATCTTTTCTTGCCAACACCACCCTGCTGGAGACCTGCCAGGCTGTAGGACAGCCCTCCGGTTCCCCCGTACCAAGCACCGTGACGATAGCGTGCTTAGGCCGCAACCGCCAGCCACTCCGGTACCGCGGGCCCCGGCTGACTCCAGGCCTCACCTCAAGGGCTAGGCCCCGGTGGGGGATGTTGCAAGTGGCGTCACGAATCACAGGATATATACTTTTGTGCCTTATCCTGGCACTAAAGACTGTACTTTATTAAGAAAAAGACTGTGCTGCCTAACCCTGCTGCCATCCGGGTTTAGGCCCAAGTATTTGTGTGTTTCTACATTGAACTTTATACTGCTGCCACGTGCTGTCGAGCGCCGCTCCAGCACTCAAGAGGTTAATTCCTGCAAGGACTGTGTCAGCTCTGCTACATCCGGCGCTGCTGCGCCTGAAGCATTTACCTCAGAGGCGTGTGGCGCAGCAAATATTTCCAGCCCGCCAAATCCTCACTGGCGGGAACTCCAGAGGCGTCACTAGGCTCCGCCCCCTGCGCGAGTGGCGCGAACTACCGTGGAGGAGGAGCTGGAGCGAGTGCGGCCGGCAACGAAGAGGGTTAATCGGCCATCTTGGATTTCGGCGCAGGCCGCGCCTGAAGCCTGCCAGCAGTGTGCGCCTCATCCGGAGATCCGGCGCACATGTCCTGCGACTGGAGAACACCGCTGAGCATCACCGAGCCCTGCTGCCTGCCGGACATCGGGAACGGAGACCTTCGTGTACCGGAGCTGTCCTGTCACCGCGGCTGATCCTGAGTGAGTACCGCTGGGGAAGTTAAAGGGGGGTAGAGATTGTTTCCGACGCTAGGTTATTGGCTCACCTCCCAGGGAATAGTGACTGTGTCTTAAGGTGCCCACGTCCCATTCTAGCCATCGCCCATAGCAACGGACATTGTGTAACCCTACAGGCTTCCCTCAGCTAGGCCAGTCATGTCCGCCCAGGACGAAGATACGGGACTGGCGCAAGTCCCGTCCCCTGGTCCCTCCTCAGGGTACCAGAGCATGTTAAGTCCTCCAGAGAGTCCCTTCAGCCCTGCTACAGCTAGTGTCCCTGGGACTCCCACCATGATGCCTCTGACTATGCCCTACTATCTGGGGGCCCCCTGGTTACCCTACTACGAGGGAGAATCACATACTCTCCCTGAATTCAGGGACAAGTTGTTAGCCACCTTCGCCTTGCTCCCATTCACAGAGGAACAGAAAGTGGGCATCCTCATCGGGCAGTTGAAAGGACCCGCTCTCCGGGAAGTCAAGTCTTGGCCCCGAGAACAGTGTCAGAACGTGGTCCGGATTCTTGATAGGCTACGCAACACCTTTGACAAGTGTACTGTCTCCGAGTTGAAGCAGAAATTCTTCGGGAAAAGACAGAAGCCCCAAGAGTCCCTCCGAGACTTTGCCCTCTCCCTACAGGAGACATGGAAGGCCATCACCTGCCTTGAGCCCAAAGACGCTGAAACCTCTGATCAAACCTTAAGGGAACAATTTATTAATGGACTTGTTGATAGAAATCAAAGGTGTCAACTAAAGATCATCTCTTCTCAACATGCCCAGGCCTCTTTCCTTGAGTTTAAGGAAATTGCTATTGACATATTAGGGGACCGACCGCCTACTGGACCGCAGAAAGAGCCTGAATCCGTGGAAATGGAGGAATCTGCTCTAGCTTGCTATCCAATGCAGTCGACATCACCTACTCCTGCGGCTACGGAAGTTGCTGACTTAGCAGGACAGGTCTCTAATCTGGCGGACACCCTGCATAAAATCCTCGATCGGTTGACCCAGTTGGAAGTGACTGTCTCCGCTATGAGGAGGAAACCTTCAGAGAACCCGGTACGGTCAGCTACTCCTCGTGAATCTCCGACTAAACAGCGCCCAAAAGAAGCGAAGTCGTTAAGCACCTGGAGTCAGAAGAAACCCCGTCAGCGGTGCAGCTACTGCCATAAATATGGGCATGAAGAGAATGACTGTCGTCAGTTAAACGACAAACCCTTGGAGCTAAGGGACGACCTCCAAGGGAAGAACTTGTAAGTCCCCGAGATGCTAACTGGATGCCCAGGTTCGTGGGGACTCGCCCCACGGTTCATGTAACCATCAATGGAGTTACCCTACCGGCCTTAATTGACACCGGCTCTCAAGTGACCACCCTCCGGAGTGCTGCCTTTGAGAAATGCCGAGGAAGAGCATCCTTAGTCCAGCCTCCCAAGGCTTACTTGAACATTATTGCTACGAACGGAAAACCCGTACCCATCCGCGGCTACTGGGAGCCCACGCTAACCATTGGAGACACTGAGTTAACCAGAAAGGGCGTAGTGGTGACACGAGTGCCCGAAAACGGTAACTTCTCCCTGGTACTGGGTACCAATGTCCTCCGCAACTGCTACCCTGAAGTGCTGAAGGCTCTTCACGACTCCCTGCCAACAGTGCCCAACGGTTCCCGGAAGGTAATTCAGGAGACTATGCAGGTTCTAGCGGCGCAACAGAAGTTTGCTGGCCCTAATGGAGAAATCTGCAGAGCCCGGATCAAGGATCCACAACCTGTCCGCCTTCAACCTGGGACTGAGACGTTAGTATGGTGTCGAGCCTGCATGGGCGTCCAAGGTCAAGACTACCAGGCGATAGTAGAACCTCTACCAGCTGATGAAGACCTGCCCATTCTAGCCGCCAGGAGCCTAGTCACTGTATCCCGAGGACAAGTACCCATTCGATTACTAAATGTGGGAGACTCCCCAGTGGATCTGAGAAAGTACCAAGCCGTAGCCACTCTCTTCAGTGTCCATCCTGAAGACTTGGTGGAAACCTCTCTGTCTGCCTCCCAACAGTTGGAAGTGAAGCAAGGTGCTGAAGATGAGCCTGCCGAGCAATCCTGGTGGCTTGAGCTCAATATTGGAGATGACGATTTTACTCCTGCAGACCAAGTACAAGGTGTCCTGGATGTCGTTATGAAGCACCACCGGGCCTTCAGCAAACACCCACTGGATTTTGGGCAGACTACTCTGATCCAACACACCATCCCTACTGGCTCTCATCCTCCTATCAAGGAACGATACCGGCCCATACCTCCAGCCCGCTACCAAGAGGTGAAAAAGCTGGTACAAGAGATGAAGACAGCCAACGTTATCCGGGAGAGTCACAGCCCATGGGCTGCCCCGCTGGTCCTTGTGAAGAAGAAGGATGGAACCCTTCGATTCTGTGTTGACTATAGGAAAATCAACAATATCACCCACAAGGACGCCTATCCTCTGCCTCGAATCGAGGAATCCCTCGCAGCCCTAGGGTCAGCTGCCTACTTCTCTACCCTGGACCTGACCAGTGGCTACTGGCAAGTGGCCATGGCACCGGAAGACAGAGAGAAGACGGCTTTCACCACCCCAATGGGCTTGTTCGAGTTCAACAACATGCCGTTTGGGCTATGCAACGCCCCAGGCACATTTCAACGGCTGATGGAGAGATGTTTGGGTCATCGCAACTTCGAGACCGTCCTGCTATATTTGGACGACATTATCATCTACTCCAAGACTTATGAAGACCACCTCCACCATCTGGCTGAAGTCTTCCAAATCCTGACCCAACATGAGTTGAAGGTCAAGCCATCCAAGTGCCACCTGCTACAACCTAGTGTCAAGTACCTGGGACATGTGGTGAGCGCTCATGGAATTGAGCCAGATCCAGAGAAGATTGCAGCTGTCCACGACTGGCCTACCCCATCAACCGTACGGGACATCAAAAGCTTCCTGGGATTTGCCAGTTATTACAGGCGTTTCATCCCGAAGTTTGCCCAGCTGGCGGCTCCCCTGCAAGAGCTCCTAAGGGGCCTGCCAAAAGAGCCAACGTTCCCGAGTATCCATTGAGTGGACGGCCGAACGAGAAGCTGCCTTCCAGATGCTCAAGCAACGGCTGACTGAACCTCCGGTGTTGGGATATCCAGACTACAGTCTGCCTTTCACCCTATACACTGATGCCAGCAAGCAAGGTCTAGGGGCGGTATTATCCCAGCTCCAAAACGGAACTGAAAGGGTCATAGCCTACGCCAGCCGTTCCCTCCGAGAACCGGAGCAAAACGACCAGAACTACAGTTCCTTCAAGTTGGAGTTTCTGGCGTTAGTCTGGGCTGTGACCGAAAAGTTCAAGGACTACCTAGCTGCATCATCTTTCACTGTCTTCACAGACAATAATCCGTTGGCGCATCTGAACACCGCACGTCTTGGAGCACTGGAACAAGGGTGGGCCTCCAGACTTGCCAATTTCAGCTTTACCATCAAGTACCGGGCTGGTAAGACCAATGACAACGCCGGCGCTCTGTCCCGTCTCCCTGACCAGTGGGAGGGACCCTCCACGGATGCTCAGTGGGAAGATGTCGAGATGCCAGCATTCTATGCCCGGTTTGTGCGTCAAGATGCCCAGAGAGTTTACTCCCTACCGACAGAGGCAGCGCCAGCTACTCCCCAAGAAGAGTCAGAGCCCCCTGCGGAAAAGGACCTCTGGATGAGTCTTCAGGCTGATAGCCGTGCCATAGGAGAAGTAATGGACTATCTCTCTAGTGGGCGAGTGCCTGAAAGAATCCGGCGCAGAAGAGCTGATGGAGAACTGTCTCAATTGTGGCGCCAGAGAAAGACTCTGAGCATGCACCAGGGTCTGTTAAAGAGAAGAACTCTGGACCCTATCACTTATGACCGGCTGTACCAGATTGTGATTCCCAGGAGGGACGCCAAGATAGTACTGGAAATGTACCATGACCAGTCCGGACACTTTGGCGCTCAGAAGACTGAAGCCACCCTCCGAAGGCGATTCTTCTGGGTCAACATGAAGTCCGACATTGAAGCCTGGTGTCGAGAATGCCCAGCCTGCGCCATCGCTCGAGGAGAGCGACACAATCAAAGGGCCCCTCTACGTCCCATTGTGAGCCAACGGCCCTTGGAGATCCTGGCATTGGACCACGTGAAGTTGGAGCCCAGCAGATCCGGTCACAGTTATGCTCTTACGATCATCGACCACTATACCAAATTTGTGGTTGCAGTACCTGTCAGAGATCTGTCTGCAAGGACTACCGCAGCGGCCCTGTGGAAAAGCTTCATCCTCCCCTATGGCTGTCCGGACCAGATCCTTACAGACCAAGGAACAGCATTTGAGTCCCAAGTCTTCCAGGAGCTGTGCACTCTATATGGCTGCAAGAAGCTGAGGACCACAGCTTATCATCCCCAAGGCAACGGGCTGTGTGAAAAGATGAATCAGACTCTAATCAATATGCTGAGGACTCTGACCCCTGCAAAAAGGGCTGACTGGCCAAAACTGTTGCCCGAATTAGTGTACCTGTACAACAATACCACTCATTGCTCCACAGGGTACACCCCGTATTATCTGATGTTCGGGAGACACGGCCATCTCCCTGCTGATATGACCTGGGACATGGAGTCCCCTGATTCCCAGTCTTTACTCCCCCAGACTGACTGGGTTCACGAACACCAGAAGCGCCTGGCGGATGCCAGAGAAGTTGTGGATCTGCGGTTGGAAGAGGCCCGAGAGAAACAAAAACGAGACTTTGATCGTAATGCCTGTGCTGAGCCTTTTGCCCCAGGAGATCGAGTGTGGCTGCGCAACAACCATCCTACCAGTAAGCTAGATGGGCGTTGGGAGCGTGAGCCATACCTAGTTAGGGACAGTCTCTCCCCTGAAGTCTACGAGATTTCAAGAGGAGACCGTCCACCACTCCGGGTACATAGGAACCGGCTGAAGAGATGTCTTCGTCCTTTTGCCCCTATGTCTACACCTCTCACTTCGACCCCCGATTTACAGACCTCCTTGTGTTCGCCTACCCCCAGTTTCTTGGAACTTGTGACCGTGCCTCAATTCTGTTTTGTTTCCACTCCAGTAAGAGGTACCTCGGAGAGACCATCATCCCCACCGCAGTCTCCAATACTGCTGCCTGTGGAGGATGATCCGGCTCCAGTGTCTGCAACCCCTGAAGCATCAGAGGCAGCTGAGACTCCGACTCCAGCGCTTGACTCAGAGGAGGACGATGAGGAGGTTGTTATCTTCTCCAGGCCGGAACTTCGAAGGTCTCAAAGGGAAACAAAAGGTAAAGCTCCTGCGTACCTGCAGGAGTACCAGCTGGTGACACGCAGAGGCAGGAGGCAGGTACGTTTTTCGGACACCGAAGTACTTACCACCGAAGAAGATGCAGAGTAACCCCTGAAGGGCTGTAGCCCACTTCAGGTACTGTACATATTGTGTATATTTCTGCCCTTACCCCAAAGAGCCAGAGACTTTCCTGAGACTCTTACCCTTATTTATCTCAGTCAAGAGACATACCTTGAACTAATTATTGTCCTGTGCTATGATAGCACCCTTCCTCTGCCACAGCAGAGATTTCTTCAAAGGACTCTGTCCCTCTACACATAGAGGAGACCCTTTGCTTCTCAGTGCACTTTTCCCCACATCAAGGGCTGTACCCAGAAGATGGACTTTGTTACTAGAGACCTTCTGAGAGACTTTCGCCAGATACTACAAGGGAAAAGTGGCTATTGATTATTATTTTGCACTTAATGCCTTCCTTTTTAGGTACGGACATTCTGCTTGCACTTTTTATGCCTTTTCTTTGTAGGAAAAGAGACATTTGCTACCGCGCTACCCTGAGTAGCCTATCTACTTCTGTAACGTTTGTAACGTTCAAGATGTGTACCCATTGGGCTCCTAAGCCAATGTGAATTTACCTGTTTGCACACTGTCAGAAGATATGCCAGTAGTCTGCATTAACCCTTTTATAGGCTTTTCAGGTTGTAGTGTGGCTGTGTCGGACCGTCTTTATGTAAAACACTGACCGCTACCTGATCCCTCAAACTGAGGTTTGCACATGGGGGTAGTCCGTAAACTGCGGGTCCTACGGGGACCGGGGGTGTTACAGAGTTAGCACCTGGATACCACTCATACATGGGTAAGGATACCAGTCAGGAGGTACTCGTGTCGCATATGCTAACGCAATGCAGATATACACACTATATAATTGCCGCCAGGGAAGAAGCGTTGATACAACAAATATACAGGCCTTGGTGCAAGGAGTGGATTACAGGACATGACACCACACCTTTCCTACTGTACAGTTCGGTTTAATGGCGTCAGCGACCAACTGTCATACAGCTATATGTTTTTGTCTTAGTCCGACACCAACCCAGGTGCCTGTCTCCAGGACCATGGGCGGTTTGTCCCTACACCTCACATAGCCTGCACTTCCTAGAAGTGCCTTTAGCCCCCTCTGTGCCCCAAAACATCTGTAGTTGAGCCGAGGGCGGCTCTTTCAATTGCCCCCGGGGTATGCAACACCCTCGCCGATGCAATGGCGAGGTAGGGTTTGCGAATACGTCCCACCTGCATGTAATCCCATTACACAACATGGTCCTGATAGGACATAGGGATATTGCAGTGGTTAATCCTGCCTGGCAAGGCAGAGGTTAAGTATTTTGTATAATGCAAGATGCTGTTGTCCAATGATATGTGTTACATCCTGTGCTCTGTAAGCTGAGATGTGATTGGAGGAGCAGCCACCACCTGACCAAAGAGAGGTAATAAAACCTCTGGCCAGGAATGTGCTGGATGATTATTCTAGTGTGGAATCCTAGGAGAGTCAGTGAGTGAGTGAGTAATCTCTGTCTAGCCCATACCAGAGCAGGAAGAGCCTAGCCCCTGCCTCTGAAGAGTGGAGTAATAGATTAGAGTTAGTGTAGTGAGGAAAAGGGGTATCATCTTACCTTTAAAGGTGATACCTGAAGCCCTACAGGACAAGCTGAAGCTTCCTACCAGGACACAGCTGCCTCCCAGCCTGCCCTCTACATCCAGGCTGGTGAACTATCTCCTGAGGCTCCCTCCAACTCACATCTCAGCACTCCATCTACCTGTTAAAGGCACGTTGCTGCGGTTCCTGCCGGTTCAAATAAAGAACTGTAAGTTGTTTTCTTCAACTTCTGTCTCCGTCTGGTCCCTGCTAATACGGCTGCCTTCATCACCGGCACCCTGTCCATCACCCAGAGACTCACACTCGGGACATTAAGGGGTTGCCCCAGGGAGATCCGCTATAGCAGCCTCTCCCTCATCTTTTCTTGCCAACACCACCCTGCTGGAGACCTGCCAGGCTGTAGGACAGCCCTCCGGTTCCCCCGTACCAAGCACCGTGACGATAGCGTGCTTAGGCCGCAACCGCCAGCCACTCCGGTACCGCGGGCCCCGGCTGACTCCAGGCCTCACCTCAAGGGCTAGGCCCCGGTGGGGGATGTTGCACATTGCTGATGTTCACACTTATCTGGGACTGAATCTGGTCTGGCACTTTACTATTTGTAGGGGTTCATTAGCTTTTCATTATGTTTACACCAAAGCTATGTATAATTTTCCCCATGTGCTGTGACATCACTGTGTATGTGTATTATTAACCCTCTGTGCTGTGACATCACTGTGTGTGTATCAGCTCCCTGTGCTGTTACATAAATGTGTGTATTAACCCCCTGTGCTATCAGTTTTTGTATGTGGGTATTAACCCCCTGTGCTATCAGTGTGTGTATGTGTTTATTAACCCCATGTGCTATGACATCACTCTGTGTGTATTAACCCCCTGTGTTTTGACATTACTGTGTATGTGTATTATTAACCCTCTGTGCTGTGACATACCTGTGTGTGTATTAACTCCCTGTGCTATCATTGTGTTTATTAACCCCCTGTGCTGTAACATTACTGTGTGTGTATTTACCCCTGAGCCTAATAAATTAAGCTAAGCTAGGGCCTACCTAATGATTTATTAAAGGAACCCTGCCTAATGAAATAATAGAAGGGAGACCTACTTAAGGAAGCACAGTGTGGTCAGTTTTGGTGTGAGGAGTATAAATGTTAGAGGGGGATTTATTTGGGGAGCACAGTGTTGTCAGTTGTGATCTGAGGGGTATGTATGATATATGTGGGGGCACAGTGTAGTCAGTTATGGCATGAGTGGTATATATGATATATGTGGGGTACAGTGTGGTCAGTTGTGATGTAAGGGGCATATATAATATATGTGGGTATAGTGTGGTCAATTGTGGTGTGAGGGCATATATGATATATATATATGGGGCACAGAGTGGTCAGTTGTGGTGTGATAGGTATGTATCATATATGTGGGGACACAGTGTGGTCAGTTGCGGTGTGAGGGGTGTGTATGGTATATGTGGGGGCACAGTGTAGTCAGTTATGGCATGAGTGGTATATATGATATAAGTGGGTGTACAGTGTGGTGAGTTGTGATCTGAGGGGTATGAATGATATATGTAGGGGCACACTGCAGTCAGTTATGGTGTGAGGGATATATACACTCACCGGCCACTTTATTAGGTACACCTGTCCAACTGCTCGTTAACACTTAATTTCTAATCAGCCAATGACATGGCAGCAACTGAGTGCATTTAGGCAATCTCCTGCAGTTCAAACCGAGCATCAGTATGGGGAAGAAAGGTGATTTGAGTGCCTTTGAACGTGGCATGGTTGTTGGTGCCAGAAGGGCTGGTCTGAGTATTTCAGAAACTGCTGATCTACTGGGATTTTCATGCACAACCATCTCTAAGGTTTACAGAGAATGGTCCGAAAAAGAAAAAGCATCCAGTGAGCGGCAGTTCTGTGGGCGGAAATGCCTTGTTGATGCCAGAGGTCAGAGGAGAATGGGCAGACTGGTTCGAGCGGATAGAAAGGCAACAGTGACTCAAATCGCCACCCGTTACAACCAAGGTAGGCAGAAGAGCATCTCTGAACGCACAGTACGTCGAACTTTGAGGAAGATGGGCTACAGCAGCAGAAGACCACACTGGGTGCCACTCGTTTCAGCTAAGAACAGGAAACTGAGGCTACAATCTGCACAAGCTCATCGAAATTGGACAGTAGAAGATTGGAAAAACGTTGCCTGGTCTGATGAGTCTCGATTTCTGCGGCGACATTCGGATGGTAGGGTCAGAATTTGGCGTCAACCACATGAAAGCATGGATCCATCCTGCCCTGTATCAACGGTTCAGGCTGGTGATGGTGGTGTCATGGTGTGGGGAATATTTTCTTGGCACTCTTTGGGCCCCTTAGTACCAATTGAGCATCGTTGCAACACCACAGCCTACCTGAGTATTGTTGCTGACCATGTCCATCCCTTTCAGCAGGATAATGCTCCATGTCATAAAGCTGGAATCTTCTCAGACTGGTTTCTTGAACATGACAATGAGTTCACTGTACTCAAATGGCCTCCACAGTCACCAGATCTCAATTCAATAGAGCATCTTTGGGATGTGGTGGAACGGGAGATTCGCATCATGGATGTGCAGCCGACAACTGTGTGATGCCATCATGTCAATATGGACCAAAATCTTCCAGCACCTTGTTGAATCTATGCCACGAAGAATTGAGGCAGTTCTGAAGGCAAAAGGGGTCCAACCCGTTACTAGCATGGTGTACCTAATAAAGTCGCCGGTGAGTGTATGATATATGTGGTGGTCAGATGTGAGGAGATAAAAAAGGATGATGCCAACTATGTTTGTTTTATAAACCTGCAGAAATGTGTCATGGCTGTAAGAAGTCACCTGGAAGATCAGACAGAAGGACATCAGGGACATTACCTCTAAGTCATTGGATCACACTGCAGCTTCAGAGCAGGACTGGTACCTAATACTATACGGTGGTAAAAACTGTGTAGGGTATCATTTAGTATTGCAGTATTATTTAGTCATTATGTAGTGGTAATAATAATGATGTATGCTATTATTTGTGCCTAGTACAGAGACGTCATAGTGATATTGTCCATTTGCAGAGTGGTGTGTGTATAATAACAATATGGCAGTAAAGATAATCACTAAATGGAATTTATATCTGGTAAATTATTGGTAATACTGTTCTGTGTATAGATCTTGTAACCAGTATCAAGATGTTGCTAATTTCTTCCTCTTGTGATAATGCTATGTGCTGCAGTTCAGAGGATCATTTGGAAATTGTAGCACTATTGTTTGGAATACTGGTCTTTTAATTAGTAAAAGAGTATTGTGGTATCATTATTTGGTAATAGTATGGTGGTAGTATTTTTTGGTATGTCATGGACCAAACTTCAAATTGGTTTAGTAAAGGTAGGAATTTATTAACCGATCTCAACTAAAGATACCATTGTTTCTAATATCTCTAGAAAATAGTATAAAAAATAGAAGATCCAGAGCAGCACAGCTAGTGGTGGGTGCAGAAGCCGGTGATCCCTTGGCCAGGCTCTCCAATATAGGTTCAGTGAAGAGGCAGCACTCTTTGTAGTGGTGAAAGGGGTGAAGCTTTTTTCCATAAAAAGCGACATTTCAGTGTACCGTTACACCTTTATCAAGCATGCGACATTTCGGTGTATGCTTGATAAAGGTGTAATAAAGCTTCGCCCCTTTCACCACTACAAGGAGTGCTGCCTCTTCACTGAACCTAGAAAATAGTATAACTATCTGCTATCATTTTACATATATTGTTGTGGGAGCGGGCCTTGCATCGGCTGCCGAGCTTGGGGGGGGGGGTGCCCAGCCTAAATCAGGTGCTCTATGTCGCTGTGAACCTTAATCTGGACCATAATATATCTATAATTTATATGGCCATGTAAATCTGGTCTGATTCTATAGGTATGAAACAGAAAATGGTCTTTTTTCTCTGCCACATGGGCTTGGTGCAATATCAGGGGTACGCTGATGTAATCCAGAGGTTTGAATGTACATTTTTATTGATTCAGCTGTTCTTGTATGTCATTTTATTAATTGTTAAAATAAAATTTATGTATTAGCTTGATTCTCTGGTTATTCTTTGTGGGTTATAGGTTCTTATAGGGGCACTAATTTAAGGTTTTCTAGGTGTTTCAAGATTGGTAGGGGCCCCACCAATATATAGTTTGCTGCCTGTGAAGCTGCAGAACAACCCCTATAGGCTCAGTGGCTCATTACAATCATTTTAAAAGTTGATTTTAGAAGGAAGGAGGTCATGGATAACAAATATAAGAAGATTGCCTGGATCTATGAGTGAGTGTCCCTGGTTTATCATGATTTTTATAGTAAATTTTCTTTTAATGCTTTATTCTTGATGCCTGGCTGCACATTTACAGGATGTGAGCGACAAATCAAGGATAAAGCATTTTATGTATAAGCATTGACTCCAGTCAATTCTCTAGTAGGCCTTGAAATGTATTTATTGATTCTTGAAATGGTTTTTATTGCTTTAACATACATATCAGTATGTATCCACACATATAGAGGATAATTAGACCACTTCAGGCTACAATGCATTTTGATCCACATGACTCTAGGGCATTTCTACTGCTGTTTAACCCTTAACAGACACTGACATTTTTGGCCTTCAATAGGTGGCCACTTTTTCCCTTTTTTCCCTGTCAAGTTCTAAAGGCCATAACTTTTTTATTTTACCATGTATTTTGCTAGTTAAGGGCTTGCTTTATACATTATAGCCTGCAATTGATTGGATCTTACTAGCTACTTCTAGAGAATGATGAAGAGATGAAGAAGACCCCATTCAATTTGGTGTTTATATTTTTAATATAAAATTTTGTGGCATTTTACATGGCATCAATAATGTTACTTGTATGCTGTGGGACATAAAGATTCAGGAAATATCTAATTCTATACATATGTTTTGTTTTGATCATGTTATTCGATGAAAACACTAAAGGGCTTATGAGACTTTTTCATCCCCTTTTGAAAAATTTTTGGGGAAATGAGATGACAAAAGAACACAATTTTGATGCAGCTTAATGAGGATTTTTTTTTGAGGGGCTTACCGTGAAATAGATTATGTTTTTGGATTAATAGATTTTGTTTATTGATCAAGGCTTTATCAAATATGTAATTTTAATTTTTTTATTATACCCAGGGCAATTACTAGACCCCAAGTTACCATGCAATGCAATGCAATGCATCAGCAGCATTTGCTGATCGGATGCAGGGGGGACCCTTAAAATGTTTTAGATGCTTCAGTCACTGGGACTTTTTCAGAACTTTTTATTAATATTTTTATGTATGGCGAGATAATTACAATTTGAAAATTTGCACATTTTTTCAGTTACAGGTTTATTGCAGTGGAAAATTATTTTTATATTTTGATAGATTGGCATTTTGCAAAACTATTTCTTGTTAATTATTTATTTTCTGTTATCATTTTAATTTTATTAACCATTTTTTAGGACCTCATGGGCACTTGAGCCCTGGGATGTCTAATGAATGTTACAACACTGTAGTACTGCAGCATGTCAGAAATTGACTAATTCTGTATAAGACCCTCCTATGACAACAAAGGGATCCTCACTAAGAGTCTTGTCATAGCAACCTATTGGAGCCTCCCAATGATGCCATGTGGTGTTGATCAAATCCAAGTTAATGATGCATGAAAAATGTAAGTGCTGTTAATGCGTTTGACTATGGCACTGAAAGGGTTAACGCCCACAATTGGTTCCAGTATAATTTACAGGGTGTAAGCTTCTGGTGTTTACTGTAAAATGCAGCAAGAATCCACTATGTATGGAGAGGGCTCAGCCTGTGAGCCAACTCTATCCTTAATGACTCCATGATGTATAGCAGTGGAGCCAATATAAATCATAATAAATATTTCCCATTTTAGGTCACTTAGGATTTCCAAAATTATTTATATTTGCCAAATGCCAGAATAATGAGAGAGATCAGCATTTTAACTACTTTTTGCAAAATCAAAAGTTTACACACATTTCATTAAAATATACAGTAGTATTTGACACTGTAAAAAATATTTTATTGTAGATGTGAAGTATTTGTTGTCTTTTAAATTTTCACAGAAGGGGGTTCATGTTTTACCCCTGTGCTATGGTCTTGCAATATATGGAATAACATCGTAGACAGACACACGTGAGCTTGTGAGCATGGCGCATGCAGAGAGCTAAATGGAGGCCTGTTGAGCGCCTGCAGTTCGGTGCTATGGGGCAACAGCTTGTTCAATGCTATTATCTATGTTGTCTCCATATGAAACCATGTTTCAATGTACTTATATTTCTAGGTAAGAAAATATCTATAATACAAAGAGTGGAACATTATACAGTTTTTTTGTTATGGTGAGATTCAATAGGTATGAAACAGAGAAATGGTCTTTTTATCTTTGTGTAAAATCTTAAACACATTGGGGCTCATTTACTAAGGGTCCGAATTGCACATTTTCGTCGAGCATTTACGTTTTGTGGCGAATTGCCTCGGGATTTTGGTGTACGCGATCGTATTGTGGAGCATTGGCGCCGGCTTTCACGCGACAGAAATCAGGGGGGCGTGGTCATCGTAAAACCTGACGGATTCAGAAAAACCACAGAATTTTTTAAAAAATTTGTCACGCAAAAATAGCATTCTGGCAGACTTCAGCGCAGCAGCGATGCCTAGTGGATAACGGGCGCACGACCTTAGTGAATCCCGGCAGAACCTGAATCAGCGTCGGAGAATGCGCCGATGGATAGCGCCTGGACCGGGTAAGTAAATCTGCCCCATTGAGTTACAATATGGCCCTATATACTACTATGATGGCTGACGTTTAAGCATATTTAGAGCTATAATGTGGTAGTTGTTATTAGCTGTAAGGTTTCCTTTCTGGTCATTTGTTTCTGTAAAATAAGGGTAATAACTGATATGCTCAGTAGCAAATATTGTAGTATCCTAGATAACAATTGATGACTAGTTTAAGAAAAAAATTAAAGTTCAGATTCCGCATATTTTTTTCTCAGCCTCTGAGACATCGTGTTTCCAAGCTATGTTTGTGTAAGTGTGATTCAGCTAGTTATTGTTTATTTCATTAAAAAAGCATAAAGCATAGAGAAATACAGTATGTGAAATTTAGAATCTTGTTGCCTGCATTGCAAGATTTGGGGTGGTGGGGGCCCCTGGGCAAAAGAGCTCTTTTAAAATAAAGTAAATACTTAATAAAGTAAAAATAATGGTTCTGCAGTTTTAGAGAAGACTGCCACAGAATCTATTCATACACACCTCATCTTTACTATATCCTAACACCCTGTACTCTATAGAACTCAACAGTATCAGTTTCTGTAGGACACTGATGTTGCTGTTTATAAAGATGGAGCAGAGGAAGGCACGATGGTGTTCACTGGTGTGGTCCCAGGGGCTCTCGGCCCAGATGCCCTATTTATGATCTGGCCCTAAGTGTTTCTATGAATTGGGTGTTACCATAACCATTGTTAGTGTTTAAAATTAGAATTGCCTGTGAATCATTTTAAATGAAAATTGAATATCAAAAAGAGAAATATGGATATGGTCTAGCCATATGTTTAACCCCTTATTGATATGTGATGTAATGGTATGTCACATGGCAGCTGCAGTTGCTCAAGGACTGAGCCATCTCCATACAGGGTGGGCATATGCTGCTTATTGCATATTACTGTGTCCAAAAATGTCCGATCTATGAAAATATAATACCGGTTATTCCTGGCATTTAACCCTGTAATGGAAAATAGGTCCCAAAGTTGAAAATGCCACTTTTTTTGCCATTTTGAAACATGTACAAAATTTGGTAAACAGTGATCAAAAGGCCGTACAGTCTTGATAATGGGCAGAAAATGGCAAAATGAAGATTTTTTTTTGTACAGGAAGTTTTAATTTTTGTAAATGTATGAAAACATTAAAAACCTATTTAAATTTGGTACATGTAATTTTGGTGCACAGTGAAAGCTCACAAGAAATTGGTGTAAATGCATTTTTTTCATCAATTCCTCTGCATTTGGAATTTTTTTCCCGCTTCCCAGTACAGGGCATGGAATATTAAATACTGTCACTATGAATTGCAATATGTTATGCAGAAAACATACCCCCCCACAAAGACCTGTACATGGAAAATTTTAAAAGTCATGGATTTTTGAAAGTGGGGAGTAAAATATTATTATGCAAAAATGAAAAAGGGCCTTGGCCAACGGGTTAATTTAGCAAAGGAGCAATATAAATGGATTGAACTCAAATAGTGTTTTTTTCCCAAAAGAAAAGTTAGATGAGAGTTTACCTTTCTCTCTGCAGAGCATTGTCCATGGGAGTGGCCAGTGAGGAGTTGTTTCCACCCCACCCTCTAGAAACCAGTCCATCATGCGTCAAATAGACAATGCTCTGCAGAGAGAAAGGTTTTATTATATAAACATTTTGCCAATGTGAACATAATTCTCTATGGGGACATGGGGGAGTCAGACAGGCTCCTGTTGACAGGTTCTCTGTAAGGCATTCTAAAATGCAGAAAATTCATAAAGAGACCTGCACCTTTTCATTTTTGTCATATTTTACACAAACAAACTTCACTTTTAGACAAATGCCAGACTGAATCAATCTCCCTCTTGGTCTTTTATTCTACTGAAAGTATCTATTTAGCAATGTACCTAGACTAAACAGGGGAGACAACACAATCAATATAAATACAGTTATATAGAAGAAAGAGAGCGTGTTACTTTCTAAAGAATGTCAGAACACTTTTGCATTCCAATTTTGTTTCCACATTGAATAAACATCATAACAGGAAGATTGACATGCTGCATATTTTCATTACAAGTTACTCAGACAATATTATAAATCTTATTATAAAAGAGTTCATTTGGAGTAGACATATCTTTAATTGATTTACACCATGACATTATCCTTCTCTTTACAATTTACATTAGTTATCAGGCATAATTAAATGGCAAATTCTCCAGTGAGCAAAACAAGAAATGAGAAATATTAGGACATATTTATTTAGTTGAACCATTACGGGAGATGAATTTTATCACTAGGAGACCTCATAACATGTAATTAGAAACAAAATAAATACAGGAAATATTTTTCCTTTTAGCAAAATGTGTCTATTAAAAACAAACCCTTTTGAGGACACAATTTAAATAGTATAACAGAAAAATTATATAAAGTACAGAAATTAGAGATTTGATTACTTTTAATAAGTCTAAAATTCTGAAATATTAAAGCGGTTTCCCACTAAACAAGCAAGGCCCTATCCACAGGATGATACACCCACAAATCAAGAGAACAGGGGGTCCAATGGGGTTCAAGGTAACTTCCTTGAACCTCTTGTTGTTCCCCGAGATGAGTAGAGCAGACGGCCACACATGTCCGTGGAGATTGCTGGGGGTCCGACTGAGGTATCTCCGACCCCATTGGACTCCACATTCTCATTATCTGTGGGGGTCTCATTACTCATCATCTGTCTATCTATTGAGTTATCTATCATCTACAATGTACTAGAGTTCAGAGCAGCGTTTCCAGGTACATGCAAAAAAAGGATGCCTATCATCGGAGGCAAAAACTCTATGGTACATAAAAATACATAAAAGCAGCACTCAAAGGTAATGTAAACGAACCAGGTGGATTTCTTAAAGTGCTACATTTCAGCCTCAGTTACTCAAATCATTGTCAAGCCTTATCCCCACACTCTCCATCAATCTAAGAGAACCCACTTAAGTCTTTTGAGACTGCCTACCAATTTTAGACAATAGGTATCACTGGTTGCTAGTCTGCAGTGACATCTTTTAGAGTCCCTGCAGTTTCTTCTGTCTGCATGGATTGTGAGCAGGGTAGGTCTCCAGTTGTTCATCTTTAACTATACATACCTAGTATACTGTATCTTATTCCCTACTGTTCTGTGGAGACTATTTTCTTCCTTCTCTTTTACTCCACCCACTTGTCCCCCAAATTTTAGTCACTAATTAATCTTGGGTATATAAATGAAATCCCAATACAAGGTAACAGGCAGCATGCACACAATGTGCTCCCACTAGATTAAATAGATTGATCATACCCCTTGGACCATTGGTGGACTTTTTCTGTGTATGTTTTCTTTTTAAATGGATTTGTTTTAATTGATTTAATAAAGTGTTATTTATGCTTCATATATTTTGGCTATTATTTCCTTTTTATGTAGTCTATAAATAGCCTGCCTCAGGCGCTGGTCACAGTAGAGATAGCAGAGAGCTTTAAGAAGGGCCTAGATTCCTTTTTACATCTAAATAACATTGATGGTTATGTTATATATTATTGTTTTCCCTAAATCCCTTCCTCATCCAATCCCTTCCTTTCCTTGGTTGAACTTGATGGACATGTCTTTTTTCCACCGTATAAACTATGATACTATGATAATTTGGACTCTCTCCCAGCTGAGAAGAGAACTATAATTGGACACATTTTTATGGCAACAAAACTCATGAGACACACAATCAGTGCCACCAGTCCACATACAACCCCCCCTACCTTGACCTTTGATGCAGTCCTTATCCCTTAATACAGTAGTTTTTGTTCATTTTCTCTTTATTTTATGGAAAGTACCTATTTCAATTAAATGTATGGCTCAGAAAAAAGCAAGACAAATACAATGATGTAAGAGCTACACCAACCCTCACAAACCCTGAGAGAGATACTGGATAAGAGGAAACGCCCATCTGATTCAGGTTAAACATCAAGCAACTCTTGGGAAAATTTAGCTAGACTTTATTGCAGAACAAATTCCTGTTCAAATTCAATAACAACTTAAAGGGGTATTCTCATCTGGGCATTCACATTCAGTTTCATAAATCTGCCATATATAAACATTTCTTCAATTGGATGTTATTAAAAAAATGTTCCTGTGTGAAGATAATTTCTCATAAATGTAGTCATTTTGTCCCTTAGAAACGAGATGGCTTCCTCGGTTACGACCACGTCACATTTTGACAGCGGTGGCCAGACATGCAGTATTGAGTCCTGCCTGACCACATGGATTCAGCAATCATTACCGCAGGACGGCTGTGGGACCTGCAGTAACTCCGGGACATTTCAAATACAAAAACTTTTTGTTTATTTGTGCAATCCCTCCAGCAGAGGTGGCCGTATCCAGAGGAAGCCATCTCGTTTCTAAGGGACAAAATGACTACATTTATGAGACATTATCTTCACACAGGAACATTTTTTTTAATAACATCCAATTGAAGAAATGTTTATATATGGCAGATTTATCAAACTGAATGTGAATGCCTAGACGAGAATACCCATTTAATTAATCTGTATAATGCCATATGTCTTAAAACAACCCAGTTCTCCATTGCTGTTGGAAACCAGAACAGTTTTGTATATTGGAATTAACACTGTAGTGTTTAAAATAATAAAAACAATATTAAAAATATTTATATAAATTTATAAATACATGTGCAAACAGTTTACATGTTCTCTTTAGAGCAAAGTCAGACAGAAAACTGGCTAAAACACATGAACACTATAGGGGCATTTATCAATTCTGATGCTTCTAACTTTTTCATACAAAAAACTTTCCAATTTATGGTGAAGAACTACTTCTACATCCAGAACTTCACTAATGAATCAGCTGTGCAATCAAATTCAAACAAATATGCTAAAGGAGAGGGCCAGGAAGACTGAAGCAGCATGGGGAGGGAGAGCAAATACAAAGCACCAGACAAATTAGTTGGTGAGTTGGTGAGACCAAAGCCAACAATATACTGGCAGTTTGTAGGTTTGTTGTTAAGTTGAATTTGTATGTAAGTTGGAACTGTATATTTTATCATGGTAACCCCAGACAGAATTTTTTTGGTCTCTGTGACAAATGGATTTTAAAAATGTTGGATTGTCATATGAACCAGGATTAACATTAAATCTTAATGGCAGACACCTTTGATAACTGCCACACCCATTTTAGCCACAATATAATAATCTGATGAGACAATGAAATCCCTGTCAGTTAAAAAGTTGATCAATTACATACAATTATACAATTACAGTTTGATTAAAGATGAATGGGTTTTAAGGAGGCCACCATGTTCCTAGTGAAGAAGACAAGAGGGGTTGAATGATTATGCACTGTCCAAAGCCAAACGTTTCAACCCTACATGCCTAATTATGCTTATATCATTATAGTGGCAATCCCAAAAACTTATCATTTCAAAATATTTTGAAGCATTTCATCATGAATAGATGTCTCAGAGGATAAAATTGTCTATGTACTCTAAAATGCTACTTTGATCCCAGGTGTGGACGTAGCATCAATAACGAGGTAATCTCATCTAGAAGATGGACACTGTAACTGTGCTCAATGTCCCTTAGAATTACAGCTATTTCTGATTCTGTATTCCAAACAATTTCTACCGAATTTCTTCCAAGCCTGCCCTAAACTATATCATAGAACTGTTTATACATGGTTTGTATAATTTTATATATTTTATATGTTTATATATGGTTGGTATATATTACAGCTCCTGCTACCAAAGGTCAAACCTCATCAAATTGACATTTTAAGAAAATAAGCTTGATGGCAATTTCTCTATGAATATACATGATTTAATATATATTTTAAGTAAATGTTCTGGTAAATAACCTTTTAAGCATATTTAAGCTATATGATTGGTTTGTGCTACTTAACATTATAATCGCAGTTGCAAATTCTGCATCATTGACACATGAAAACTCAAAGGAATTTTGTGACAAGATTATGTAATCTAAAATGACAAAAAATGATGAATGATGTGTAGATAAATGTACTAATGTCAGACATTCTATGCCTATGATTGATGGTAATCTGAAGGTTTTGAATTAAGTAAAGTGATCATTTGATTATGAGCAGGTAGTATTTGTGAAAATAGACTGTTAAAATGTTGTACCCTTATGATAAAAATTGAACTCAACAACAAGAATATTATTCTAGAGAGATGGATACAAAAGAATGAAAACATATTTTCTGATTGAAAACTGTCTGATTTAGCAGTTACGAGTATACTGTTCACAAATGTTATAAATCTTTATATGTCATTTCTTTGGGTTGAAGTTAAATTACCTTCAATCCCCTAGTTTTAATTTCAGATTACTAACCTTTACTAGAAAGGCCCCACCCTAGTTCACAAGTAGACAAATAGGTGGTATAAAAACCACAGTTTCTTAAATTATTATCTTTGGAGAACTCTAGAAAATGAAAAAAATGACAGAAAAACCCTTTCAACCTTATAGATCGCTGTATCGGGAAAAAAGCTTTTATTTGTAAACAGGATATTTAATCAATAAATGACTTTACCAAATTCTTATAGTGCTGGAGGTTACGTCTTTTTTGCAATTGTGTTGTGCAGCTAGTGTTTGGCTTCTAAGCTATTCACATCTGCCCCCCTCTTTATATCCCAGAACTAATGAGCCAATTCCTTCCCACCCGTAATCTTCGAGCCTCACAAGACATTTTTCTTTGCTCTCCTACTTCCCTCTTCTCATAACCTGTCTTCTTTTGAAATTGTGTTCTGCAGCTAGTGTTTGGATTGACTTTGTGCAGTAAGTGGATGAGTGGGGTGAAATGACTATTAAAAATGTTTGGATGCAATCTTCCTTATCAAAAGTAATGTACAAAGCTTTAAGACAGTATAAAAAATGTAAAAGCTAAATGTTTCGAATAACAAAACAAATAAAAATCTAAATTATATTAATATTCATTACAAACACCACTTTATTTCAAAACAGCATGATTTTTGCTTGATTCACTTGTACACAGCTTTTCGAAGACCTCGGCAGGGAAGTTGCTTTAAACATCTTGAAGAACTGAGCACAGATTTGCTGAGGGTGTAGCTGTTCAATTTTTTTTCTTCACTTAATTTCAGATAGACCGTATGTTAAGTTTAGGCCATATTATCACTTTCAGGAGTCCCTGTTCACATACAGGAGCACTGTCTACAGGACTTTTACCGAGTTTCACCTATTTTCTGGAATGCCTTAAGCAGCAAAAGGAGTACTGGCTAAAATGGACAATCCTCATCATGGATCCAGACCTCAATGACGTCCTTACCAATAAACCATGTCTTACATTCAGACAAGGGAGATCCACTTGTGACAGAGTGGTTCATAGCCACTTTCCCTCCCCGAACTCCCTTGGGACCTGATTGGATAGCAGACCCACGAGGTTTTTTAGATGTAGTGGATACATTGCTTTCCCATTTTTGCAAACTGATGAAATATTTTACAGAAACAAAACTAAGAGAACCTATCTTATTAAGGACTTTATCAACTGTCAATTCATGAGAGTAACCTATAAAGCAGCATGTGTCTGTGGGGTTGAATATGTTGGTAAAAAATACTAGAATTCCGTAGGCACATTCAATGCAGGCAAGCAGCAGTTCTGAAATTATTGGGATTAAACTGGTACCATATCTACCTAGAGGAGGTGACTGGGACCAGAAGGGTTTACAGAGGAAAGCCAGGTGGACTTACTGATGCCTAATGGTTCAAAACTTCAACTCCATTATGCCTGCTTCATATAATAACACCTTCTAATGACTCTGTATTCCCATGATGTGTAACTACTGTTGTGAAGCCTTGGGCTGCCACATATATATTTTTATATGGTCAAGTGCCCCTGTGCTTTTATATTGACATTGTGCTACTCTAACCTATGGGCATTATTGTCTATGGTTGTGTTATTTATTTGGCATTACTGCCTATGGTTGTGTTATTTATTGTACATGGCTATCTAGTAGGGAAATTATACAATCTTTTTCAAACTGTGTTATATGCCGACCTATACTTACTATTCCCGTTGTCCATGTAATAGTAAGTTTCATATAATACACCTCTTTGGTTTCCTCCCCTGTCCCCCCTTAATCATCTCTTTTCGTGACTTCTGTTAATATATCCTCATAACTCAGACCCTCATAACCCTTACTTGAACTAAACTCCATTTTTTAGGGAAGGCTGAACCAATTATTTGCAAAGTGGTAATATAAGATCCCTATCCTGGGGGTCCATATCTCTTTGAATACATTTATAAAACAGCAGAACGGCACTCACCGGGTATCTTCTTCTTGATTACTTTATTGTAACATACTTACAAAAATGAAACATGAAACATGTTATGTGAAGAGGGAAAGGAGGATACAGAGACTCAAACGAATGCAAAGCTCATGACAGCTGTTTCGCGCCAAAAGCACTTCATCTGACTTGCTTCCGAACATGTTTCATTTTTGTAAGTATGTTACAATAAAGTAATCAAGAAGAAGATACCCAGTGAGTGCCGTTCTGCTATTTTATATGTCTATTTGAACTGATCCACATTTAGAGAACTAGAGCCACTCTGATATTTCGGTGTTTGTTGTGTCTGAATACATGACAACACCCTTCTTGTCAACAGGCAGCTGTTATTTAACGCATTACTAACTTGGCCCCTTTGTATTTTTATGTTTCCATTATTCTCTCTCCACCTTCTTTTTTAGTTTTCCATGTATGAAGGCTTTTTATCGGAAGAACTTTCTAGAGTCAGTTTTAAATATGATATATAGTTTACAGAGAAATAGGAGGGATTGTTACCTGCAGGGCAAATTGTACTTTCCAGTGGCACCATTTTATATTTTGTTCAATATACTGGAAAGCTGGAAAAAAAATTCAAATCCAGTACAATTTACAAAAAAAGGTCCAAATAACACCTCTCCTTTACTCTTTCAGGTCATTATGATTATGGAGATTTATACATTTATTTTGTTTTAGATATGTTTAAATACCTTTAAAATATTTTTAAAAAAACATTTTATAGCTTATAAATATTTCTAACGGTGGTTTGCAAGTTAAAAGGCACCAGAAAGGACCCCTTTGAATGTTCTCCAATCCAATTAATTAAATCAAAAATACTGTGTTTGCTAAGCTGTTTAATTATTGCAGGGAGAAAAACTCCTCAAGTTGTCCCTTACTATCTCAGGTAGTGAGTCAAGTAGACAGGGACATCTGGGAAGGGGATTAGTCTCAGGGCCCACTGTCTCTGTCTGTGTGTTTAGGCTGTTTGCAGCCCTGGCGTTTTTTTATAGAGCTCTGAAACTCTACAAATGGGTGACCAAAAACAGCTACACAAATTAGTTTGATTGATACAATAGCTGGCTTTGTAACACACCAAATTAATTTCTGTGAAATTAATTTAAAGGAGTGTGCGTCTTGTCATGACCTATTTTAAGGCACTATAATCTCTTCAATGAGTGCAAAACAGAAAAGGCGCTCCTACTGCCTTATCTCTTTGTACACAGATTATTGTTAGAAACAGTACCATATGGTCTCTTCTACATGAACGTTGCTTGTGCTTTCACACACACAGCCTTCTTCCCCACGGCCCCAAATGCTACACCCTTGCCAACGTATAGGCAAGGTGGTAGTTGCGAATAGCACCCTCTCCATGTCGGGATTTATCTGGTGAGCCTGCTCAACTCACCCAGAAGATAATGCTAGTAGAATATTGTGTAATTACAGCTGTAGATTCTGCCTGGAAAGGCAAAAGTTAAACTGGTGTAAGTAATTATCCAATTATGTGGCTGTAGTATTAGCTGTAGTGTAATTGGAGATCTGCTACCACCTGGCCAGGGGAACTGTAAAACCCCTGTGTACTGGGAGCACATGGTCTTAGCTGGTCTTCAGAGTGAACAGAGAGACAGTATGTGCAGCACACCTCCAGTGCTGCCACAGATACCAATCCCAGGAACTGAGTCAGGAGACTTAACCAGAGCTGCAGCTTCCACTGTTAACACAGCTCCAGCCTGCATCTACCACCAGGCTGATGCACCATTCCTGCGGAAAGTTGTGCATCACAACTTTGAGTGATGAATTTTGTATTGGAGCAATAGCCCATGTGCCCACTGAGGGCTCTGAAGGCTCCCTTTAGCACTTGTGGCATAGGTTTGTCAACACCGGGATCCATTGTTTGTGTCCCATGAATGTTCCGCATTGTGTGCAGGTAGCATAAGAGACATCACACATCAGTAATCACCACTTTGGTTAATTTGTGTTAGATAAAACTTTTAAAGCTGTAGATGGGTCCGTGTGTATGTATTTTGTCTCAGCTGCACACTTCTCCATCTCTTAACTATTGTGACAGCGGACCTCTATGGTCAAATAACCTGAGCCTTTAATAAAGCTGATATTCCAGCTCTACAAAGTAAACCCAAGTATAATGTAGCACTATTATGATCTCCATCGCTATTTACCAGAAGCAATACGAAAACCCAGTTGGCTTATTTTATATCACTAATGTCTCTTTAATGTGAACCTTGGCCACATCAAAAATCTTACCTTAGAGCTCTCAACATATTCAACCACAGAAGCAGAGACTTTAGAGGTTTGTGTTGGTATATCTTAAAAACCTTGAACCAAGTTAATTTTTAGTAGAGACTTTGCACTAAAAATAGACTTACAAATACAATAGATTTTTCATTCCTTATTTTTTTGTGCTTGCAAAGTCAATTGAAGAGTGTTAGTAATGTAATTTTGACAACTTTATAAAAGATCCATCTTTCTCCAAAAAATCACTGCATAACTGTCAGAATTTCTTTTTCTTTATTGTACCTTAAAAAATCATTTCACTCTTTCAATAATTTAATGGTCACATTATGGAGAAAAAAGCAGGTTTGCTCCAAAGGTAAAAAAATATGCATATACAGTAAAGTGCATTTTTTAGTTTGCTACTTTATGTAAGAAGACAGAAAATAACAGGAACCCTTGGAATATAATGGACTCAGATGAAACAATTTTATACTTCAATTAATCTAAGTCAATCAGCAAGTGAATTCCACTCATAAGATGCCCATAACCCTAACTGCTCACATCCGAGAAGTGTTTCTATTGTAGTTTTGTGGTGCAAGGACTGACAGGCTATCAGTGTCTCCATGTAGCATAGGACCATTCATGTAGATGTGTGTATATATTATGTGTATATAATATATATATATATATATATATATATATATATATTTTTTTTTTTTTGTATATGTATGCATAATTTATGAATAGGGTCTATGCACTCATCTTAGGAATTAGCACAATATTATGTATTTTTATCACCTGTGGATTTTCATATTTTTGTCACTACAGTGACAATATATCAGATATAGTTTTTATAGTGTGTTGGTCCCTATGGCAACTGCCCTTACCTTCAAGATACTATGCAGTGGCGGATTAAGTGTGCCATGGGCCCCGGGCTGTTGACACGACTAGGCCCCTTTTAGCGTACAAACCAACATGTGCCTGGATGTTAGGACTTAAGTACTACTCCATATCCTCTATATCCTCTATGTACACTATATCCTCTATATACTCTATATCCTTAACCTTTTACTGTTCATAAAAGTCATTTAATAATGAACTTGTAATGTGCTTTTATAACCCGTCTATCCAGGAGCGCCGATCACATGCACTAACTGCATGAAACCCTCCCCTCCAACTACCATCCAGACCAGATCTCCCAGACAGTGTAGGAGATGTGGATGCTGTCCATGGCTGGACCAGCCTCTGTGCACTCTGCAGCTGATATTGTATAGACTCACATAAAAGTCGAGGCTAATTTTACTACAAAAAACGGTGAAAACTTATTGACTGGAGTATAAGCCCTAGGGCAGTGATGGCTAACCTATGGCACGGGTGCCAGAGGTGGCACTCAGAGCCCTTTCTGTCGGCACTCAGGCCATCACCAGAGATGACTCCAGGTATCTTCCTGCAGTCCCAGACAGCCCAGGACTTGCTGTGCACAGTGCTATTTTAAAGTGACAGCTCGACCTGGGACTATTTTCTGTTTATTGGTGTCCTCAGGTGCTGGTATCAATGAAAACTGTGACAGAGAAGGGAGTATAAATCACAAATTAAATTTCTGGGTTGGCACTTTGCGATAAATAAGCGGGTCTTTGTTGTAGTTTGGGCACTCGGCCTCTAAAAGGTTCGCCATCACTGCCCTAGGGTATGAAATGCAGCCACTACTCTAAAAAAATGTCCATAGCAGCCGCATCTCATTAATGAAATGTCTACCACAAATGCCACCTTTAATGGAATTTCTACCCCATATGCCCACTTTAAATGAAATTCCCCCCGCAGAAGGTCCCTTTAAGTGAAATGTTGACCCAAGATGCCAACTTTAAATGAAATGTTTGTCAGGATTTGGGATCAATGGATCATGTCGATCAGTCGAGGGTACATGTCTTGAGTCCACGCATGCGGTCTCTGAGGAGTTTTGATGGAAGCAGGGAACCAATGTGCATGGTGAGGGAAGGTGACATCCACATCCGGTTTCCCAGTTTTCCCTCACCTACTCTCATAGGCATTATACAATTATAGGTAAGATAAAGAATTGTTTTTTTATCATGATTTATCATGTAGCTTACTCTTTAGTAAGTGAATATAGTTTTTGAGGCATTTTGAGGCACTTTATAATTTAACACTATGATCCATTGTTTTAGCTATTTAATTGTTAATATTTGGGAGCATATACTTATGAATCACAGCAGTGAGACTATTTGGGATTTAGAGATATTAACACTTTATAGTATGATTTGCTGCTGATAGCCTAATACTATACACTTATGAAGTGTTTTGTATTGTGGTTTATTTGGACATTTGGAAACATCTGATTTAACATCTGATGTTTTCCTATTTGTTTGGATTATTGATAGAGTGGGTTCAAATTATAAAACTTTCTAAACAAGTAACTTGTGTATTGTGCTTGAATTTTTGTGTTTTTTTTCCCTAGGGTTAAGGCTGTGGAAAATCCTGCATAGTATGAAAGCTTTAAAATTGAAAGTAAAAAATTAGAGATGAGTGAGCACTAAAATGCTCGGGTGCTCGTTATTGGAGTCAAACTTTTTCCGATGCTCGATTGCACGTTTCGAATAACGACCCCCATTGAAGTCAATAGGAGACTCGAACATTTTTCGAAGGGAGAAAGGCTCTACACAGGGAAGCTTGGACAGAAACCTGGAAACCTCAGAAAATGATGAAAACACCATGGAAACGGACAGGAAACAGCAGCGGTAGCATGCATGGATGCCTCTGAGGCTGCTTAATCGCACCATTATGCCAAAATTATGGGCAACAGCATGGCAATGACAGAGTGACCGAGTGAGGCGAGATAGCATCTAAAACACCCAATAATTGACCCTGACACTATAGGGGACGGCATGCAGAGGCAGCGGCAGCAGTGGCAGGCTAGAGAGTGGCATGGCAACATACCCCAAATGGACTCAGGCCATCAAACCAATTTAAAAAATTCCTTTTGGCAAGGGTAACGGATGACGTACAGTACGCTTCACCGGCAGAGAGAATGTGGATTGTGAGTTCTGGAGATTAGCTTGCTAAACAGTAGCAGGCACAACTACAATAGACAACATTTGATTGGTATAATGGAGATTTCCCACCCCCCAAAAAAATTAAAAGAGAAAATGTATTATTTTATTTTATTTTTTTTTTGTTTTTTATAACTTTTTTGTTCTTTTTTTTTTTATTTATTTATGAACGAAATACGCAGAAGAAATCAGAATGTAAACTTTAAGGCAGAGAATGATCCGAGCAGCGTGGGCAGTGGCTAATATATTCCAGGGTCACCTGATCAGGCCAGCCAACCACTGCTATCGACATGTAAGTGTACCACCTTGATGCTGGGGTACTGCAGAGTCTCCTGGCTTGTGATTGGTTCTGTTTCTGGCCGCCAAAAAGCAAAACGGCGGGAGATGCCATTTTCTCGAGCTGGCGAAATATTCGTTTGAGCAATGAGCAGTTGCGTGTACGCTTATGCTCAAACAAGCATCAAGCTCGGACGAGTATATTCGCTCATCTCCTTTAGAAATATATTGTACTTTAACAAAACATACCCAAGCACTACTGTCATGATTGAAAGTGAAATACTCCCAAATCACACCACTAGTTAAAACAGCACTTTATTATCTATCCAGATGTGAATTTGCTGTTTCTCAGTAATCTGTTATATTAATATAAATTCCATACTAACATTTATGCAAATTAGTTTCTAGGTGCATCGGGACTTTGACTGTTACTGCTGGACAGTGAAAAGAGAGACACAGTGGGTGACACCATGAGCACAGGCTGGAGCAGTTAGAGAGAGGAATCTGTGTTTATATGCAGAGGGAAGAGTGGTGAGATCAGGCAAAGACTGAAGCTCTCAAAGGAGGCAAAAGTACATATACAAATAGTACATATATATGAAGACACATCTCTAATGGAATCAATTTAATGAAAAAAGTGACCAACTACTTTAACATTAGCCAGAGAAAGAATGCACAGAAAGAAAACAAAATTGTGCAATGGTATAAATGGTCTGACCCTGGTGCTCCAGCTAGTTTACATAAATATGTACTTGTCTCTAAAGTGCCTTGTTGCCAGTAGACTCCCTTTAGGAACTATCTACAGGCTAAAGAATAACATGAAGTCTGTAAGATTTTGCATAAGGAGACAGAAGGATTTAGGCCAGCTTTTATCTGTAGACAGTCTAGACATGGCTTACAAACTGTGTGGAGTCAAGTTTCTTCAAAAACAGTGTGCAAGTGTAGCTTGAAAAATTAATGTTATTTAGATTTACTTACCCGGTCCATTGGCAATCCAGCGGCGAGTTCTCTGTGGTGGATTCAGGTCTTCCGGCGATTCACTAAGGCAGTTCCGTCGACGTCCACCAGGTGTCACTGTTGCGCTGAAGTCCGCCGAGGTCCGCCGAATTTCACGATCCATTGCCGGGTGAAGGTAATCGCGTGCCCAGTGACACTTTTTTTTAAAAAATGTGGCGTTTTTTCCGAATCCGTCGGGTTTTCGTTTGGCCACGGCCCCCGATTTCTGTTGCATGCATGGTGGCGCCGATGCGCCACAATCCGATCGTGTGCGCCAAAAACCTGGGGCAATTCAGGGAAAAGCGTCGCAAAACGGAAACATTTAGGTAACCCGCCGTAAAAACGCGATTCGGGTCCTTAGTAAATGACCCACTGTGTCTCCCTCCCCCTGCTAGGGTAGCCCTTCAGGCTCATTAGCATTATTTGATTGATTGAATAAGTTGATTTTAGAAGGAAGGCCATAGGTAACAAATATAAGAAGATTACCACGGTCCTAGTGCCTGGATCTATAAGTAAATGTTGATTGCTTATCATGATTGATTTTGATGGTTGATTTCCTTAACCCCTTCCCGACATTGGATATGGTACTACGTCATGGGTGGCAAGGACTTGCCGCATCGTGAAGTAGTACAACGTCCAGCTTCTGGCACCGGGATGCGCCGTTAATACACGCAATTGGAGTTTCCTCCATTTGCGGGCATTAACCTCTTAGACGCCATGACATGCTAAGGTCTTCGGTACTAGATTGGAACCTATAGATCTATAGAATAAAGATAATATGTTATTTTTATGATAAGGTGTACAACCCCCAAAAAATACAAAAAGAAAGGAAAGCAGGATTTACAATTTTTTTCCCTAGATACATTTAACAGTTAATAAAATCTCATCAATAGGCCAATAACCAACTAAACTGAAGTATTTGTAAAGTGCATCTCATGTGGCTGAAAAAAGCCCTTATCAGCCCTTATCTGTCCAAATTGCCAAAAAAATGAAGATTGTATAGCAGTTATATAGGGACAATGCATTGCTCTGAATGGTGGCCTTCCCTTCAATGCCCTGGCGTGTTCTCATACAACAGGGTTACCACTACATATGGGGTATTGCTACACTCAGGAGAACTTGGGTATCAAACTTTGTGGAGTGTCTTGGTATTTTATCAACTGAGGATGTGTACATTTTTTGAAAAACACATTCATTTACCCCAAAAAAATGAAAATTTCTAAATTGCACACGATTTATCCCTGGTAAAACAATTAAAGGGCTAACAAACTTCATGAAAGTTGTGTTACATACTTTAAGGGGTGTAGTTTCTATAATGGGGTGTTTATGGGGTTTTACTATTATTTAGCCCCCTAAAGTGATACCTGAGCAGGTCCCTCAATAGCATAATTTTGTGTTTTTTATGAAAAAGTGAAAATGATCACACCTAAAGAACAAAGCCCCATAACATCTTACAAAAAGAGAGGATGCATAAAAAAACCATGTAAACATAAACCAGACATTCGGTTAATGTAAGTTATCAAGTTTGTTTGCTGTTATGACTATGTATAGAAAAAGTACAACATTTTGAATTTTGAAAATTTAGAATTTTTCCAAATTTTCACCAAATATCTGTTTTTCATAAAAAAACCACAAAACATTCCACCAACATTTTTTAACTAACATGAAGTTTGTACTGTCATGTGAAAACAATGTGTCATGTGAAAACAATTTCACTTGGATATGTTAAAGTGTTCCAAAGTTATAACCACTTATAGTGACACAGGACGGAATTGAAAAAAATGGGCCGTGTCAGGAAGGTGAAAAGTGGCTTCGGCGTTAAGGGGTTAAATAATGTGGCTTGTCTTGAGCAAATACATTGTTATAATAGCCTTTGCAAAATAAATGAATATTGATCCTTAAATGACTGAGTGCTGTAATATGGATTATTATTATTGATACTTGATTACCTCAGACTTGTATAATAAGGTATTTTTTTCAATGCAAGCTAAATACATGTAACACCATTGCTATATGGATATAAATATTCTCTTTCTGAATTTCAGATTATTATCACTTTTTTAACCCATAAAAATGATCTTTCTTCAAGTTAAATATTTTAGACAGAAGTGTTTTAAGAATATGATTTCCCATTGATTGTAATCCATTCTGCAGTCCTGGCATTAGAACAAGGTTAACAGCTGGTTTACATTATATATGCTTGTCTTTTTCTAAATGTCCTTTGATAGACACGATAAACAAATCAATAATGACTAAATTAACAAAAACATCAATGAGAAGTGACGATGAAACCAGCAGGCAGATATTGTATTGCCTGTAGCATTGCCATCTGCCACTATGTCATTAAGGTAGACAGTGAATGCTTAAATGCTCTGTGCCTCAGTTTTAGTAAGAAAATATGGGATAGATGTAGCCTTTTGTAACAAACATGAATTTAATGATGAGCTGTAACATGGGTGACACTTTAGTGGTTGCCATGGATTATAAAAAATCTCTTCTGAAGCAGAATGATAAATCATCCACATATTATCCAAGGAATTCATTGTCAAAGTGTAACACATACTCTGCTTCATACATCCTGCTTTTATTTGGTACAGGTATTGTATAGCATACTTCAATGAATGCCTCGCAAAACCATTGCTTTGTAAATGTATTTGGCATGAGAGTTAGCGGTAGGACAATGCTAATGTTTAGCTTAAGTAATTTAAATATATGCATATATGGACAAGTATTGAGACATCTATACATTGCACCTACAGAAACTTTTAGGAGATTCAATTTTACTCCATATGTATTAATATGGAATTGAACCTACTATAATAATTTTCACTTGCCTTGTACAAGATTTTAGAATGTGTCTGTAGGATTTATTTTCAAGAGAACATTTGTGAGGTCAAACGCTGATGTGGCTCCCTTCCCAAGGTCATATTAAAGGTGTATGGCATATGGTGAATCTGCCAACCCATGCTGCTGTGAGGTGAAGGGGGCAGGAGAGACTGTCTATTATTTGTTTATATACATATGTAGGAAAAGGTGAGGGTGTACAGGGAGAGATAAGAGTCTAGGTGTTTTTTTATTACATTAGTGTGGGCTTGGGGAATGAGGGTGTGTGTCTCACATGTACATTCTGCCTCTGTATTCTGCCCAGTGTGGAGGGGAAGTGCTAAGCAACAGCCATCTGAGGAGTCACTGACAGAGGCTGATAACAGGGGGAAGTGAAAGGAACAAGATTCTGGTAACTAATCCAATTACAGAAGGGCTTAAAATTGCATGCCCTACAACATTACATGCCCTAAATGACGGTTAGTCTTTAAAATTCCACATTAAATCAGATATCTTTAATACAAGAAGAAATTCACATATACATTTTAATATGATAAATAAATCTTTGTTGATCCAAATGACACTATGATAAAAATATTTTGCTCCCAGCTGCATAATTTAATACTACTACTACTACCACTAATAATAATAATAATAATATATGGTCTATAATATTGATATGTCTATGTGACTTTCTCTTTGAATTGGGGCTATTTTTGTGATTGCACTGCAATTTATAGGCCTTTATCCTTTTGTTGTATAGTTTTGATTCAAATAAATAAGAATGCAAATAAAGAAATAAAAAATTCAATATTTATAATATTAACTTGTGTTCGTTATTTTGTATTTGTAAGTATGGAACTTTAAAAGGTTGTCTACCTCTTCATTAAAGTGGTAAAATAACCCCTTGTTTCTTGAGTAGAACTTTTATTTAGCTCTTGAATAACGAACCTAGTTCATTTTATTTCAAAATCGTTAAAAGAGAAAACATTCACAATAGATGAATTGTTGATGGTATAAAAATTAGAAAACATTTATTACATTAAACTGATAGATCCAATACACATAGTGTGCCAAAAGTGGATATATAGGCTGGCATATTTCAATTTTAAGTGTCTTAGTTAATTAAAAAAAACATCAGAGATGAGTGATTTGCTTGACATAACAATTTTTCAAGATATGACAAAATACATTGATATGTCACGTAACATGTAGAATAAGCCAACAAGTGAAAGAATCTGACAAGTTTGTTACAATATGCACAATTCATGGCACATTTTAAGGGGCAAATCCATAGGCCCGAGATTTCACTCTATGAACTTCGGACATTTTCTATTCACATAAATATTGATATGATCTGGTGACATAAAAAAATGCAAAGGTGTCAGGAACACCTTTCCAATCTTGTGGATATGTCAGGAGTATTACATGCAGGGGTGTTCATCCTTACCTTGAATTTGGTTGAGAAGTTAAAGTGACTCTCCAGGAAAAACACTTTTACTTCCTTCTTTCCCTTCAAAGGGGTGCTGGTTGCTGGAAGGTCTGCCTCAGCATTTTTGCCAGGCAACTGGATGGTGACTCATCATGTGGGGGTGCAAGGCCATGGTGCCAATGTTAGCACTTTGTCCATGCCTCCCCATTTAGCTAGAAATTCTACATATCACTTTGAGATTTTAAATTGAGGGTTCATGAAAATTAACTTCCTGGCAAGTAAAGAATTCTGATACTCTTTTTGGATTTGTGTTTTCATGTTAATATTTAAAGTCAAAATTATTTTTAGCATTTCCATGAGTATATTTTTAGATTTTTAGTAAAGAGTTTTCCCTCTAAAACAATTGGACATGATGGCACCATTAATGATAGCCTCCACCATGATTTAGCAAACTTCTAACCCATGGAGGAGCCTTTTAGTATAACTGGGGAAATTGTGCATCTGCAGGGGCAATATTAAGACTGGCATACAATACCATTAATAAATGGTATTTATGTACAATGTATTTTACTATTTTATATATTTATATAAGTGTTTCTAAGTTTTAAAATGTTAGCTTTCTTTGTTGTGTGAGAATGGGTTTTCTATGATTTTGGAATGAATGGTGTTTTAAATTTCATGTTTTTAATTTATCTGTATTAGCTCTCCTTAAATTAAAGTTGTAATGTTACCAATTCCAGCAGTCTAAGCTTTGGTCACTGGGGGCACTGTGACAAGTGTCTACAGGGGTATACTAACTGTTTCCATACCGAAAAGTACCAGGATCCGCATGTTGCAGGAATGGACTCTCCAGTGCCTTAAAATAGCATGTTTCTGATATATAAATCACATTTTTTTAAAAAAGTTTGCTCATCTCTACTTGCCACTTTCCTGACAGGTAAGAAGAATATATGAAGCATGCCATGTATAAAACGTAAGTCAAATATGTGGTTCATTCCAGGATCAGTCAAATCCAGTTGAGAAAGGGGTTGTCTCAAACATGTACCCAACTGACTTCCCTAAATCCTACGTTCAATCGACTCCGGTCAGTCGTTATTATTCAAAGTAAGTCTTTATGAATAGTATTTTATAAAGAGTCATAGAAGTCTCATGTTCCAATTAGCCAGAGCTAAAGCACTGACTTGGAGACCACTGGATTGTTGTCAATTAGTGTGAGAAGAACCTTGTGTATTGTGATGTACATATCAAACTAAATTTAAAGAGGTTGGGCAAAATTTTAACAGGGTAAGTATAAGACCCTGTTACTCACCAGCTGCGGAACTTCCTGTGATATCCCGAGTCTTGATATCTTTCGGCGGATTGGAGTGACCATGTATTCATTACCACATGCACGCCCCCTCCATCATAACCACTCCCTTATCAGTAATTGGATTGGCATGTAGATATAGAGGGTGACCTAGGGCTCCCATCAGCAAACAGAAAACTTTAAAGGCGTTGCCCATTTTTTAAAAAATATTTTCTATTAAGTACATACACATGTCTTACCAGGTATAGTTCCTTGTATCTTTTACTCCTTTTAAAGCTGCAGCCTTTCCCTGTTCACCACATGCTTCCCTCTGCATACACAGCTGCTATCTCTATCTCTGCTCATCAGCTTCTGTGTGTCCACATTGAAAGAGACGGAAGAGTGGAGGGGGAGGGAGAAGGAGAAGGATGAGCTATTCTCTGCTGCTGTATGCTCCACTTATTCAGCAGAGCTCAGTGATGTAAAGAAAGAGGCTGGAGAGATTGCAAACCATACAAATGTAAGTAGCAGGACTTCTTAATCACTTGACGAACACTCAAGGATTATCTGCAAGGCAGTAAAGGCAAATGGGCAACTTATGTAAAGGAGTGGCCAACCCTTTTGATAAGATAGGTATAGTATTAGTGATCCTCTTATTATCTTAAATACACCATTTTAAAGCTTGCTATTAGTGGCCAACCCCATTAAGTATTGGATATATAATGTCAAGTATCACTGTTTCTTTGTTTTTATGGAGAAGTCTGGCTGTAGAAGAACAATATGTATCTACAAAACACAGTCCAGAGAAGAAGTTTACTTGTACAACCTACATATTAGGAACTGCCAGTAGGAGAATTAACATTTGATGTAAAATTTCAAACTTAAAATATAATCTTGGTGGTTCCATAGAAAAGCATCGCCCTTTCCTGTATCAGGGATACTTTTGGCTATCACCTTCTCTGCCTCCCTACAGATCAACAGTACATAGATTTTTGGCCCAAGCCTTCACTCTTATTCATGATACATAGGGGAAATAAAAAAAGAATAACGCTGATGGACTTATACTGGCAAATAATTGAAATATCATCGATGTTAGTAAAAATATACAAAATACACAGCATTCATCACTAAGCCATGTAAACCTTGGTGAATATTTAGCGGTATATCTTTAATTTCTATTACAGTGAACATTTCAAGGAACTTTTTTAACAACAAGTGTCTTGAAACTGCAGCTAATTGGTTGACAAAGATAACCCACTTCTCACTTTTTTTCAACTTGAGCAATCAGCCTTGTAAGAGAGATGTGCGATTTATATAGAATGGTTAGTCCCAGGTCCTTCCCTCTACATTACTGGACAACTGAATATTCTACATTTTATTAAACATGGTGTAATTAGCAGAACTGTCAAAGTTGTCAGTTTCACAACTTTACTATTACATAACCAGCCAGTTGTAGCAGATTTACGTATTTGTATTACTTAGTTTGCTAAGTAGAAATTAGAATTTTTCATGAATTATTAATGATAGTAATAGCAATAAAAATAAATATAAATGCTTCCAAAAAAGTATAACTTGTCCCGCAGGTAACAAGCCCTCTTATTTCTCTGTAAACAGAACAATCAAAAAGATATGGCTTCCGGAAAGAGGATAGTAAAAAAAAAGTAAAAATGGATTGGTTAAGACTAAGTCATGTTCTCGTAACACATTCCCTTTAAACAAATGCAGGTTAAATTCAGGCTCATATGGAAAATATGAAATTGAGGAAGCAAATCTTGATTCCAATTCTAATATACTTTTTCTCAGTGTTCAGAATGTGAAGGATTAGTCTAGTGCAGTGATGGCCAACCTATGACACGCGTGTCAGCACTGACACACGTAGCCATTTTCAGTGACACACGGCTGCTGGAGAAAGTGCAGTTGTCTGTTGTCTGGGGCCGGTCGGGCGGTTGGTTGGCGATGTGGTCTGCAGCGAGCGGCTGCATCTCAGTCAGAGAGATCGCAGCTGCTGCTCCTGTCCTCCCATCCTGCTCTGCGGAGGCCGCCCAATGACGCCACAGTGGAGCGTGGAGACAGAGCAGCCCCAGCTCGCAAAGTCGCAACCTATGCTGTGCCTACACGGGAACATCTACACAGGAGCTGAAGCGGCCTGAAGAGGAGTAACTGTGCCAGTTAGGTAAGTTAATTTATTGAGTTGAGCTCTGCCGGGCTGGGCTGTGATGTACACTCTTTGGGGGGCACTTCTCAGGACACAAATGTCCTTAAAACTAGCTGTTGCTGGACTGCCACAGGTTCGCCATCACTGGAAGAATTCCCCCTCCCCCTCACTTATCTTAGTTCATGGCACCCCACACAAGTTAAATAACAGCAAGACCAACAAAAGAAACCAACTGACAGATTAACAAAGAAGTCACTAAGCAGGTAAGTTAAATAACTATACGTATTTGTTATTTAAACTCTAAATATCACAAAATTAGTTTTTTTTTCTCAAGGTGACACACCAACCGAGTTATGCTCGGTTTTTTGACGAATTTTGACACACCAAGCTCAAAAGGTTGCCCATCACTGGTCTAGTGCGAACCTAATATTTGCAGTATTAGGTAAGAATTTAGAAATTTAATAATATGATGCAATACATCAGCAAAAAAGAGACTTAAATGTGTCCTTTCAAAAGAGGGTCCCTGATTGCCTTCTGGCACGTCAGCTTGTGACTTCAAAATAAATGATTGCCATTAAATGGTTACTGAATTGATATGTAACCAGAAATGTAATTGTTTGTTTGGTAATTGAACTTAGAATTCAATTATAGTCATAAATTGCTGTTGACCAGTCACCAAGCAGTTTATCAGGCAGAAACTTAAAGTTATGTGATATAAGTTGGCTTAATAGAAATGTTATCTTAATCTCTTTCATATAATGAAAATGTCTCAGTGCGTTATCCTTCAGAATCACTGCCACCCTGATATAATAGTTAGATAAAATGAATTACATTGGCTATCAGCAATAAAAGCATCCGGCTTCTGAAACTTGATAGATTTAGCATATGGAAGTTTGTGATAAATTTCAAAGTAACTGTTTGCATAATGTGTACTATACATGGTTGAAAAGTTGCAGAAACAAAAAGATATTTCAATGACAGATTCTACGTGAACTTTTTATCAGGGTAGAAGTGTTCATCGTTTGACATTAAGGAACTCATCTAAATAATATATACTTTAAGCAGAACAAGCATTGGACAATTCTCAAAATGTTTGAGATTTGGCTTTCAGAACATTCACCTAAAGCTAACCTGAACTGATTCTCAAGATTTACCAATCTGTTCATTACAAAATTATGTTGTAATTTGCACTAAAAAAACTGCCTAGGTCTCATTTATCAAGGTTTTAATACACTTTTACACACTATTAGTACCACAAAAGGGGTGTCACCCTAAAAGGTAGGCATGACGTGGAAAAAAGGGGGTCACCATAAAAGGTAGGCATGACTTGAAAAAAGGTTTGTGCACCAAAAATTCTGCTAATGTGCAGTTTTCTGGCATAAACTAAGCCAACTAATAGGAAGTACAAAGTCAGACTAGAGAGTGTTAAAATACACCAAGATTGTCATTCATCATCACATACATTGACATCCCACAACGCACCAGACTGTCTAGTCTTACCTTACAACACTTAAGATAAATCTTAAGTATATAATATTTCTTCCTAATGGATGGGAAAGTGTTTTTGGATGAATAAGAGAGAGAAGAATGTAGCATAGCAGAGGCCATTAATTACATTATTAAAAGACAAAGTTATGTTTTATGGTCATCGCACCACTGGGTGGTATTATCTTGATATACAAAATAGCTATTGGTAAAGACTAAGCTCATTGGATCAGATCAGGTCCACTATTTGTGACTTTTATTTTGCATTTTTTATACTTTGCATACTCTATCCATAATTTTCAGTCATCTCTGAGCTTGTGGATGAAGATAACCTGCAATTATGTTTCTAATACAATACACATCGAAAATCTGAAGCAGTCTCACAATCTGAAGCAGCCATTCAACTGATATATTTAAGGAATCCGAGGTGAGCTAAAAAGCTTGCTGTTATTTGACTATTCCTGGGGCCAGATTGGGGCATGAGCCATTCAAATTCCAATGATAATCAAAAAAGACTGGGTCCTCCTCTATCTTTAATGTCTTGGGCAGTCAACTTATACACGAGGAGGCTGAATCCACATCCATCTTTAGAAACCCAAAGAAAGAAATGGTGACGTGTTCCAGCCGCTGTGTAAACAGCTAGCACATATTCAGATGTCACGTCAGTGTGTCTGAGCCTTTTCTCCGCACTCTTTTCCCTCCCAACTTTATACATTTTTATGTAATCTAACACCTCCATGACTTTTTATCCATCTTTTTTTTAGCAAGAAGAGAATGAACTGGAAAAGAAGAATTACAAAGCCTTGTTTCTAGTTCCACCATATTCAAATCATGGTAGAAATGTATTGACCATTTATCTCCAAATATGTTGCTGTTGAATCCAGGTCTTAGAATATCAACCATGTTTGCCCATCTTTATGTTTTTTCATCAGTAAAAAATATTGTGGGAGATGTATCTTTTTGCTTTCTAGTTTTCTAATTGTCTAGTTCCTTTTTTTCTAGTTTCTTAGTGTTATTTGTTTTTGGAGTATTCTCCCTGTGTTAAATTGCACCTGTGCCTATTATTTTTGCTTGAAATTAAAAATAAAAATGTCTTTGTAAAAAAAAAAAAAATTGCATTCAGCAGTTTAGTCAGTTGGTCAAAATTTTCTAAACTTTTGATGTATCTAAACTAAGCTTTTTATATCCAAAATGTTTTAATGCATTTTTACATTGCTGTCTAAAATGAACTTTTACATTTTTTTTTTTAACCTGAAATTTTCTTCAAGGTGGTAAAGTTAGACAGGTCAGTCCTGTCTAGGATTTACAAATTTTGTGACTTTTTAAAAAGTCCAAATACAATGAATCCATTGAAAAACTGTGCACCACAAGGAATTGTGGTGCAATTGTGGAAAAGTTGCAAAAACGGCATTGCGCAAAAATCTACAACTGTTTTGTTCTAAAATTTAGAAGAAAGATAGTAATAAATCTCCACCATCTTTTTTTTTTAATTATAATATGGGATTTTATTGTTGCTTTCCAGAAATAAGAAAGAAATGCATTCAACCTACCTAATAAGTATATTTTCTGTGTAATCCATCAAACAGACACAATTGAACTTCAGTAGTTTTCATTTCTCTAAAATAAGGTCTGTAATGAATATTGTAGAATATTGAAGGCTAAGCAACACCACTTAAGTGATATATGAATGGTTCATTATTTTGAATTGTAGCCAGCAATATACCATTATATTAAATTGTGTTAAAAATCAATCACATATACTTATGAAAAAATCCTAAAGGGGATTAAATCGAAACATGGTATTGATCAGGTGTATTTGAACACAACGGAATGTAGAGAAAAATAGAAAACTGCAAATGAAAGAATTATATCTACCGTTTTGTTATGGCATGAGTTATGTCAGATGAACTATTAGATTGACTTATTGCATGTAATACTACAAAATGCACTCATGTATTGTAACATTAGTTATTACCGTATTTTCCGGACTATAAGGCGCACATAAAAGCCTTGGATTTCCTTGGAAATCCAAAGTGCGCCTTATAGTCCGGTGCGCCCGATTGGAGGGCAGCGGACCTACTTACATAGGTCACCGCTACCGGAGACAGCAGATCTCCAGCGGGAACTGCAGACCACGCGGCACAAACAACTTCTGCCGCGTCGGTCTGCAGTTCCCGCTGGAGATCTGCTGTCTCCGGTAGCGGGGACCTATGTAAGTAGGGTCCGCTGCCATCCTCCACCTCCCCCTCACCTTCCCCGCGTTCCGCGTCGTGTCTCGGCGTCGCGTCTCGTCCCGTCGGGTCTCCGCTCCGCCCCCGGACCTCCGCCACGCCCCCCGACCCTGCGCCTTATATATGGAATTATTACATATATAAGGCGCATCGGACTAATGCGCCTTATATTCCGGTGCGCCTAATAGCCCGGAAAATACGGTAGGCTAGTTGTTGGTTAGTATTTAAAGATACTAAGCAACAATGAAACAAAATCAACAGACTTTTCCACAATATTAATAATGCTAAAGAGCTATGCTTTGGGGATAAACTATTTAACACAATTCCGGATATAAATTTGCTCAACGCTATATAGATATGTGGATATATGCATAGATTCATAAATAAAAAGATATGTAATTCTGTAATATGGCAATGATATATGTAACAATGGTTTGTAAGACATCAGAAAAAAGGCATGTAGGTTAGTAGTGTAATTTAAGGATTTGGCCTATTACCTAATTACTTATCAACAGCTTTCTTCTATTATTTTTAATGCTAAAGACTTTACATTTCCACTCCAGCTTCATGAAATATCAGAGGGTTTGCTGGAGATAGAGTAAATCATGAAATGAGCAGCAATGTTCACGTTTGTTCTGTCAATCCAGAACATCTATTCATTTCATATATTGTATGTAGTACAATTCTCATCGACTAGGCCTAGGCAATGACTAAGGACACACAATGGGGCTTATTTCCTAAGGGTCACGCTGCTCACTTTTGTCAGACTGTTTGCTGATTTTGGGATTTGCACAATTTTGACATGTAGTTAACAGTTTGAAATTGTGTCGAAAGCCCATGCACTTACATGCACCAGGAAGAAGAAAGTCAACTCCGGCGGACCTGAGCAGGGAAGTGACACATGCAGGATATCAGGGGCATAATCTTAGTGAATCGCGGCAGAGTGCATTATCGTCAGACAATGCACTTTCAGTGAACTCCGCGTACTGGGTAAGTAAATGTTCCCCAACGTGTTTAAGTCACTCAAAACGCATCAGCCATTATGGATGGCAATACCAGCCTATTCGTTTTCAACATGTATTAAATAAATCATGAATTTTTCATTGTGATGCTTGGATCTTTCTCCATTTTTTCAAGCAAGATTTTGTTGCGGCAGTCCATGCAGTGATCCAGAAGATTTTTCAATGATCAGTTGTGGTCTGGAGGCCGTTTGATGAGCTGTACATGTCCATTTACTTCTATGGAATATCTACATAAACCTGAATCAAGCCTATTTCCAAGGTTCAGCAGAAATCAAACCCAATTGAGCCCACTTATCTCTATATGTAAATTGACAACAATGAATAGGACCAAAATTGCAAGGAACCAAAGGCTATAATACACAGACCACTTTAAATATTTAAGTTTTTCACATATCTGTTGCATATCATTTACAGTTTGCATCATGCTACAAAAAGAAATAGACTATATGGTCCAAATTTGCATGTCCTGTCTGTTGGCTTAGTAGAAGACAGTAAATGTGCCAACATTTTGGTGTTTGCACATTTTAGATTCATACATTTTTATAAAATTCTAAAAGAACTGTCTAAAAAGCTTGTAAAGCCTATCTATCAATTTATCTATCTATTGCATATTCAAAATCTGTGCCTAACATCATACAATAGGTAAAGGTAAGCCATGTACATTTGCAATATGAGGAAGCCCTAGCTATGGTAAAAGGCTTTCTAAGGAGCCTGTCAACATAAATGATCAATTGAAATTGTAGGTAGGAGAGAAAATGTTGTAGCATAAGCGCAATTCTATTAGATTTATAAAGCAAAGGTATATATTTTGCTTTTATGGCTGAAGGTTTGAAGGGTGTGTAAGTGGATACCACAAGTGGTTTGAGTCATTGTCATAGAAGTTGCTTGAGGAATAAAATAACAACAGAAAAAATATATGAAACACTTCCTATATTAAACATGGATGGCCATTCTGTTTCTCTGCCTTGTTTATTTGAATGCCTCTAGAGAAAGAATAAAGTATAATATAAACTATAGGGTCAAATCAATGTTACTAATGAAGAGGGTATATTCTGAAAAGAAATTCTACGTTAAATGTTAAAAAATCACATAAAAATAACTATAGGTTTAAATAATTGTTCTCTTAACAAAAGAGAACAATAGCAGATTCAAATATCAGCCAATAATAATATATAAGTAGAGCATTTTTGAATAATATACCGTAATTTAAATTCAGTAAATATTATTCTATTTTTCTAATGCTTAGTCCAATAGAATGCAAAATAGTTTAATAATAATAACACAATCATAATGATCCCTTGATAAAAATAGATAACATATATATGTTGATTCTTGTGCGCCCGGCAGCTTTGGGTCCATGCACACTAGCCGTGCACACACTATAATGTTATAGGCCCCAGTATATAGCTAGCCCTTGTCCCCAGTAAACAGCTTGTCAGTATTCACATTTTTGATGCCCTTGTGGGGCTTCTTCTTTGTTCCTGTGCTATATACTATTCCTATAGCATACTTTTCCTATGCTATATACTGAGGGTAGGCTGGAAGCTGGCAGGCTGTATACTGGGGGCACGGGCTGGCAGGCTTTATATTGGGGGCTGGAAGGCTATATACTGGGGACTAACAGGCTATATACTGGAGGCAGGGGGCTGGCTGTATCCTGGTGGCAGGGGGGCTTCTAGCTATATACTGAAGGCAAGGGGCTAAATAGCTATATACTAGGCTTATACTCTAGTCAAAGTATTTCCCAGCTTATATTCGCTTATATTTGGGTCAGCTTATATGGCTACATATGTTAATTGTTACTGTAAGCAGCAAGAAAAAAAAATATTGATACTAAATAGTAATAGTAAATAGAGGTCTTTGGGGCACATTTTTCATATGCTGGAGCTAAGCAAACCAGCGTATGACAGTGCCCCCAACCCACAGCATGTGCTGGATTAATCAGGAAGCTCCAGCTTTGTAACAAATTGCAAATATAATAAATATACCATATTTTTCGGACTATAAGGTGCACCGGATTATAAGGCGCACCTTCAATAAATGCCTGCTAAAACGTCTAGGTTCATATATAAGGCGCAACGGATTATAAGGCGCACCTGATTATAAGGATGAATGACCAACAGGTTGCAGACCTATGCACAGTTCAAGGCAGCTGTTGTCTGTTGTCTGGTTCATATATAAGGCGCACTGGACCATAAGGCGCACCTTTGATTTCTGAGAAAATCAAAGGATTTTTTGTGTGCCTTATAGTCCGAAAAATACTGGTAGTGATGATATTTAATATTCCGTATACTGGGAAGCAGGAAAAAAATCCAAATGTAGTGAAATTGGTGACAAAATACATTTGCGCCATTTTCTTATCTGCTTGGATTTCACTGTGCTCCCCAAATGACATGTCTACTTTATTCTTTGGGTCGGTATTATCATGGGGACACCTCATTTTGCCAACTTTTGGTGCTAATAACTTTTTCATACTTCAGTGTATGGAGCTGTGTGTGATGTAATTTTTTGCAACCTTTGATGGTGTTTTCATTGCTACTGTTTTGAGGACTGTTTATATTTAGCAAAATGGCAAAAAAGGGGAATTTTCAATTTTGGGCGCTATTTTCATTAAAAACACCAGGAATCCTGTTTTATTTTGAATATGCCAATACGTTTGTTTAGTAAATATTGACAAATAATTGATTTAATCAAGTTAACTATCTATAGGTTTTACTTTTTGGAAACATAGGCTAAAAATTGTCTTTAATAGAAAACATCCAAGAAACTGTAGCTGTTCACTTTAACTGGTTTCTACGCTCTTAAGCAAGTATGCATTATTTATTGGAGCTAATTCTGAAAAATGGGTTTACTTGCTAGCTAGAACCTAGAAATTGATCAAAGTGACCTAAACCACAACATATCACTGCTAAAACCAACTCACATGGGGAACTATGGAAAAATTAGTTTCCTAATAGCTGGATGTTTTACTAATGATCTATCAGTATCAATTCTGAGCAGTGGCTTTGGCAACTCTTAAGATAGAAGGACAAGGGAATTTACATACATTAGGAGAAATAGATTAAATCATGACTGATGATTAATGGCTCATTATGGAATCCTTCACCACATGACCTGCTCTAAAAGAATGTGTCCTCAGCACTATTCACAACTCAAACTTTTCACACCTCACAGGCTGTAGAGTCCATTGGAGGATATATTAGAAAAAGTCTGCGTAGCTGGCACTAACAGTGCTTCCTTTAGCAACATAGATTCTTACTTTTACCTGATATATACACCTAAAACAAAACACTTAGCCAATTTTAAACAAAATGTATCTCTTTTATTAAATGCTTAATTATTGACAAAACAAGGAAAGTATAAAAGTATTGATCACAGGTAGATCACTTAGGATCAGTGAGCCCATCGCATGGGAACATAAAAAATCGTGGGGTGGTGATATAAGGTATAATTGAGTAATTCACAATGTATGGTCACATTACAAATTGATATATTTGGATATATATGTACAAGGCTAGTGTGCAAATGACTGCAGTAAAGTGTTTTATCTTTTAAAAGCCGTGTACCAAATAACATATACAATTATTGAGACATATAGCAATATAGTAACATAACCAAGGTCAGAATGTACCTCCCGTCTACCACAATACAGATTCCCCTGTCTGTCTTGTGGTAGACGGGGGGTACATTCTGACCTTGGGTATGTTACTATATTGCTATATGTATATGTCTCAATAATTGTGTATGCTATTCGGTCAATATGGGGTAGAGCATCTGGCAATATTTGCTTGCTGTGTCCCTGAGTATGTAATTCAAGGGGTGTTCTCACCTGGGCATTCACATTTAGTGTATGTGTCATTTACAAACATTTCTTTATTTGGATGTAACTGCATGCCCCACAGAAGTCTTGTATCCCGTAATGATCACTGAATCCAGATGGTTGTGCAGTCATCAATAGTGTATGCCTGGTCACCAATGAAATGGTGCAGGGGTAGCAATATCCAAGGACATTTATTTTGTTTCTAAGGGACAATATGAATGCATTTATGGGAAATTATCTTATAACATTATAACTGTATGAAACACTATACATCATCAGTTACCAGGGTTAGACTGCGGTGCCTGGGGCCCACCAGAGGAATTGATTCTGGGGCCCCCCCTCTCACGCTACATAGAAACATTGGGGCATATTTACCAGGGCCTCTGCGGCATGCCTCACACACTCGCTGCTGCCGGCGACTTTTCATCTGTGAAAAGTCAAGGGCTGCATTTTATTTCTACACCAGGCCATTTTATTCCCCCCCTACTGCCCCCTGTTCTAGTTTCCCTCACCCACATATATCTACCCCCTGTTCATGTTCCCCTCTCTCCCCCTGTTCTAGTTTTCCTCCCCCCTGGTCCCTCCCCTGCTGCCCTCCTGTTCTAGTATCCCTCACCCCCATATTTCCACCCCCTGCTCTAGTTCCCCTCTCCCCCCTAGTCCCCCCTGTTCTAGTTTTCCTCTCTCCTCTGATGCCCCGCTGTTCTAGTTCTTGAGAGAACGCTGGATGTAGGGGTCAGGATGCGATGCCGTGTGATGTCACCATTTAGCGGCCGCGCATCCTGGGTCAATATTTTGTTCCATGGCACAATACTATCTTGTGGTTTAGTGAAGGCAATCATTTGGAACATGCATTTTCCAAAATTTCTCCTTTCTTAGGTCCTGGCACCGGGTAAGGGAAGTGATTGGCTGACATATTGCAGCACATGAGAATAACACAGAAACTGTTATAGTATGACAGATTTTTGAAATGCTCTGCTAACCATGGCATGCTATTCTTAAACAGAGCAAAAAGCAGCTGCAACACTTTTTAGAAAATTATTGTTGCCATTCCTGGAGGCATTGCAGAAAAGCTACACAAATTTCATGTATGTTTTGCAAAAATTCTAAATTTCATATTGCGTTCCATGCCTCACATGCCAATATAATAGTGCCATTTAACTATTAAATAATAACCAGGTGCCATAAGTTCCAACCTTTTGCAAGCCAGTTTTCTATTGTGTAAAGCAGGATATTTTATTTCCATTGTTATCTCAACGTTGTGTCATGTAAAATACTGCACATGGTTATTGCAGTATATAACTTATATAGTAATTTAGTTTTAATCTTTTAAAAATATATTAAAATTAAATTATACCAGTCTTGCCCAGATGGTCCAATTTTGGGCTAATCAAGTTCATCCCAACAGTGATCTCGAACTTGACCTTGATCAAAACCCCCATTGAGGTCAATAGGGACCAAAATTTTAACAACCAAAATGGCTGTAAAATGGGGGTCGTAAGATGTTGAGGGGTGAAGAATGGTAGGAATAAAAGGGCAGACAAAAAATAATTTAAATAATAACATAACATAAAAAATAAATAATGATAATAAAGATATATTGATAAAAATATGAATTAAAAAATATCCTTTTAATGTAATTGAAGTTAAAGGTGTTCAGGTTTTCAGACCAAGTTATTCATAGCGGGCAAAAACCACAAACCCCTCCTCTCACTAGGGGTCATTTATGATCTATGCCAATTTTTTGTGGGCTGCTTTTTATTTTTTGCTGGTGCACAATTGTGACCCTTTTATCGTGTGTCTGTGCACCAAATTACCGTATATATTCGAGTACAAGCCGAGTTTTTCAGCACAATTTTGAGCTGAAAATTCTCCACTCAGCAGGTCCGCAACAGCTCCATGGGCTGCGCCTCTTCCTTCTTCATGCTGGCGGCATGTCCACGACACCTCCATGCACACAGCCCGGCTGGCGCAGAACTGTGATGTCAGCCGCTGCACGTGATGAAAGAAGAGACGCTGTTTACAGAGCTGCTTGGACTGTCGGAATGGTGATTAGTCAGTTTATCTTTTAACCAGCAAGCTATATGCTACAGTGGGTTGGCAGGCTATTTATATACTAAAGGGGGGCTGGCTATATACTTCAAGGGGCTGGCAGGCTATATAATAAAGAGGGCTGGCAGACTATACATTACAGTGGACTAGCAGGTTATATACTACAGGGGGCTGGCAGGCTATATATTAGAGGAACTGGCAGGCTACATAATACAGGAGCTGGCAGGCTACATACTACAGGGGCTGTCAGGCTATATACTTTAGGAGGCTGGCAGGCTAAATACTAGATGGGGCTGGCAGACTATATATTAGAGGGTCAGGCAGGCTATATACTAAAGGGGCTGGCTGGCTAAATACTGGGAGGCTGTAATCAATGCATTTCCCACCCTCAGCTTATACTCGAGTCAATAGGTTTTCCCAGTTTTTGGTGGTAAAATAAGCCTTGGCTTATACTCCAACATTCACAGCACTTTTTTTTGCTCAATTTGAGTGCAACTTGTGAATCATGACACTTTTCCTGCTCTTCTAGTTTTTCCGACACTTATTTTGGTGTAATTTGTGTTGCACACACACATTTAGACCTACACAAAGCAATTCTACCATGTTCTATTTCTCATTTTTAAATGTACAGTAATTTCAGACACTTACGACCATGCACCAATTTATAAAGCCTGTGCGACACAATAAAAATCACAATCCATTACAGCACACGGTTCTCGCTCCAAAAAAAAAGAACCCTGCAACACAAATACTAAATGACCTGCACTATGTTTAAAGGAGCTTTGGGCATTCAGATCCAGTTATTATCATAGCGTTAAAAGAAGCATTGTTTGATGGATTTACATTTTGAATCCGGTAAATATGGTATTGGAAAGTTTAACCCCTTTGTGACTGAAGGTCATTGTTTGTGCACTTCTTTAAATGGCGATATCTTTGGAAAAGATTTAATTATCATAACCACTTTACATGTTTTTTTCATGACACGTGAATTATTATTATTAATTACATATTTTTTTCTTTATAAAATTAGCTGATAAATGACTACAATGTCATTTTTCTGGCTCAAGTTTTTCTAATAAATTGTAAACCTGAATAAACTTTTACCACAATATATTATAATTATGTACAGCATCACAGTAGAATTGCAGATGTACATGCACCCTCTGCATTTGTAGCTACATCTTTCTGTCAGCTTCTGTCTTCAGACAGAACATTTCAAACCCCTGTACAAGGGATATGGAAAGTATTCAGACCCCTCTCAAATTTTCCCTCTTTATTTCATTGCAGGGAATTTGTAAGATCAAAGTTTTTTTTTGCTCATTAATGTATACTCTGCACCCCATTATATATATTAGATATTTTTTGCTAACTTATTAAACAATAAAAACTGAAATATCACATTGTCATAAGTATTCAGACCCTTTGCTGTGATATTTAACTTCTATGTCCATTTCCTTCTGATTCTTCTTCAGATGGTTCAACTCTTACATTTGAGTCCAGCTGTGTTTAATTAAACTGATTGGACTGACTGATTAGTAAATGAACAGATCTGTCTATATTCAATATTACTGTGCATGTCAGAGCACATGAGAATCATGAAGTCTAAGAAACTGTCCAGAGGAAGAATTTTGGCAAAGCACAGATCTAGCCAAGGTGCTAAAGAATTTCTGCAGTACTTGAAAACACAGTGGCCTCTATAATCTTTAAATGGAAGAAATTTGGGATGACTACAACTCTTACTCAACTAGGCCATCCATCCAAACAAAAGTCTGCATAAAGTTTGCAAAAAAACAAAAGAACCAGGCACTTGTCATCACCTGCTAAATAAAATCCCAATAGTAAAACATGTTGGTGGCAGCATCATGCATTACCAATTGGTTGCAATGAAACATAGTGTGAAACATTTAAAGTGGTCTAAATTATTTCTGTCCCCCCTGTATCTCCTAAACAACATCAGTGAGAAACACAATTATTGTGTCATATTAAACAGGATCATCTTCCCTTTAATATATTGTGGATATCTCTGGTTCTGGGAGGCATCCATATACAATCATTATGTTACATTAAAGATTCTTGTGTTTAATACGACACAAGAGATGTGTTTCTAGGTGTTGTGGTTCAGGAGATATGGCAATTTAAAGTTGGCCACTGTCATGATGTTTAAAAACGTCCTTTCTGCATGGGGCATGTGCAAATGCACAGTGAATGCACACATCCCACACAGCAGTATGCCCCCCTCAAATGACTGCTCAAGGCAAGTGTCAGGATTCAGGAAGCGTGGATCCGCTGGACCAATGTGGGAGATGGTACTAGCCAACACCTGGGACCAGAGTCTAAGTGGCACCTGGTCTTCACCAAAGCCCAGCGGGATGGACTTGCTGCGTCAGCGTACCACCAGGTCGTTCCACAGATGCGACTAGCCCAAGGTGGCAGCCGTGGTCAAGGTACTTTAGAAGGAGACAGTCTCGTGGTCAGGTTCAGGCAGAAATTCAGGGCAGGCGGCAGAGATGCAAGGTCAAGTCCAAATCCGGGTCAGCAACGGGAGGTCCAGGCAGATGGGACACAGCAACGAAGGATACAGCAACATAGAGGAAATCTGGTAACACAGGAACATGGAGAGAATCTGGTAACATAGCAACATAGAAACAAGGGAGCAGGAACATACTGGATACACAGGAACATCACAAGGGAGCTTTCCCAATGGCGTAGACACACAAAGATCTGGCAGAGCAGGAAGGGAGGTGTCGGATTATAAGGTGGAGGTTTTCAGCCAGCTCACCAATCAGCGGTGTGCTGGCCCCATTAAATTTTCAGCAGCCAGTGCGTGTGCCTAGGAGACGGGGCCGTGGGTGCACGGCAGTCTAGAGGATAGCAGGAGCAGGGACAGGTGAGGCCAGCACAGGGGCTGCAGCAGGGGCACACAGAGGGACATGGGTGTGTCCCCTATCCGAGACAGGGATCGCAGGAGCACCCATGACAGCAAGCATACATGGCACTGGAGGTACACTGTGTAGAATTGGCACTTATGAAATCTATTACATTAATGGGGGTTAAAAAAGCAAATAGAGATTTTTTTTTTTGCAGAGTAGCAAAAAAAAGATAAAGCAGTTACCTCCTAAGGTCTCTTAATCTTAAGAAAAGCAAATAATTCTAAAGCTGGCAGTGTAAGCTAACACTGATGCAAATACTACAAAAACTTATATTTGCTATCCATGGCCTCCTACCTTCTAAAATCTACTTTTAAGACTGTTGCACCCTCCCACTGCTTCCTCAGCACTGGTGTAGTGAACACTTTTGTAATGCCAGATCACAGCGGCTAAGACTCATTAGCATAAATGTGAAAGTTGATTGTAGTAGGTAAGAGTCCATGAATATTAAAATATAAGAAGATTAAAACAGTCACGGTGCCTTGACCTATCTGCAAGTGTCCCTGTTTTTTAATGCATGATTTAATGGTAGATTTCTGTTAATTTTACATTATTTGCTATGAGTAGATACTTTTTATAAGTAGAAATTGCAAGCATTAGTGCTCAAACTGTTGTCTGCTACTGTATTCCAGGACATTTCTCTTTGAAAACTTGTTGTGACACTTCTTATCGCAGCCTCCTTTATATGTCTTTTACCTTTGTCTTCAGTGTAGGGGGAGCTCTTAGTAGCATAGCCGAATCACTCCTGCTTGAGGGATAGTAGCCAATGTATGCATCCTAATGGAGGCTATCTCTTTGTTCTTGGCATCCTTCCAGTGTAATTGCCTGCCTGCACTCCTCTTTAGTCTCCTTTAATATGACAAAAGATAAAAGAGATCGGAAGAGGACAGTGTGTGACCTTACACCTACACATATTGTCAAATCTAAAGCTGATATATACTAATGTAATGTATAACACACCATGAAGGATGCAAGACAGCCTGTAAACATAAAAGAATTATATGAGATAAAAATCTCTTCCAGATAAACACATGCATTAAAAATGTTATATTTTGTATGATCTAGTTACAAAACAAAACAAAGGACAACCCTTTTGAAATACAGAAAAAAAAATTCAATATCATATATCAAAAAATGTGCTAAAAAACCTCGCCTCGGCTTATACACAAGTCAATTAAAAAATAAAAAACTTAATATTCTCCCTCTGGTGTCTGGATCCTTGGTGCGGCTCCCGATCTACAGTGTGGTTCCCGGCGGCTCCTCTTCTCTCTTCTTTCTTCTCTCACCTTTCTTCTGTAGCCGGCAGCGTTGTGCCCATGCGATCTGCCGGTGGGCGCACACTATGACCAGTGGGGATACTGCCGCATCATAGTGGCGGCCACCAGATACTGCGCCAAAGATCGGGTGCCACGCCAAGGATCCAGGCACTGGAGGGTGAGTATTAAGTTTTTTATTTTTTTATTCGCTTGGCAGACTGTTTACTACATGGGGGCTGGCTGTATACCTCATGGGGGCTGGCTGTATGCTACATTGGGGCTGGCTGTATACTATATGGGGCTGGCTGTATACTATATGGGGGCTGGCTGTATGCTACATGGGGGCTGGCTGTATGCTAAATGGGGGCTGGCTGTATACTACATGGGGGCTGGCTGTATACTACTTGGGGCTGGCTGTATACTACTTGTGGCTGGCTGTATACTACTTGGGGCAGGCTGTATGCTACATGGGGCTGGCTGTATACTACATGGGGCTGGCTGTATACTACTTGGGGCTGGCTGTATACTACTTGGGGCTGGCTGTATACTACATGGGGGCTGGCTGTATGCTACATGGGGCTGGCTGTATGCTAAATGGGGGCTGGCTGTATACTACATGGGGGCTGGCTGTATACTACTTGGGGTGGCTGTATACTGCACGGGGTTCGCTGTATACTACATGGGACTGGATGTACACTACATGGAGCTGGCTGTATACTACTTGGGGATGGCTATATACTACTTGGGGCTGGCTGTACACTACATGGGGCTGGCTGTATACTACTTGGGGCTGGCTCTATACTACAGGGGGCTGGCTCTATACTACATGGGGCTGGCTGTATACTGCATGAGGCTGGCTGGCTGTATAGTATGGGGGGCTGGCTGTATTCTACATGGGGGCTGGCTAGCTGTATATTATACCCTCAGCTTTTACTCGAGTCAATAGGTTTTCACAGTTTTTGGTGGTAAAATTAGGGGTCTCACCTTATATTCGGATCGGCTTATACTATCCGGAGTATATCCGGTAGATTATAAAACATTTGTTATGGATTCACCTCTACAAATATGCCTTTACTGTGTCGGAACTGTGTCAAATATTTTTTAGGCTCCACATTTTGTTAATGTATGTTTTAACCCTTTAAGGACCTCGCCAATTTTTGTTTTTTCATTTTTATTTTTTACTCCCCACAATCAAAAATCTATAACTTATTTTTTTAACAAATTTCACTTCGAAGTGATGGTATTTATTCTTACATGCCATATACTGGTAAGCAGGAAAAAAAATTCAAAATGCAGTGAAATTGGTGAAAAACCTCTTTGCTGCGTTTTCTTGTGGGCTTAGAATTTACGGCTTTCACTTTGCACCATAAATGACATGTCTACTTTATTCTGTGGGTCGGTTCGATCACGGGGATATCAAATTTGTATAGGTTTTATAATGTTTTCATACATTTACAAAAATTTTAAACATGCATAAATTTTTTTAAAAAAAAATTTGCCATCTTCTGGCGCTAATAACTTTTTTCTATTTCAGTGTACATACCTGTGGGTTGTATCTTTTTTTGCAAATTTTTATGAAGTTTTCAATGCTTCCAGTTTTAGGACTATATGACCTTTTGATCACTTTTTTATTGATTTATTTATATTTTTCAAAATGGCAAAAAAGTGCCATTTTCGACTTTTGGTGCTATTTTCCATTACAGGGTTAAATGCAGTGAAAAATGGTTATTACATTTTGATAGAATGGGAATTTTCGGATGCTGCGTTACCTAATGTGTTTATAATTTTTTCTGTTTATTTATATTTATATCAGTTTTAGGGAAAGGGGGGTGATTTGAATTTTTAGGTTTTTTTCTTATAATTTTTTTTAACTTTTTTCATTTTTACTTTTACTATTTTTCACCCCAGGTTTTCCCCGTACTTTAACCCTAGGTTGTCTGATTGATCCTACCATATACCGCCATTTTACAATATGGCAGTATATGGTTATTTTACTTGTCATTCATTACAATGTGCAAATCGCACATTGTAATCAATGGGTTTAAACAAGATGGCCTCGGGTCTTCGGAAGAGCAGAGGCTGTCATAGCGATGGATCGCCGCTCTCCGATGATGTCATGCTAGCAGGTGTACCAGTAAGTCTTTGCTGTGATATGCAGGGGATGGAGAATCATACGCCAACTTCAGGAGAACCTGTGGTGTAATGCAACATTGATGGAAGGAGCAAGACATGATGTCCTGTTTGTTTTCAATCGGAATTAGGTCTGGGGAATGAGCGGGCCAGTCCATAGCTTCAATTCCGTCACATTGGAGGAACCGCGGACACACTCCAGCCACATGAGTCCTAGTATTGTCCATCATTACAAGGAACCAAGGGTCAACCGCACCAGAATATGGTTTCACAAGGGGTCTGAGGATTAAATCTTGGTACCTTATGGCAGGCAAGCTACCTCTGGCGAACACATAAAGGACTGTGTGACCCTCCAAAGAAATGTCACCCTACACTATTACTGACCACTGCTATACTGGTCGTGCTGAAGGATTTTGCAGGCAGCAGATTGCATTTCACAGCATTTCCAGACTCTGTCACGTCTTTCACGTGTGCTCACAACATGCTTTCCTCTGTTAAGAGTACAGATTGCCAGTGGCAAATTTGCCAATCTTGGTTTTCTCTGGCACATGCCAAGTGTCCTGCATGGTGTACGTCTATGAGCAGCACAACACTCTGTGGACGTTGAGCCCTTACCATACTCATGGAGTCAGTTTCTAACCGTTTGTGCAGATACATGCCCATTTATGGCCTGCTGGAGGTCATTTTGCAGGGCTTGGACATTGCTCCTCCTCTACCTCCTTGCACAAAGGCGGAGGTAGTGGTCTTGCTTTTGGGTTGTTGTCACCTGAGCCACTTGTGTGGGTTGTCGTAGCATTGTAGGGAGGTCATACAGGCATGAGGAGGCCACACACAATACTGAGCCTCATTTTGGCTTGTTTACAGACATTAGATCAAAGTTGGATCTGCCTGTAGTGTTTTCCACTTTAATTTCGGAGGTAACTCCAAATCCAGACCTCCTTTGGTTAATAAATTTGATTTCTATTGATTTTTTTTGTGATTTTTGTCCGCACATTCGACTTTTTACAAATCAAAGTATTCAATGAGAATATATCATTCATTCAGATCTACGGTGTGTTAATTGAGTGTTCCCTTTATTTTTGTGAGCAGTGTATTTATTTTTGTCTTTTTTAGTCAAAATGAAAACTTTTCTTTAAAACTTTTGGTTCAACTCTACTCTACTTTTTGATCACTCACGGTATACAGTAACTCTAGGTAGTGTAAAGGCAATGGTCCTTGGAAGGCACTAGGACTGCACTAGGATGACCTTGGTGCTGTCTGTTGTTTTTTCATTCACCCATAGACACCCATAGAGTTCAATGGGTGTTGTTTTTCTCTGACTTGCATCACAGTAGGACATATTCTAGTTTTGATGCATCGCATTGCAACGTACACAGATAGCGATAAAAAATAATGATGTGTGTAAAGATCTATCGAACAGCCATGTGTCAGAAGCCTAAGGATGTGGCATTTTACGAGTTTTCTGAGCACACTTGTTCCCAGGAACTGTCATGTAAAAGAAAATTCAGTTTTAGGCCACTTGCTCGTGAGCATTCTTCCCGTGCAAGTACAATATAATCTGTTTTCACATTGGACTCGGACTAAAATCTGACACATATCTGCTCATAGATTTTTACATAAGTTTTTTTCTCGCTGTTCTTCTGTGTTGCGGTGCGTCAAAAGTAGAGCATGTCATACTTTAATACAATTCTATTGGTGCGTGAAAAAAACTGACAGAACTAGGATTATCCTAGTGTGGTCAGTTTTTCCTGAGTGAGTTGGAGAGGAAGCATCTGAGAGCAGAGAGAATCTGACACAGATGAAAGATGCAAAAAAAAAAAAAAGACGGATTGTTGCATCGCACTGGGAATGAACTCTGAGCCCACTTTACCAAACACAGACCAAAACCTGATCAAACTCATAGCAATTTCACTGATTTTCAAAACACATTGGGGGTCATTTATTAAGGGCCCGATTCGCGTTTTCCCGACGTGTTACCGGAATATTTCCAATTTGCACCGATTGTACCTGAATTGCCCCGGGATTTTGGCGCATGCGATCGGATTGAGGCGCATCGACGGAAATCGGGGGGCGTGGCCGAAAGAAAACCCGACGTATTCGGAAAAAACGCCGCATTTAATAACCCGAAAATGTGTCGCTTGGGAAGCGCTTACCTTCACCTGGCCCAGCTCGGTGTATTCCGGCGCATTCCGATGTTTTTCAGCGCTGCAGTGCCACCAGGTGGACGGCGGAGGAACTACCTTCATAAATCCCGTTCAGACACGAATCCTGTTCAGAGAACGCGCCGCTGGATCACGAATGGGCCGGGTAAGTAAATTTGCCCCATTCTTTGCAAGAGGCCTTATGCAAATGAGTTGCTCTATCCTCTAAACTCTGGGTTGTGCCTGGTGACACGCCTGTTATTTTCTTTCTTCACCTGATGATGTGAATATTATGCAAGCAGTAGTGTTGGAACACTTGGGGCACTTTGAAAATCAAAAGACGGTGCACCAGCAAGAATGGCCTGGCCATTTATATAAATAGAAGCTCATTAGCATTAGGATAACAACATTTTTCCCCCAAAATAACAGGATGTACACAGGTGCCCTATACTCTGTGTACCTGTGTGATGTTTTGGGAAATTCTTTTAATAGGGGCTAATGGGACTTGACCCTGAGTTGAAACTCTGTGAAGAGTTGAAGTGCAATATTTAATGTAGTTAAAACTAGAAAAACAGATAAAGGGCAGAAGCCCCGGACATGTTTTGTCTTTGTTAGAATTCATCCTTGTGTCTATTTCTTCTACAGTATGTAATGGCTATTCACACAATTACCTTGTTTTTTTGTCTTCAAAGTCCAAAGATACATTATTTCAACTTCTGTAGACAGGGCATTATAAATGAAAGGAAGGAATTATTTTCTTAATGGAAAAATTATACTTAGACAATTTATTGAAAAAAAACTCTTTCATATTTGAACAGTCTTTGGTTTCTATGGTGAGCAAGGATTCTATCACATTTCTTATTCCAAACTTTTTCTCGTGAAGCTGTAGAGCTGTGTGTTTGTAAATGACTCCAATGTTCTGCCTTTTCCTTTCAGCATTGCACCGCTTGCATGTTATTCTAATAAGAAATAGTTACATAAGAAAAAGATTACAATGGAAAGATTTACATCTCCAGTTTACATTTATCAGTTTCCTTGGTCTTCAGAAGAAAAACCTCTCTTATCATATAGTAATTGTTTATGCCTGGCCTCGCAGTTAAAGTATATTTATCTCCTGCCACACTAACTCTATTGATTTTCTTTTTAAATTGTCTTGTTTTTCAAAAGTGATATAGCTCAAGCGCAGAGATCATTTTTTAGCTGCATTTCAAGAGCCATTACAAGGTGCATCTTGTACAAACTGTTATACTTAATAAGCTGCAAGGAATAAACTTTATCTGCAAAGTGTCTTTTTCAGATCTCTTGGAAGATCTTTTGATAAATGAGCAACAGTTCAAAAAGATATTTTTCTTTCATTACATTCATTTCAAACAGCTAATCATTTTCTACCTCAGCAAAAAAATAAAGAAAAAAAAGAGTGGATGACCCAATTTATTAAAGCCATATACACTGCTGCATCTGGCAATTAGAGAGTTTAGTACTTTTGGAAAACTGAGACATTTATATAATGTGCAATGTTCTGTCCCAATGCGTGAGGCATAGAAGCTGCTTGGAAAAAAAATACAGTGTAATTTTTGAAGTGGTTATAGGTTTCTCAGTGCAAAGATTTTGTAAGTAGGACAAGGCTGAAATCTAATAGCACTTTTAACTAGATGGCCTTTTTGACTTCTTATAACCTTAGGCAACTGGATAGAGAAAGTTATTATTATAGCTAGGCATATAGTACTACAGTAGGTACCAACATCACCAAAGCCATATTACATGAAAGTTAATCTTTTTTATTTCTTCAAATTATTTAATTTGTGTTTTTTTCATGTAAAATATTTTGTTCATGAACACCTTTAGTCACATTCAATGCTTATATTTTTAATGTCATAATTACAGAAAAAAAACATTGGTGTAAAAACGAGAAACAAGAGATTAGCAGCTAATTATGGTGGGATCAGAATTTGGGAGATAAATTTGAGAGATAAATTATAGCTGGATCATAAAGTGAAGCAGTAAATTCTTTTTGTTTGGGGTGTAACAGAGCTCTGGTGCACTAAACCTGATGAAGAGTTTACCAGAACAGATCCCATTAGTTCCTTCCAACTTTTTTCTATTAAGCTTTCCTTTGTGGAAAGTCTGTTTAGTAAAGAAGAAAAGAGGGAGTCCTCTTTTCAGATCAGAAATAAATAAAAGGTAATTCAAAGCATACTCATAAGCTAAGGGACTAGAAATATAATAACATACTGACAGTTTCAAGCAATGATTGACAGCAGTCTTCCTTAAACTGGAAGTACTTTTTAAGTACATTCACCTAAAGACTAACTGTAATTGGGAGTAAGAATGTAGCATCATGCCTAATGCTTGTTAACTTCTGCTAGTAGTTGACCCTTAATCATTTGCATACACATTATTGCATGTACATTAAATTCCCTCCAAAATCTGTGGGTTTCGCAGATCCTGGCATGGAGAGGTATGAAGGGTCCATGTCCGGCAGCAGAGTTGTGCCCGGCATGTGCATTGCTCTACAGAATACAGGATCTGGCATAGGAATGCTCCTCCACATGCTGTATGTATCAGGAGGTTGGAGCCTCTCGATATCCGGCACAGGTTGGGGGGATGGAGAACTAACATCATATGCAGCAGCATAAGATAAGCTTCTCCCCAACGTGCCAGTGTATGACGCAAACCTTGTGCAACATCCCCCACCAGGGCCTAGCCTTTTTCTCTTGGGGCCTGGAGACAGCCGAGGCCCGGGATACCGGAGTGGCTGGCGGTTGCGGCCTAGGCACGCTAGTGTCACGGTGCTTGTTATGGGGACCGGAGGGCTGTCCTACAGCCTGGCAGGTCTCCGGCAGGTGGTGTTGGCAAGAAATGATGAGGGAGTGTCTGTTATAGTGGTTCTCCCTGGGGCAACCCTCTGGGATCTGGAGTATGAGTCCCTGTGTAGTGGATAGAATGCCCATGATGATGACAGCCGTAGTAGCAGGGATCAGATGGAGGCAGACCTTGTCTAAAAGCAACTTACAGTTCTTTATTGGAACCAACAGGAACAGTGGATAGCATGCCAAACAAATCCTGACAATGGTAACAGGCTGGAGATGCACTTGGAGAGGGAACCACAGGGATTGATCACCAGCCTGGATGCAGGGAGATAGCTGTGCCATAGTAGGATGCTTCAGCTTGTCCTGGGTTACTTCAGATATCACCCTTGAAGGTAGGATGATACCCCTTTATTCTCACTAACTCCTCAGAGCTGCTCAAGCAGTGAGCTAAGCTCTCCTCTGTCTGACTAGACTGGTCTGATCTGGTTTACTGGCTACACTGTACTGGTCTTAGAGACCAACTGAACTAGTCTGTCTGACTGACTCCTGTCAGACTTCTGAGCAACTGTTCTCTCTGTCTAGTCTTCTTCACCTCACTAGACTCCCTCACTGACTGCCTCACTAGACTGCTCTGACTGGATTAACTCTAAACTTTCCTGACCAGGGGTTTTATCACTCCCACTCGAACTTGGTTCCGGCATCATCCTGATATTTTAGGTCCAGAATCATGAGATGAATTGCTAAGTGCATCGGGAACCCGGCTGGACCTAGTGTAGTACGGCGCTATAGCATGGCCCGAAACTGTCCCCTCCCTTCCCAATTGGTGAAGAGTGCAGAGTAGTTGCAAACCGCGGCAAAGTCAGGAATTGTGACTAGATCACGGCTTGTAAGCCTGAAACAAGCCGTGATACATCCCCACAATATAATAATTCTTTATTTATATAGCGCACACAGATTACGCAGCACTGCACAATATGTATACAATTTGTTCCCCTCTTTTTTAGAGTCTGAATAAGTCATAATATCTTATACGAAGTAAATGCCGTTGAAGGAATCCTTCTCCATAAAATATTATGCATATTGTTTTCCTATTCCCCATCAATTAAAGCGCTTGGATCTTTTAAATTACTACAAAATTTAAAAAGCACAGTTTTCTTATATACTAAGTATCACTTAAAAGGGACTAAACTACACACTGGACACGTGACCCATGGATATGATTATGATATAATAGGCCTTAGAAGTAGAAGAAGCAGCCCTCATTCTGGTGATAAAATAGGCCTTAGAAGTAGAAGAAGCAGTCCTCATTGCGGTTCTTATCTAGGATTTTCTCAAAACCTTTATATTCATTATATCACGATGACCAGCTCTGTAATCACACACAAAAGTTTAAAAAAGTATCAATGTGTACATTTTTAACAAATCGGAACACTATAAAAATTTTATTTGGCATTGAAATGTGATGAAATGTGATAGCATTGCAAAGACTTACCTATTTCCAGAAATTCCTTCCATTCCACATACACTTTGTATTCTTTGCCTTTCCTTATAAACCATTCCTTTGTCTTTGGAGTAATGAATAAAGTAATATTCCTTCTTTTTCAATGACAGATTGGTGGCAAGGGACCGGAAGGTAATTGCTGTCTCAATTTTAAGAGTTAGATTTTTATTAATCTGTTCTGTATAGAAAAATAACCCTAGGGTATGTTAGACAAGTTATGACATGTTTTTATTAATTTGGTGAACAGTTACAATATGTCTAAGAATGATGGACTGTCAAAATGTACACAAATACATGGGAATACACAAAACTGATGGTTTTACACAAATGATCAACATAACATAAAATATATTTTTTAGCTACTTTGATTTTACAATGTCAATTTCCAGGTTACCACTTGCCAGCATTTCCTATAAGTTTTATGTAATGATATTGTGAATAAGCTCTGATTTTTTATTATAAATAAAAATGCAAGGACAAACCTTGTGAGTTTACTGCCAGGTGCATTTATTAAGAGCCCATGTGTGATCTCTACTTGTGAATGATTTATTTGGCCAAGTATTTCATTGCTTTGATTTTAGTTACTCAGATCCATACACTGAATTACGAAGCAGTTATTGGGGCACATTTACTAAGGTGCATGCGCCTGTTTTCTGTCAGACTTTGCATATTCTTTTCAGTGCAACCTGAACATGTATTTAAAAAGTTGAAAATGGATGATTAGCACTTGGTATAGAGTATGCAACAGTCTTGGGTTCCTACCCCTCAGGTTTTGCAGACAAAAAGACTGTTCACAACGTAGTATCAATGCAATTAGGATTTATTGTGAGCACAATAGGGTACAGTGACGTTTTGGCCCCCTGGGCCTTTGTCGAACGCTATAATGAAATATAATACAAAAGAAGATATAAGTATGGGTAGGAGAATATACATATATACATAAATACATTGTAACAATCAAGAATGATAGGTAATCAGTAGAGATGAGCGAACATACTCGTCCGAGCTTGATGCTCGATCGAGCATTAGCGTACTCGTAACTGCTCGTTGCTCGGACGAGTATTTCGCCCGCTCGAGAAAATGGCAGCTCCCGCCGTTTTGCTTTTTGGCGGCCAGAAACAGAGCCAATCACAAGCCAGGAGACTCTGCACTCCACCCAGCATGACGTGGTACCCTTACACGTAGATAGCAGTGGTTGGCTGGCCAGATCAGGTGACCCTGGGATAGACTAGCCGCTGCCCGCGCTGCTCGGATCATTCTCTGTCTGGATGCCGCTAGGGAGAGAGCTGCTGCTGCTCAGGGAAAGCGTTAGGGTGTTCTATTAGCTTACTGTTAGGCAGGAGTGATTCTTAAAGAACCCAACAGCCCTTCTTAGGGCTACAATAACGTTATAATTTTTTTTTTTTTTTATTTGCAGCTAGTACCATATTGTGAGGAATTAGCAGGGGGACTTGCTACCGTTGTGTTTAGCTCTTAGTGACACACATATCCACCTCAAACACCAAAGTGGGAAAATTTATTAGGGGTTTGAGTAGAATTAGGCACAGTCTGCCAGTTTCTTTTTATTTTACGTTTATTTTTTTCATAACTCAGCGTCATCTCATCTGGCATAGTAGTGTGCTGTAATACTTGGCTAGAAAATAGCCATAGGAGAATACAAACGTCTTAATTACGCCTGCAGTAGCGTTATATATATTTGATTTCTGGTTTATCTGCTGGTGGCTGTACTTGCTGCAGTGCATCTACTATCAAATTGGGAGCAATTTGGAGTCAGACTTGCGACCACTGTGTTTTAGTGACGCACATATCCATCGCAAAGACCGAAGTGGGAAAATTTATTAGGGCCCGGGGTTGTATTTCAATTAGGCACAGTCTGCCAGTTTCTTTTTATTTTACGTTTATTTTTTTCATAACTCAGCGTCATCTCATCTGGCATAGTAGTGTGCTGTAATACTTGGCTAGAAAATAGCCATAGGAGAATACAAACGTCTTAATTACGCCTGCAGTAGCGTTATATATATTTGATTTCTGGTTGATCTGCTGGTGGCTGTACTTGCTGCAGTGCATCTACTATCAAATTGGGAGCAATTTGGAGTCAGACTTGCGACCACTGTGTTTTAGTGACGCACATATCCATCGCAAAGACCGAAGTGGGAAAATTTATTAGGGCCCGGGGTTGTATTTCAATTAGGCACAGTCTGCCAGTTTCTTTTTATTTTACGTTTATTTTTTTCATAACTCAGCGTCATCTCATCTGGCATAGTAGTGTGCTGTAATACTTGGCTAGAAAATAGCCATAGGAGAATACAAACGTCTTAATTACGCCTGCAGTAGCGTTATATATATTTGATTTCTGGTTGATCTGCTGGTGGCTGTACTTGCTGCAGTGCATCTACTATCAAATTGGGAGCAATTTGGAGTCAGACTTGCGACCACTGTGTTTTAGTGACGCACATATCCATCGCAAAGACCGAAGTGGGAAAATTTATTAGGGCCCGGGGTTGTATTTCAATTAGGCACAGTCTGCCAGTTTCTTTTTATTTTACGTTTATTTTTTTCATAACTCAGCGTCATCTCATCTGGCATAGTAGTGTGCTGTTATACTTGGCTAGAAAATAGCCATAGGAGAATACAAACGTCTTAATTACGCCTACAGTAGCGTTATATATATTTGATTTCTGGTTGATCTGCTGGTGGCTGTACTTGCTGCAGTGCATCTACTATCAAATTGGGAGCAATTTGGAGTCAGACTTGCGACCACTGTGTTTTAGTGACGCACATATCCATCGCAAAGACCGAAGTGGGAAAATTTATTAGGGCCCGGGGTTGTATTTCAACTAGGCACAGTCTGCCATTTCCTTTTTTATTTTACGTTTATTTTTTTCATAACTCAGCGTCATCTCATCTGGCATAGTAGTGTGCTGTAATACTTGGCTAGAAAATAGCCATAGCAATAGGATAGCATCGTTTGGTTTTAAAAACTAAAAAACACAAAAAAAAAAAAAAAAAAAAAAAAAAGTTAAAAAAAAAATACAAGTTATAACTCTCATTTTCAAAATGTTTAACCCGAGGGCTAGGGGTAGAGGACGAGGGCGGGGACGTGGGCGTCCAACTACTGCAGGGGTCAGAGGCCGTGGTCCTGGGCGGGGTGAGACACCACCTGCTTATGAGGGAGCAGGGGAACGCCGCAGAGCTACACTCCCTAGGTTCATGTCTGAAGTTACTGGGACTCGTGGTAGAGCACTGTTGAGGCCAGAACAGTGCGAACAGGTGATGTCGTGGATTGTCGACAATGCTTCGAGCAATTTGTCCACCAGTCAGTCTTCCACGCAGTCCACCCATGTCACCGAAATCGGCACTCCTCCAGCTCCTGCACCTCAGCCTCCTCCCCCCCAGTCTGCCCCCTCCCAGCAAAATTTGCCATTTGAACCGGCATACTCTGAGGAACTGTTTTCTGGACCCTTCCCACAGTCACAAACCACTTGTCCGGTTGCTGATGAGCAATTTTCCGATGCCCAGGTTTTCCACCAGTCGCAGTCTGTGGGTGATGATGACCTTGTTGACGTAGTGGAAGAAGTGTGTAAAGAGGTGTCCGACGATGAGGAGACACGGTTGTCAGACAGTGGGGAAGTTGTTGTCAGGGCAGGAAGTCCGAGGGGGGAGCAGACTGAGGGATCGGAGGATGATGAGGTGACAGACCCAAGCTGGGTTGAGAGGCCGGGTGAACACAGTGCTTCTGAGACGGAGGAGAGTCCTCGACCAGAACAGGTTGGAAGAGGCAGTGGTGGGGCCAGACGGAGAGGCAGGGCCAGAGCTGGTGCATCAGCGCCAAATGTGTCAACTAGTGAAGCTCCCGTGGCGAGGGCTCCTGCGGCGAGGGCTAGATTTTCAGAAGTCTGGAGGTTCTTTAAGGAAACACCGGATGACCGACGGACTGTGGTGTGCCACATTTGCCAAACCAGGATCAGCAGGGGTTCCACCACTACTAGCTTAACTACCACCAGTATGCGCAGGCATATGAATGCTAAACACCCCACTCAGTGGCAACAAGCGCGTTCACCTCCGGCCGTGCACACCACTGCTCCTTCCCCTGTGTCAGCTGATAGTCAGCCCCCTGCCCAGGACCCTGCCACAAAAACCCCATCGTCACCTCCACGATCCTCCACAGCATCCACCAGCGTTCAGCTCTCCATACCCCAGACGCTGGAGCGGAAACGCAAATATAGTGCAACCCACCCGCACGCCCAAGCCCTTAATGTGCACATTTCCAGATTGCTAAGCCTGGAGATGCTGCCCTATAGGCTAGTAGAGACCGAGGCCTTTCGCAGCCTCATGGCGGCGGCCGCCCCTCGGTATTCGGTCCCCAGCCGCCACTACTTTTCCCGATGTGCCGTCCCAGCCCTGCACCAGCACGTGTCAGACAACATAATCCGTGCCCTGACCAACGCCGTTTCTGACAAGGTCCACCTGACCACGGACACGTGGACGAGTGCTGCCGGGCAGGGCCACTATATATCTCTGACGGCACATTGGGTTAACTTGGTGGAGGCTGGGACCGAGTGTGACCCTGCGGCTGGTCATATACTGCCGACGCCGAGGATTGCGGGGCCTACCTCGGTCCAGGTGTTTGAGGCCTACTATGCCTCCTCCTCCTCCCACCCCTCCTCCACCTCCTCCTCCGAACGACCATCCGTGGGCATGGCGCCATCAGTCGGTAGCTCTAGGCACAGCAGCAGTGCCGTCGCTAAGCGACAGCAGGCGGTGCTCAAACTGCTGAGCCTAGGCGATAAAAGGCACACCGCCCAAGAACTATTACAGGGCATCACGGCGCAGACTGATCTTTGGCTGGCACCGCTGAACCTGAAGCCAGGCATGGTTGTGTGTGACAACGGCCGTAACCTGGTGGCGGCTCTGCAACTCGGCAGACTGACACATGTGCCATGCCTGGCCCATGTGTTAAATCTGATAGTGCAGCGTTTCCTCAAGACATACCCCAATCTGTCTGATTTGCTCACGAAGGTGCGCCGCATCTGTGCGCATTTCAGGAAGTCCAGCACAGATGCTGCCACTCTCAGGGCAGCGCAGCGCCGCCTCCAACTGCCCGCTCACCGACTGTTGTGCGACGTGCCCACGAGGTGGAATTCAACACTGACCATGTTATCCAGAGTTTGCCAGCAGCGCCGAGCGATTGTAGACTGCCAGATGTCAACTTCCACCAGAACTGGTAGTCAGGTCAGTCAGCTTCCTCAAGTCTACAATGAGGAGTGGACGTGGATGTCTGATATCTGTCAGGTGCTGAGTAACTTTGAGGAGTCAACACAGATGGTCAGTGGCGATGCCGCCATCATCAGCCTCACCATCCCGCTGCTTGGCCTGTTGAAAAACTCTCTGGTCAGCATGAAGTCGGAAGCTTTGCGCTCCTCACAAGAGACAGGGGAAGAAGATTCCCTTGTTGATAGCCAAAGCACCCTTAGGTCTGTTTCTCAGCGCATATCGGAGGAGGTGGAGGTGGAGGAGGATGAGGAGGAAGAGGAGGAGAATGTTGGCGAGACACAAGAGGGGACCATTGTTGAGTCCTACACTGTTGAGCGTGTATGGGCAGAAGAAGAGGAGTTGGAGGAGTTGGAGGAGGAGGAAATGGACAGTCAGGCCAGTGAGGGGAGTGAATTCTTACGCGTTGGTACTCTGGCGCATATGGCAGATTTCATGCTAGGCTGCCTATCCCGTGACCCTCGCGTTCAAAGAATTTATTCCAGCACCGATTACTGGGTGTTCACTCTCCTGGACCCACGGTACAAGCAAAATCTTTCCACTCTCATCCCTGGAGAGGAAAGGAGTGTGAGAATGCATGAATACCAGCAGGCCCTGGTGCACAAGCTGAAACAGTATTTCCCTTCTGACAGCGCTAGCGGCAGAGTGCGTAGTTCTGCGGGACAAGTAGTGAGGGAGAGTAGGCGAGCAGGCAGCTTGTCCAGCACTGGCAAGGGTACGCTTTACAAGGCTTTTGCCAGCTTTATGTCACCCCAGCAAGACACTGTCACCTGTCCCCAGTCTCGGCAGAGTAGGGCTGATCTTTACAGAAAGATGGTGAGGGAGTACGTAGCTGACCATACCATCGTCCTAAATGATCACACAGCTCCCTACAACTACTGGGTTTCAAAGCTGGACATGTGGCACGAACTGGCGCTCTACGCCTTGGAGGTTCTTGCCTGCCCTGCCGCTAGCGTCTTGTCAGAGCGGGTTTTCAGTGCAGCTGGTGGCATCATCACCGATAAGCGTACACGCCTGTCGACTGACAGCGCTGACAGGCTGACGCTTATCAAGATGAATAAAGCATGGATTTCTCCTAATTTCAAATCTCCAGCAGGTGAAGGAAGCTCAACCTGAATAATTTATCCACTCCTCCTCCTCCTCATTTTCCTCCTTCTCCTCCTCTTTCTACAGTAAAGCAGAGGAAACTGGCTGTTTTTTGACAGGGCCCACTGGCTCTAGGTATAGTACTTTATGCATTTAATTTTTCTGGAGGGCCACCGACACGGTCCTCTGTTTTAAACAATTTTTGGGAGTGCCACATACAGGCACTCAATCTATTCCATTTTTCTGGAGGGCCACCTTTCCGGTCCTCTGTTTTAAACAATTTTTGGGACTGCCACATACAGGCACTCAATCTATTCCATTTTTCTGGAGGGCCACCTACCTGCTCCTCTGGTTTAAAAACTTTTTTGGACTGCCACATACAGGCACTCAATCTATTCCATTTTTCTGGAGGGCCACCTACCTGCTCCTCTGGTTTGAAAAATTTTTTGGACTGCCACATACAGGCACTATCCAAATTGAATTGTCTCCATAGCAGCCTCCACACGTTGTCTCCATTGCTACCTCCAAAAGTCGTCCATATAGCTGCCTCCATACATCGTCCCTTTATCAAACGAGGTTTGTCAGGCCGAAATTTGGGTTGTTTTCATGGATTCCACATCAAAGTTGTTAACTTTGTCGCCACCCTGCTGTGTTATCCACAAAATACACTGGCAAACTTTTACCATTTACGGATATTATTTCAGCGCTTCTTGCGCATCTGTTTACATTCCCCTCACCCGCCATATCCTAAACTTATAAGAACGCTACTACACTTGATCTTATACAGAAGGTTCTTAGAAGTGCTGTTTGGGGAGTAGCCTAGAGACAGGGGCTTGGATTGGCGAAAGCTCGCCTGGCAGCAGAGCGCCAGCTCCATGCGCATCATGCGCTTCTTGCGCATCTGTTTACATTCCCCTCACCCGCCATATCCCAAACTTATAAGAACGCTACTACACTTAACTTGGTGCAGGCTGGGACCGAGTCTGACCCTGGGGCTGGTCATATACTGCCGACGCAGAGGATTGCGGGGCCTACCTCGGTCCAGGTCTCAAAGGCCTACTATACCTCCAAATCCTCCCACCCCTCCTCCACCTCCTCCTCCTCCGAATTACCATCCGTGGGCATGGCGCCATCAGTCGGTAGCTCTAGGCACAGCAGCAGTGCCGTTGCTAAGCGACAGCAGGCGGTGCTCAAACTGCTGAGCCTAGGTGATAAAAGGCACACCGCCCAAGAGCTATTGCAGGGCATTCCACATCAAACTTGTTAACTTTGTCGCCACCCTGCTGTGTAAGCCACAAAATATACTGGAAAACTTTTTTCATTTACGGATATTATTTCAGCGCTTCTTGCGCAGATGTGTACATTCCCCTCACCCGCCATATCCCAAACTTATAAGAACGCTACTACACTTGATCTTATCCGAAAGGTTCTTAGAAGTGCTGTTTGGGGAGTAGCCTAGAGACAGGGGCTTGGATTGGCGAAAGCTCGCCTGGCAGCGGAGCGCCAGCTCCATGCCAAGAACCAACTAACATAGTTTTAACTGCAGCACCTTTAATCTACTACTAGTTCACTGCCTCCATACATCGTCCCCTTATCAAACGAGCTGTGTCAGGCAGAATTTTGGATTGTTTTCATGGCTTCCATGTTAACTTTGTCGCCACCCTGCTGTGTAATCCACAAAATATACTGGCAAACTTTTATCATGTACCAATATTATTTGAGCGCTTCTTGCTCACCTCCTTTGGTTCCTCTCTGCTACCCATTGGTTTGAAGCCTGAGTCCATTTAGGGTATGTCGCCATGCCACTCTCTAGCCTTCCGCTGCTGCCGCTGCCTCTGCATGCCGTCCCCTATAGTGTCAGGGTCAATTATTGGATGTTTTAGATGCTATCTAGCTTCATTCTGTCACTCTGTCATGGCCATGCTGTTGCCCATAATTTTGGCATAATGGCGCATTTAACCCCTTAACGACTTGGCCTTTTTTAGTTTTTTCACTTCCATTTTTCACACCCCACCTTCAAAAATCTATAACTTTTTTATTTTTCCACATAAAGAGCTCTGTTATGGCTTATTTTCTGCGTAACAAATTGCACTTCGTAGTGACGGTATTTAATGTTCCATGGCGCGTACTGGGAAGCGGGAAAAAAATTCCAAATGCAGTGAAAATGGTGAAAAAACACATTTGCGACGTTTTCTTGTGGGCTTGGATTTTACAGCTTTCACTGTGTGCCCCAAATGACAGGTCTACTTTATTCTTTGGGTTGCTACGATCACAGGGATACCACATTTGTACAGGTTTTATAATGTTTTCATACATTTAAAAAAATTAAAACCTCCTGTACAAAATTTTTTTTTTGATTTTGTCATCTTCTGGCGCTAATAACTTTTTCATACTTTGGTGTACGAAGCTGTGGGTGGTGTCATTTTTTGCGACTTTTGATGGCGTTTTCATTGCTATCATTGTTAGGACTGTGCTACCTTTTGATCACTTTTTATTAATTTTTTTATATTTTCCAAAATGGCAAAAAAATGTCATTTTTGACTTTGGACGCTATTTTCCGTTACGGGGTTAAACGCAGTGAAAAACCGTTATTATATTTTGATAGATCGGACATTTTCGGACGCGGTGATACCTAATGTGTTTATGATTTTTACTGTTTATTAATATTAATATCAGTTCTAGGGAAAGGGGGGTGATTTGAATTTTTAGGTTTTTTTAATATAATTTTTTTTTTTTTAACTTTTTTTTACTTTTACTTTAACTATTTTTCAGACTCCCTAGGGTACTTTAACCCTAGGTTGTCTGATCGATCCTACCATATACTGCCATACTGCAATATGGCAGTATATGGGGATTTTACTCCTCATTCATTACAATGTGCTGATAGCACATTGTAATGAATAGGTTAAAACGAGACAGCTTCGGGCCTTCGTGAGGCCCGATGCTGTCATGGCAACGGATCACCGCTCCCCGTGACGTCATCGGGGAGCGAAGATCCGCGCCAAGATGGCGGCGCCCATGCGGCGCCATCTTTTTGAAGCCTCCGGCAGCATTGCCGGGGTTGATCGCGGTGAAAGCACCCGCGATCGGTGCTAGCACCGATCGCGGGTGTTACCGGTAAGCCTTTGCTGCAATATGCAGCAAAGACTTACCGGCTATGGAGAGGGCTCGGCCCGCGAGCCCTCTCCATGTACCGGGACCCGGCGCGCGCCGTACTAGTACGGCGCGCGTCGGGAAGGGGTTAAGCAGCCTCAGAGGCATCCATGCATGCTGCCCCTGCTGTTTCCTGTCCATTTCCGTGGTGTTTCCATCCTTTTCTGAGGTTCCCAGGTGTTTGGCCAAGCTTCCCTGTGCAGAGCCTTGGTCCCCTTGAAAAATGCTCGAGTCTCCCATTGTCTTCAATGGGGCTCGTTACTCGAAACGAGCACTCGAGCATCGGGAAAAGTTCGTCTCGAATAACGAGTACCCGAGCATTTTAGTGCTCGCTCATCTCTAGTAATCAGTCATATCACAATGTAATCTTTAGAACCACATGAGTTGAGTATTTAAAAGCAACAATGAGTTTTTTGTGGTGACCAATAACCAATATTGATGCTGGAGGTACAAGGCTATGGTTGGTTCTAAAGATTACATTGTGATCACCTGTATTCATTGATTGTTACAATGTATATATATATATATATATATATATATATATATATATATATATATATATATTCTCTTACCCATACGTATATCTTCTTTGTATTATATTTCAAACATCACTGTACACTATTGTACTCAAAATAAATCTTAATTGCATTGATACTACTTTGTGTCTAGAATGTATTTAAAAAGTGTCTGACAAATTTGAGGCACACGCAACCGTTTTGTGGGCAGCGGCACTATGCCGCCAGAAAGTCCAACAGAATTGTGTTGCATCCCGTATGTTACAAGCGCACCAAAAAAAAGTGGTGCACTTTGTTGGAGAAGTACCAGGCTCATGCAGAACATGCACCAGAAATCCTGAATATGGCGCACCCTGCACTATACACAGGCGAACTGTGCATAGTTTCACTGTTCTTACTAAATGTGTCCCATTGGCCACAGAATACGGCGAAACAAAGAAACGTTTTTTATACAAAAGGGCTGTGTCAACAAAAGGTCAAGAAGGAATTTTTCTATTATAGTAACAATGATTGACAGATTGACTTGATCTTTAATAATAGTAGTAAGGATTATTGAGAAATGTCTCTTATTTACCATTTTGTATATCTAGATATCTTTGATTCAGTCTCACTAGAAAGGAGAGGTTATGAAATGTTCTGATTTTTCTAGCTTGCATTGAAAATATCGAAAACATAACTGCAAAATAGATATCAAATGTATACAATAGGATGAGAGAAAAGACTTTATTTCTGTGCACTTTAAAATAAAATCTGTAATGTGCCTAGCACAAATTAAAGCAACAGTTTATCGCTTAGTGTTTCTGCATTCCTTATCTTATCTTTTGCTTTGTAAGATTTGCCATTACCGCATATTTTCCACATTTTAGCAGCAAGTGAGTGATTGTTATCTGCTTTGTACCAATCTTCCAGTTCAATAATTGAGTCAGCCACATGCTGATTTTTTTAGTTTTAAAATAGTTTTATTGAATACATAAGTAACTAATGCAAGAAGCGGTAGGGAATAAACAACAGTGTCCCTGCTCAGGGTCTGGAATGTAAGCAATGAGAAATACTGACTCTCATGTTCACAAATGCAAAGAGAAAACTGCCGGGTTTATAGGGGGGAGGGAAAGAGAAGTGCATCATCTTACAACAGAATTGGGCACATTTACTTACAGGGTAACCAGGGTTCACTGCAAGTGCATTGTCCATGTGTTATGAAGTGTGCGGCGATTGACTAAGACCATGCGCCAGAAATCATGAATGTAATGCTTCCCCGCTCAGGTCCGACAGAGTTCACCATCTTTTTTGTGGTACACCTTTAACATAGGGCGTGCAACACAATTTAAAAGTTAAATACAGTGCTTGGTCTAGGAAAGGGGGGTGATTTGAATTTTTAGTTTTTTTATTATAATTTTTTTTTTACACTAAGTTGTCGCACAGTATGGCAATACATGGGGATTTTCATTCTCATACATTATACAATGTTAAATTAGCACATAGTAATAAATGGGTTAAATCCAAACGGCTACGGGTCTTCGGAAGACCCGAGGCTGTCATGGCAACCGATTGCCGCTCCCCGATGATGTCACGGGGAGCGGCAATCTCCAACAAGATGGCCATCTTTCTTAAGCCACCGACGGCTTTTCTGGCGGCGATGTGCATGTTAGCACATGTACATGCTAGCACCAATAGCGGGTGTTACCGGTGAGTCTATGCTACGATATGCAGCAAAGACTTACAGGCTATGGACAGGGCTCAGTCACTGAGCCCTCTCCATACACCAGCAGCCGACCTGTGACGTACTATTACGTCACGGGTCTTGAAAGGGTTGAATACCTGTACAAGCCGTTTTAGCCCCAAAAAAGGTGCACAGTCCGACTAAAGTGCAGTGCGCCACCCTCATGGGCAGGGTCCTCTTTTCAATTGTTCCTAAACACTGTAGTTTCTCTGTTTTGTACTTGCATTTATTTTTGTCTTATTGTAATGTATGTGAACTTGTATGTGAAATTGGAAATACTTTTACTATGTAGTTATGTAAAATATTATTTTTAAGAACATTGTACACTATTTTTTTGTATTACTTGGATAAGTAAAGAATGTATGCAGCAGGAAATGCTGGGAAAAAAGCAGTATAGGCTCATAGGAAGTCATTAAAGGCTATGGGAGATGAGCAACACTCTATGGCATCCAGCCCCAGCCTCGCCTTAGCGTATGCTGTAGGTGGTTCGCCAATAATGTAAATGTCCAATTTTGGACACTTATATCTCTCAGGAGCTACCTTCAACACTACCTTCAATGGCAAAACACTGCTGATGGTTGCTCTTCTTCCCTATTACAGTGGGAAAGATCTGAACTGGAGAGTATATCCCACTGGATAAGCATTCAGTGGGGTATGCTGCTGCCATCTGTTGTTAGAATACATTGAGAATTCTCTCGAAGTATCATTACAACATTCCACAATTATGGAGATATTTTCTCTCTAGTTTATATAAGAGGCCTCAGTTGCAGATTTTGGCAAAAAAGCACTGCATGCTGCCCTCTTTTGTAAAATTGAAGACACTATGATGGAACCGACTTTAGTAACTTAGGGTGGCTGCTTTGGTGTCCATCATAAGATGTGTCCCTTGATTGAAAAAATTGGATGTAACCCCTTCATTATCCTATATATTTAAGCTGGTGGCAGTACTGCTTTATTGTCATGGAGAGTTGTAACTTTAAATGTTGCTATGTTAAGATGAAACTGAACAATTCTGGCATTTCAGATTTTGCAGCACAGTTCTGTACCTAGCTCAGTGCTAAAATTGTGCAAAACCATCTAAAACTATGTGATTAGTGCTGGCATTGTCAGGGTACACCCCTTGCAGGTAGCCCCCACTAGAATGGAAAAGGGAAGTAGCCATAGCTCCTGTAAAGTAGTCATATCTCCTGTAAAATATGAGGAAGATAGAGAACACCCTGAATACATACAGACTAATTTCATGTAGTGTAACTATAGTGTACACATTTCATTTAGCTGTGACTAGAAAAGTATTGGGTAAAAAGTAAAATGGCAGAAATTAAAGCATTGATTGACGGCTGTGTATAACTAACCACACCTTTTAAAAATCCCTTTTCTCAACCTCCCTGTTTAGAAAACCCATTAGAATACCTCTTAATATCATTGTTTTTTTTTTAGATTTCTGTCTCTTGAACTGCAAACTATATACACAAAAATGATAAATGTAAAGGCAAGAACTTCAAAAATGAAATGATCATAAAACTTAAAGATAAAGACAATGTAATTGACAAGACAAAATAGTATCTGTAAGAAAGACATGTTTTGTGGATGTGTTCTCTGGATGGGAGATAGAATATGCAGTGCTAAATTGTAATTGTAGAACAAAGACAAAGTAGTGAGTGAGAAGGAGGTAGAAATAGGTCTCTTCAGATCTGTCAAAAGCAAAATAGCAGTGACTGCAAAATATGACTAAAATACTTTCTTCTGTTTGTAGTAGGTTCACTGTACTTTACACATTCAAATTAGGTATAAAGTCTTTAGATACATATCATATGTGAAAGTAATCAGCTTTTTTATTTATAAAGGTAAATGTATTGTAAACATAGCCGTATGATTTTTATGCAAAATACTGTGGTATACCTCAATTTTGCATACAGTGATCAGCTCACCTACTAGGTGCAAGACATAAAGAAGAAGAGGCTTATTTATCATATGTCGGTGCTCGTTTGCCAGAGTATAATACCTTTGTTCTGGCACAGCCTCTTGATGTATCCATCCAGGGCCTGTGCAGCGTTTATCTCTACTTTACATCCTGCCTGGCGTAGCAATAAACACAGCCAAGAAACTTTCACAGGAACACCCCACTCCGGCTAATTCCAGCCGTGCCGCCCCCTACACGCTTCTTATCACACCTGGGCGTGAAAGTGGCAGATTGGGGAGAGTAATCGCAAGTGGCACAGAAGCCCTAATAAATATCCCCCAAAGTCTCCAACTTCTATAGGAGATATCTAAAGTAGAGAGGAAGGTCAGCACTCGCAAGTTCGGTAAAACTGTCTACTGGCTTCTGCTTTATTATCCGAAGGGTTGGTAACAGCACAATGACAACAACACTGAGAAGTGCAGATAACAACCGACATTATGGTTTTACCAGACTGGTAAGTGCCGACCTTTCTGTCTCTTTGACATATATTATTAATATTAATTACATTTTCAGATCCTTTTCAGATCCTTTTTGTTTATATTAAAGAAACACTGCAGCCAAACTCTAGACAAATATTTTTCCATCTGTTCTAGTATAGTAATCCATGTGTCAGTCTTTCACCTGCTCCTTTTTTTGCCATTTCTATAGCTATTTTTAATATTGTATGGTTGCTTAGCAGCAGTGTGAGTCTGCCTTCAGTGACATGCTTTCTATTCTGAAGTCTAGGTGTCATCCATCACAGGCTTCCTGTTGAAAATTGCCTGTACTACATAAGCTCTCCACAGGGGGATACAAAAAGCAATCCCAGCTACTGATTATATAAAGACAGGTTCCTATCTACCAGTTATAATAAAGAAGGTGACACCTTTATTCCCTGTTTATATACCTATGGGTTCTCAGCTTAGTCTGGAGAATATAGATGGAGAGGATAATCACAGTTAATGATTAGCACCCAGAGATGGTTCTGTCTCTCACTGATCATATGATGCAGAAGAGGAAATCTAAACATCAAGATGGTGTGTTTTTTACAGAAAAAAAGAGGTTGCATTGAAAAAAGTTCAGTATGAATAAAAGAAGTCCAAGTGTTATAAGCAGTCTGAGATAGCTTGCTTTTCACTAGCGGTATTAATTAATGTTACAGACCAGTAATAACACACACAGGGATTTTTTTTAAACTCTCTGTTTTAAAATCTAAGGTCTTGCAAGTTCCTTGCGAAATCTCGCTCATGTCCAGTGGCAGAACTATCACCGTAGTAGTCGTGGCAGCTGCTAACAAATCCACATGTGGTGGGCAGCCAGCTCTTTGCAGGTATTACCTGCTGCACTCTTAGCCTCTTTATAGATCCAGAAGCTGGAAGCTCCGCCCCCAGGCAGTTTCCTGTATAGTGTCTATATGCTGGGCTACAATGAGAGCCTCCCCACCCAATGTGTAACCATTTCACAGACCTGTGCTATAGTCAGAATTGGGTTAAACATTAAGAGGAAGTAGATAGACAAGTAAATGTGAATGTATGTAAAGTGTAATGTTAGTGCATATGTCATTGTAATTGTATACTATGAGTGTAATGTATAATGTAGGTTGACAGATAATTTTATTGGACACGTTCCAGGAAATCTTCAGACATACACAGAATAGAAATATCTATATAGAGGAAGATGTCATTTCATTTTGCCTTCTGCTGCAAATAAAAATACATTTAGAGGATACAGATTGCACATGTATGGCTTCTTTTTGCAGATTTCATTTAACGTGCACCTTGGGTGATCCCTCAGTTACGTTACTGTCCTTATATAGGGACATCTTGAATATCGGCAGCAGAAAATCGCTGGTTGCTGGCAATGTTTGCTCCTACTCCCGTTTTCATGGGAGGTAGTGTACAGTGTGACATATTCCACTGTATGAAATACAGCGTAAGCTTACAGTTGGATTTGCTACTTTCCTCTGAATACTTACTGCTGAGGAATAAAACCAATTACATATGTTGTGCAGTGATTATGTAAGAGATCAAATGATCTTATGTATGTGTCCCATTGTGGGACAAAGTTCTATGAATAATAGGTTAAAATGAGCTGTTTATAACCTATTGGCATATATGAGCTGTTTATAACTTATTGGCTTATATGACCTTTTTACTTGCATAAACCCCACGGTACATAATTATAGCACTTGGGCCCTATGGTGCCATTTGTGCCCCTTTTTTAGCCCAGCCTGAGATATAACAAAGTGTTACACACTAGTATGCATACCATTAATTTGATGTATTATTTGATGTAATTTGTATTTTAACCATCATAGTTAATAAATAATGCATATGTATAGTATCTAACCATTAACATGGATTGGTGCTTGGTGCAATTTCCCCTTTTATACTTCCAGATTTAGTTTCTTGTTTAACCCCTTAATGACCAGGACCTTTTTTGTATTTGCGTTTTCATTTTTCCCTCCCCACCTTTAAAAATCTATAACTTTTTTTAATTTTTTCATGTAAAGAGCTATGTATGGGCTTGATTTCTGTGTAACAAGATGCAATTCGTAGTGTTGGTATTTAATATTCAATGCTGTGTACTGGAAAGTGGAAAAAAGATGCTGAATGCCTTGAAAATGATGAAAAAACACATTTGTACCATTTTCTTGTGGGCTTGGATTTTACTGAGCCAAATGACATGTCTACTTCATTCTTCGGGTCGGCACAATCACTGAGGTACCAAATTTGTATAGGTTTTATAATGTTTTCATACATTTACAAGAATTAAAAACTCCTATACAAAAAAAATTCTTAATTTTTTCGTCTTCTGACGCTAATAACTTTTTCATACTTTGGTGTAAGGAGCTGTGGGTGGTGTAATTTTTTTGCGACTTTTGATGATGTTCTCAATGTTACTATTTTAAGAACTATATGGCCTTTTGATCACTTTTTATTGAATTTCTTACATTTTTCAAAATGGCAAAAAATTGGCATTTTCAACTTTGGATGCTATTTTCTGTTACAAGTAGAGATGGGCAAATTGATTCTAATGAAGTGGAATTCGTTTAGAACTTCAGGAAACCTTCGGTTCTGCACGATTTCGAAGTTTGTCGGTGATTCGTGGGAACAAATTTTTTCCCCCCTTTATTAGCAAAATGGCCGCAAGCATAACATGTTACATGGGATTAAGAACTCTGGAAAGAAGAAAGGAACACCCTCGATCACATTTCAATTCTTTTTTGTTGCTAAAGTAGATATCAAGAAATCCGCTCAATATCGATTCAATATCAATTCTTTTTCGTTGCTAAAGTAAATATCAAGAAATCCATGTCAAACCCACATAGTTGGTGGAGTTTTACTCAAAGTGCAGGGTGTCAGTTTTTGGGGTTCTGTATTCCCCTAATTTCACTTCTTTTTGTTGCTAAAGTTGATATCAAGAAATCCAAAAGATAAAGCGGAACTACACTAAATGGTAGAAAACTGGGCACATGTAACAACTAACTGAATAACAATACAACACGACCATGTGCTATGCAAAAATACTAAATCTTTATTAAATAATGCTATCACATAAAAGTTATTATACACCAAACCAAAAGACAATAAAAACATTTAAAAAGATCAAAAAGATCTCATGACAAAACCCAGGGGAGGGTAGGGCACATGATAATGCCCACAAAGAAACAACACCTCCCTAACCCAGCCCCAAACCCTAAGCCTGTCAAATACAACAGGGTATGGAAACAAAATAATAACCAGAAGTTATCTATCAGGTAACAGCAAAATCTGGAGATAGTAAATGTAGTTACCAAGCAGGCCAGACAAAAGGGGTAACTATTCGTGTCAAATCAAGATAGTTGATTAACCAATATGACAGACAGAGAGGTGGCAGGTGGAGCAGGCACAGGTCGAAGCAATATATGAGGACGTAGCAGCAGGAGTGACTCTGTGAGTCCAGAACTGCCGGTGTCATCTAGCGGCAGTGTGTTGATGTACAACCCAAAGGTTCTAGGTCATCCACTTCCTCCCAAATAACATCTGACAACCCCAGCCAAGAGTCCGTGGGTTCATCAGATACAGCCCTTAGCTGGCATGGCCCAGGAGTAGGTCAGTGGCTCTCAAATGTCAACCAGCCTCTGTCCTGTTCAGTTCCCTCAGCCAGAGATCTACTAGATGGTCTGTTCTCAGTGCCACTATACAGCGAGGACAAACTCTTTGTGCAGTAGGCGGGAGAGTAGAGATGTGGAGAGTGGCACGGGAGGAAATGTTGCACTTGCAAGTAGTCAGGCTGTGCATACTGAGACCGTTGAGGAGAATAGCAGTGACAGGGAAACACAAATCGATGATGATGTAGCCGATCGCACTTGGGAGCTGCGTGAAGCAAGGGCTTCATCATCATTGTCGGGAGAAGAGGGTATCAGCTTGCTCGTCAGGCAGCAAAGCAGGCAGCAAGTCACAACTGTCGTAAGTCAGCAGGATGGCAGCAGTGCGAGGACGGGAGACAAACGGGAAGCAAACAGGACGGGATCCAAACGTACAAAACCCGCTTTGCAGGTCCAAGTATGCAGCACAGGGGCTCAGCGAGGCAGCGATGTTAGTAGTCACTCAGTGGAGAGTGTTGACAGTAAAATCACCAACTCAGTGGTTTGGCAGTTTTTTGTAAAGACACCAGAGGAGCCAAGCATATGTATATGTAGAATCTGCGGGCAGAAAGTAAAAAGTGGTCAGGGAGCTAATGTTGGCACAGCAGCCCTGCGTCAACACATGCAGCGTCACCATCCAATGCCCTAGGAGAGACTTGCTTCACATGTCATGGTCCCTCCTGCTGCCGCAGCAATAGCAGCAGCATTTATTGGCACAAATGCCATTTCAGCCAGTCAAGGCTCCAGCACCTCTGCCGAAGGGAGCTGTTTGTCTTTGGCATCATACTTCGGTCCAGGTGCTCCTGCTCCTTGCTATGCATGGCGCCAGCAGTCGTTGAGCGAGGAGATTACAAAGAGCCAACTGTATGCGTCTAGCCATCCTAAGGTGCAGAAGCTCACTGTGCTATTGTCCAAGTTGTTGGTACTGCAGTCCTTCCCTTTCCCATTCGTGGACTTTGCACCCTTCAGAGAACTAATGGCTTGTGCCGAACCAAGGTGGAGAGTTCCAAGCTGAAATTTTTTTTCCAAAAAGGCAGTACCAGCCCTTCACAAATATGTAGAACAGAAGGTGGGCCTGTCCTTGAGCTTATCGGTTTCTTCCTAGGTGCAGACGTGTGGAGCTGTAACTACAGTCAGGGCCAGTACATTTCCTTTACAGCCCACTGAGTAAAAGTGCTTCCCGGCCAGCCACACCAACAACTTGAACAGGAGACGCCGCTTTCTCCTCCACATTGTCAAACTGCTGCTCCTGCACCAATGTCCGCCTCCTCCTTCTCCACCACCACCTCAGCCTTCACAAGCCTAAGTTCTGCTCCATCACACCACATGTGCAGGGCACAGTGGTGTCACACAGCTCTACACCTGGTTTGCCTGGGCGAACGAAGTCACACAGGGAAGGAACTGCTCCGTGTCATGCAATTGGAGGAACACAGTGTCCGTGCTACATCGAGGAGGAATGGTCCATGCGCCCTGCATGGCGCACATGTTCAGTCTCATTGTCAAAAGGTTCCTGAAGTCTTGGACCCATCTGCATGACATTAAAGAAATGGCCAGGAAACTGCGCATGCACTTCATCCATTCTTACAAAGCCAAGCACACCATCCTTGAGTTGTAGTGGCAGAATGGCCTCCCTCAACATAGTCTGATATGCGATGTTTCCACCCGTTGGAATTCTAGCCTCCATATGTTAGACCGCCTGTATGAACAGAGAAAAGCCATTAATGATTTTTTGATGAAGCAAGCAGACAGGAGTACTCCCCTGTGTAACTTTGATGTCAGCCCCTGGCAGATCATGCGTGACACCTGCCGTTTGCTCAGGCCCTTTGAAGAGGCCACGTTATTCACCAGTCGCCAGGAGTACGGGATGAATTACATCATTCCACTGCTTCATGTACTGGAACAGATGCTGGAAAATCTGTCTGGTCAGGGCATTGGAGAAGTGGAGACTACATTTCATGGCCACATGAGTCCGGTGGGGGCTGAACTGGAGGAGGAGAGTATTGGAGTAATAGCAGAGCCTGGTGAAATTAGTGGTTTTTCTACTCAGGAGACAGGAGAGGAGGAGAAGGAGCATCCGGAGGAGGTAGAAGACGAGGTAGATGACCCAGAAACACCGTGATAGTATACAATGGAGATGGAGACTGGGAGTCCCTCAGAGTCACTTGCGCAAAAGGCCCACAGCATGCTGTTTTACCTAACTAGTGACAGCCGAATAGTCAACACCCGACATAGGGATGACTTTTGGCTCTCCACCCTCTTGAACCCTTGATACCTGTCCATTTGCCGAGAGGGAAGAACAACGGGCATACTATCGATAAATACTGTGCAGAAAGTTGCGTGCTGCCTATCTGCCCCATTGCTCATCCTCTGTCAGGTCTGACCAGGGGATTCCTGGCAGTCATCGCTCTCTGGCTGCTATTGCTGCCGCCCACCAACACACACTGTGATTGTGCCACTCTCTGACCTCCTGCTGCTGCCACCACCTCCCCACTTTGTCATTGTGCTACTCTGTGGCATACCATGTTGCTACCACCTCCAGAATTTGTCATTGTGCCACTCTAGGACCTCCTGCTGCTGCTGCTATCTCCAGACTCTGTCATTGTGCGACACTATAGCCTACCATGTTGCTACCACCACCAGAATTTGTCACTGTGCCACTCCCTGTCCTCATGCTGCTGCTACAGCTGCTGCCCACCTACACACACTGTGATTATGTCACTCTCTGACGTCCTGCTGCTGCCACCACATCCACGCTTTGTCATTGTGCCAACTTGTTGCTGCCATGTTGCTGCTGCCTCCAGAATTTGTCATTGTGCCACTCTCTGACCTCATGCTGCTGCTGCCACCTCCACACTCTCTCATTGTGCCACACAGTGGTCTACCACATTGCTGGCAGCTCCAGAATTTGTCATTGTGCCACTCTCTGACCTCATGATCCTGCTGCCGCCACCTCCACACTTTCTGCCCCTCTGTAAAGTGTGGCCTAAGATGTTGCTGCCACCTCCATAATTTGTCATTGTGCCACCCTGTGGCCTACTCATGCTGCTGCCAACTGACCACTGTCTCCTTAGAACTCTCTGTGATTTCCATATTGCTGTTTTCACCCTCCACCACTCTATGACGTTGCCACTATGTTTGGTTTTCCCCTTCATTTCATCTGTCAGAAGGAATGAAAAGCTGCGTGTATAACGCTTTGTAGATATGCCCTCTGCTGTGCCATCGACCCATTTTATCTACAAAGCGTTATACACGCATATAGCATTTAATGTAGCGTCTCTATCACACCCATCAGTCCTGTAATATTAGTGACGTTGGTGTCGACATATGGTCTCCTAGAAAACCGAGCAGCAGCTCTTCCAGACATGCGCACTATGCCTTCTATGGCTTGCGTTCCACATATTCGTGCCTCGCACGGAGAGTATCGGCGCGATCGCAGGCTTATTGTTTATTCATCACAGTGCATGGAAGGGATGGTGAGAACCCGTAACTGTTTGTCAGTATTTCGGATTTTGATTAATCTATCTTTTAACACTGCACTTGGCACTTTAAATAGCACAAAATATATATGATAATGTATTTTAATTCTATGAATTGTACCACAGCATATGCACTTTACAATGTACAGGATGAATTCTTATGTTGTATATAAATTTGAGGACATTTAATGCACATTATGTTTGTGAATGTTGATGTAATATGCAAATTAGGGGGTGGGTGCTATCTAATCATGTGACCACTATGTTTGGTATATATATATATGTGAGCTCCACTGTTTTCACTTGGCTTGAAAAAGGCTCCCTGGAGCCTTTTTGTCGCTACTGTAATTTAATGTACTTTATTTATGTTTAGTTATTTTTATAGGTGTTGTTATTACTATTAGAGAAAAGTCCTTGAATGTATTTCATGCATCACGTTGTCTTTTCTTGATAACATTTATCAGTAAAGTAAAGTTAGTTTCTAAATGCAGAGTCCCTTTTGATACAACAAAATCATGCTTACCTTTTTTCCTCTAGAATTGATGTTCAGTAAAAAAAATAGTTTTCAAAACATTTTTTCAAGTTTAAAGATTAATACATAATCAACTGTGTAACCTCGGATACCTGAAGCATTATAATCTGTACATCCTGCACACAGAAGAACACTAATCTAATACTGAATTAATTCCCATGCTCCTTATTGTGTCTGCTTGTCGTACCTATGATAGAAGTTTCTGTGAATAATTCATATCCCCTAATAATATATCCTCTACTGTAACACTGAAGCATTTAATTTAACGACAAAATCTGAAAGGAGCCTTCTTTTATCAGATGAATGAATTGGCTTGGAATGGAAAATGATCTAGCTTTCTAACTTGCCATTTATCTTATTTCCACCCTCGAGATGAGAGAATGGCAACTTTTTTTCTGCTTATGGTCACTTTTCACTTTCATCCTGGCTAGTGGGCAATAAATTTAAATGAATAATTCAGATGCAGTGATAAAGAAAAGCTTTTTCCGAGTTCTCCTTTCACGTTATTACCTATGATGTGAACACATATTCTTATGCTTTTATAGTCAGTGAAAGGGGAAGCTAAACTATAATGGCTATGAACAGTGCTTAGGGGTCTTTAACTATATAATGAGTGCAGTATGAATATTCAATTATTAGCAAACTTTTTATATTATAAAGAAGTAGTTGATAGAATTTCTCAGCTTCTCGTATTCACCGCTTTATTAAACTACTAGTGAATGAACTAAATTGTCTAGAATTCAATTCAGCCTAAAACTCACCTCAAAGTTCATCAAAGATTGAGTCTGCTGATTTGTCACCCCGATTCTTTGCAGCTTTTCTTATACAGATCACCTGCTGTTTAATTTTCTACTGGAAAAGTAGTGATTTCTCCATTATGGGATGGAAAAAAATGAGTGCTTACAAAAATAGTTACACAGCCGATTTATGACATTGCTTCAGAAGAAGACATTGGGGCACATTTAGTTACCCGGTCCCTGCATGATCCTCGATCCAGACTGTCCGACGAGGATGGATTCTGCCTCGATTTATGAAAATCATGCACCCGATATCCTGCATGTGTCGCTTCCCCGCTCAGGTCTGCCGCAGTTCACCTTCTTCTTCCAGGTGTATATAAGTGCATGGCTTCCAACACCATTTTTGAGTTAAATCTCGCGTTTTTTTCAAATCCGACGGCCCGGCCCCTTATTTGCATGAAAGTTGGCGCAATTTACCGAAAAATCTGATTAATTGCACCCAAAACCCCTTTTAAATGCCCGTCCCAGGGGCGCAAAATGGAAATCGTCGGGCTGTCTAACAAAAGTGCGGTCCGCGGGGCCCTTAATAAATGAGCCCCATTGGGTCCTGCTGTAGTCTGTAGCTGTTTAACACAGCTCTGGCACTACCTCTCAAGAGTGTAAAATTTCCAATCTAGAATGTTTAACCCTTTAGAGATTGTTGTCATTGACAAACCATTATATCTCATTTTTTCACCCATTAGCACCATGATGTAACTATGATATCACCAGCTCTCTCTGCAAAACTCACACATGCGTATGAACAACATTGCCTGCACTGCCCGGTGGGAATGTGCAAGATTTGCATAGAGAAAGCTGGTGATGTTACCAGCTCCCTTTACATATATAGGTGGACCAAGCAGGGCTGGGGGCAGGACTTAATAACATATAACAGCGGAGCACAGACCTCATTTGCATCATTTGCAAATTTTACAAAGTTATATTTCTACTAAATGCGGCCATTGCACGTTATATTAAAAGAAGATCAGTGCACATGGGGACAGGATGGGGAGGTGAGTTGTAATCCTCTACCATCAGATAATGTCCTTTAAAGCCAGGGTTTCCAACCAGGGTTACCGATCTGTAAATTCCTGGACAGTGCATGTGATAAATGGACAAGTTGATTATATTTTAAGATGGAAATGCGGATATATTGAGATCATAAGTACAGCAGAACGATACAACTTAAAATCTTCATTGATTTTTATCTTTTTACATTCTCATTTAGCAGTCATTAAAGGGTGAAACAAAATATTCACAAAAATACAAATATTTGCAGCATATGTAGGTACACAAGGGATATCCATGCTTTTGTTTTATTTATCAGAGATGATTGCATAATTTGAAGGTGATAGAAGTATACAGCAGCGAAACACTATTAATCCCAAAGCATGAATACTTTGCTTTGATCTTGCCTGTGGTCAAAAATAAACCTTACATTCATTTAAATATCACAGAAATATGTGATACTTCTGAAAACATTTAAGGGTTATTTAAATAAATTCATTACAGGTATGATAATATATTAATGAGGTCTTATCTCAGTTTACTGATGTTCATTCTTTGGAACAATCGTTGAAGCTTTTATTCTAACAGATCAAAGTTTGTATCAACTTTTAAGTAAATGTAAACTTATATATATATGTATATAACTTTCGACTAAAGTCCAGGGCTTTTAGGTAGTATACTAAACTCTTATTAATAGGAGGAATAGAATAATGTAGGTCCAATTACATTAATTCAGTAGCATGCAGCTCACATAGAAATATTTGAGTTCTTGGTATAGCACCACTGTAGTTCTTTCCTGTGATGGTAAATCGCTGTACTGTCATTGAATAGGGTAATGCTAGCTTACGAAAAATGAACATAATGTCCAATTTCTTTCAGGAAATTTATATAAATGCATGCCGTCGATTCAAAGCTAAAAAGGTAGAACAAGGTATTTATAGTAATTGTAAACAAAATGTAAAGAAATTTTAAAAATATAAATTGGCTTATAAGTAGAGATGAGCGAACATACTCGTCCGAGCTTGATGCTCGTTCGAGCATTAGCGTACTCGAAACTGCTCGTTGCTCGGACGAATACTTCGCCCGCTCGAGAAAATGGCAGCTCCCGCCGTTTTGCTTTTTGGCGGCCAGAAACAGAGCCAATCACAAGCCAGGAGACTCTGCACTCCACCCAGCATGACGTGGTACCCTTACACGTCGATAGCAGTGGTTGGCTGGCCAGATCAGGTGACCCTGGGATAGACTAGCCGCTGCCCGCGCTGCTCGGATCATTCTGTGTCTGGATGCCGCTAGGGAGAGAGCTGCTGCTGGTCAGGGAAAGCATTAGGGTGTTCTATTAGAATAGTGTTAGGCAGGAGTGATTCAAAAAGAACCCAACAGCCCTTCTTAGGGCTACAATAACGTTATACTTTTTTTTTTTTTGTTTGCTTGTGGCTGGGCTTGCTGGCACTAGTAGTGCAGCTAGTACCATATTGTGAGGAATTTGCAGGGGGACTTGCTACCGTTGTGTTTAGCTCTTAGTGACACACATATCCACCTCAAACACCAAAGTGGGAAAATTTATTAGGGGTTTGATTTCAATTAGGCACAGTCTGCCATTTCCTTTTTATTTTACGTTTATTTTTTCATAACTCAGCGTCATCTCATCTGGCATAGCAGTGTGCTTTCATACTTGGCTAGAAAATAGCCAAAGGAGAATCCAAACGGCTTACTTACGCCTACAATAGCGTTATATATATTTTATTTCTGGTTGATCTGCTGGTGGCTGTCCTTGCTGCAGTGCATATACTAGCCAATTGTCAGGAATTTGGAGTGAGACTTGCGACCGCTGTGTTTAGCGCTTAGTGACGCACATATCCATTGCAAAGACTGAAGTGGGAAAATTTATTAGGGGTTGGATTTCAATTAGGCACAGTCTGCCATTTCCTTTTTATTTTACGTTTATTTTTTCATAACTCAGCGTCATCTCATCAGTGTGCTTTCATACTTGGCTAGAAAATAGCCAAAGGAGAATCCAAACGGCTTACTTACGCCTACAATAGCGTTATATATATTTTATTTCTGGTTGATCTGCTGGTGGCTGTACTTGCTGCAGTGCATATACTAGCCAATTGTCAGGAATTTGGAGTGAGACTTGCGACCGCTGTGTTTAGCGCTTAGTGACGCACATATCCATCGCAAAGACTGAAGTGGGAAAATTTATTAGGGGTTGGATTTCAATTAGGCACAGTCTGGCAGTTTCTTTTTATTTTACGTTTATTTTTTCATAACTCAGCGTCATCTCATCAGTGTGCTTTCATACTTGGCTAGAAAATAGCCAAAGGAGAATCCAAACGGCTTACTTACGCCTACAATAGCGTTATATATATTTTATTTCTGGTTGATCTGCTGGTGGCTGTCCTTGCTGCAGTGCATCTACTAGCCAATTGTCAGGAATTTGGAGTGAGACTTGCGACCGCTGTGTTTAGCGCTTAGTGACGCACATATCCATCGCAAAGACCGAAGTGGGAAAATTTATTAGGGGTTGGATTTCAATTAGGCACAGTCTGGCAGTTTCTTTTTATTTTACGTTTATTTTTTCATAACTCAGCGTCATCTCATCAGTGTGCTTTCATACTTGGCTAGAAAATAGCCAAAGGAGAATCCAAACGGCTTACTTACGCCTACAATAGCGTTATATATATTTTATTTCTGGTTGATCTGCTGGTGGCTGTCCTTGCTGCAGTGCATCTACTAGCCAATTGTCAGGAATTTGGAGTGAGACTTGCGACCGCTGTGTTTAGCGCTTAGTGATGCACATATCCATCGCAAAGACCGAAGTGGGAAAATTTATTAGGGGTTGGATTTCAATTAGGCACAGTCTGGCAGTTTCTTTTTATTTTACGTTTATTTTTTCATAACTCAGCGTCATCTCATCAGTGTGCTTTCATACTTGTCTAGAAAATAGCCAAAGGAGAATCCAAACGGCTTACTTACGCCTACAATAGCGTTATATATATTTTATTTCTGGTTGATCTGCTGGTGGCTGTCCTTGCTGCAGTGCATCTACTAGCCAATTGTCAGGAATTTGGAGTGAGACTTGCGACCGCTGTGTTTAGCGCTTAGTGACGCACATATCCATCGCAAAGACTGAAGTGGGAAAATTTATTAGGGGTTGGATTTCAATTAGGCACAGTCTGCCATTTCCTTTTTATTTTACGTTTATTTTTTCATAACTCAGCGTCATCTCATCTGGCATAGCAGTGTGCTTTCATACTTGGCTAGAAAATAGCCATAGCAATAAGATAGCATTGTTTGGTTTTAAAAACTAAAAAATACAAAAAAAAACTAAAAAACACAAAAAAACACAAAAAAAAGTTAAAAAAAATTAAAGTTATAACTTTCATTTTCAAAATGTTTAACCCGAGGGCTAGGGGTAGAGGATGAGGGTGGGGACGTGGGCGTCCAACTACTGCAGGGGTCAGAGGCCGTGGTCCTGGGCGGGGTGAGATACCACCTGCTGATGAGGGAGCAGGGGAACGCCGCAGAGCTACACTCCCTAGGTTCATGTCTCAAGTTACTGGGACTCGTGGTAGAGCACTGTTGAGGCCAGAACAGTGCGAACAGGTGATGTCGTGGATTGCTGACAATACTTCGAGCAATTTGTCCACCAGTCAGTCTTCCACGCAGTCCACCCATGTCACCGAAATCGGCACTCCTCCAGCTCCTGCACCTCAGCCTCCTCCCCCCCAGTCTGCCCCCTCCCAGGAAAATTTGGCATTTGAACTGGCATACTCTGAGGAACTGTTTTCTGGACCCTTCCCACAGTCACAAACCCCTTGTCCGGTTGCTGCTGAGCAATTTTCCGATGCCCAGGTTTTCCACCAGTCGCAGTCTGTGGGTGATGATGACCTTCTTGACGTAGTGGAAGAAGTGTGTAAAGAGGTGTCCGACGATGAGGAGACACGGTTGTCAGACAGTGGTGAAGTTGTTGTCAGGGCAGGAAGTCCGAGGGGGGAGCAGACTGAGGGATCGGAGGATGATGAGGTGACAGACCCAAGCTGGGTTGAGAGGCCGGGTGAACACAGTGCTTCTGAGACGGAGGAGAGTCCTCGACCAGAACAGGTTGGAAGAGGCAGTGGTGGGGCCAGACGGAGAGGCAGGGCCAGAGCAGGTGCATCAGCGCCAAATGTGTCACGTAGTGAAGCTCCCGTGGCGAGGGCTCCCGCGGCGAGGGCTAGATTTTCAGAAGTCTGGAGGTTCTTTAAGGAAACACCGGATGACCGACGGACTGTGGTGTGCAACCTTTGCCAAACCAGGATCAGCAGGGGTTCCACCACTACTAGCTTAACTACCACCAGTATGCGCAGGCATATGAATGCTAAACACCCCAAGCCCGTTCACCTCCGGCCGTGCACACCACTGCTCCTTCCCCTGTGTCAGCTGATAGTCGGCCCCCTGCCCAGGACCCTGGCACAAAAACCCCATCGTCGCCTCCACGATCCTCCACAGCATCCACCAGCGTTCAGCTCTCTATACCCCAGACGCTGGAGCGGAAAAGTAAATATAGTGCAACCCACCCGCACGCCCAAGCCCTTAATGTCCACATCTCCAGATTGCTTAGCCTGGAGATGCTGCCCTATAGGCTAGTAGAGACCGAGGCCTTTCGCAACCTCATGGCGGCGGCCGCCCCTCGGTATTCGGTCCCCAGCCGCCACTACTTTTCCCGATGTGCAGTCCCAGCCCTGCACCAGCACGTGTCAGACAACATCATCCGTGCCCTGACCAACGCCGTTTCTGACAAGGTCCACCTGACCACGGACACGTGGACGAGTGCTGCCGGGCAGGGCCACTATATATCGCTGACGGCACATTGGGTTAACTTGGTGGAGGCTGGGACCGAGTCTGACCCTGCGGCTGGTCATATACTGCCGACGCCGAGGATTGCGGGGCCTACCTCGGTCCAGGTCTTTCAGGCCTACTATGCCTCCTCCTCCTCCCACCCCTCCTCCACCTCCTCCTCCGAACTACCATCCGTGGGCATGCCGCCATCAGTCGGTAGCTCTAGGCACAGCAGCAGTGCCGTCGCTAAGCGACAGCAGGCGGTGCTCAAACTGCTGAGCCTAGGCGATAAAAGGCACACCGCCCAAGAGCTATTACAGGGCATCACGGCGCAGACTGATCTTTGGCTGGCACCGCTGAACCTGAAGCCAGGCATGGTTGTGTGTGACAACGGCCGTAACCTGGTGGCGGCTCTGCAACTCGGCAGACTGACACATGTGCCATGCCTGGCCCATGTGTTAAATCTGATAGTTCAGCGTTTCCTCAAGACAAACCCCAATCTTTCTGATTTGCTCACGAAGGTGCGCCGCATCTGTGCGCATTTCAGGAAGTCCAGCACAGATGCTGCCACTCTCAGGTCAGCGCAGCGCCACCTCCAACTGCCCGCTCACCGACTGTTGTGCGACGTGCCCACGAGGTGGAATTCAACATTAACCATGTTATCCAGAGTTTACCAGCAGCGCAGAGCGATTGTAGACTGCCAGATGTCAACTTCCACCAGAACTGGTAGTCAGGTCAGTCAGCTTCCTCAAGTCTACAATGAGGAGTGGACGTGGATGTCTGCTATCTGTCAGGTGCTGAGTAACTTTGAGGAGTCAACACAGATGGTCAGTGGCGATGCCGCCATCATCAGCCTCACCATCCCGCTGCTTGGCCTGTTGAAAAAATCTCTGATCAGCATGAAGTCGGAAGCTTTGCGCTCGTCACAAGAGACGGGGGAAGAAGATTCCCTTGTTGATAGCCAAAGCACCCTTAGGTCTGTTTCTCAGCGCATATCGGAGGAGGTGGAGGAGGATGAGGAGGAAGAGGAGGAGAATGTTGGCGAGACACAAGAGGGGACCATTGCTCAGACCTTCACTGTTTAGCGTGTATGGGCAGAAGAAGAGGAGTTGGAGGAGTTGGAGGAGGAGGAGATGGACAGTCAGGCCAGTGAGGGGAGTGAATTCTTGAGAGTTGGGACTCTGGCGCATATGGCAGATTTCATGCTAGGCTGCCTATCCCGTGACCCTCGCGTTCAAAGAATTTATTCCAGCACCGATTACTGGGTGTTCACTCTCCTGGACCCACGGTACAAGCAAAATCTTTCCACTCTCATCCCTGGAGAGGAAAGGAGTGTGAGAATGCATGAATACCAGCAGGCCCTGGTGCACAAGCTGAAACAGTATTTCCCTTCTGACAGCGCTAGCGGCAGAGTGCGTAGTTCTGCGGGACAAGTAGCGAGGGAGAGTAGGCGAGCAGGCAGCTTGTCCAGCACTGGCAAGGGTACGCTTTACAAGGCTTTTGCCAGCTTTATGTCACCCCAGCAAGACACTGTCACCTGTCCCCAGTCTCGGCAGAGTAGGGCTGATCTTTACAGAAAGATGGTGAGGGAGTACGTAGCTGACCATACCATCGTCCTAAATGATCACACAGCTCCCTACAACTACTGGGTTTCAAAGCTGGACATGTGGCACGAACTGGCGCTGTACGCCTTGGAGGTTCTTGCCTGCCCTGCCGCTAGCGTCTTGTCCGAGCGGGTTTTCAGTGCAGCTGGTGGCATCATCACCGATAAGCGTACACGCCTGTCGACTGACAGCGCTGACAGGCTGACGCTTATCAAAATGAATAAAGCCTGGATTTCTCATAATTTCCAATCTCCACCAGGTGAAGGAAGCTCAACCTGAATAATTTATCCACTCCTCCTCCTCCTCATTTTCCTCCTTCTCCTCCTCTTTGTACAGTAAAGCAGAGGAAACTGGCTATTTTTTGACAGGGCCCACTGGCTCTAGCTATAGTACTTTATGCATTTAATTTTTCTGGAGGGCCACCGACCCGGTCCTCTGTTTTCAACAATTTTTGGGAGTGCCACATACAGGCACTCAATCTATTCAATTTTTATGGAGGGCCACCTACCTGCTCCTCTGGTTTGAAAAGTTTTTTGGACTGCCACATACAGGCACTCAATCTATTCCATTTTTCTGGAGGGCCACCTACCTGCTCCTCTGGTTTGAAAACTTTTTTGGACTGCCACATACAGGCACTCAATCTATTAAATTTTTCTGGAGGGCCACCTACCTGCTCCTCTGGTTTGAAAACTTTTTTGGACTGCCACATACAGGCACTCAATCTATTTCATTTTTCTGGAGGGCCACCTACCTGCTCCTCTGGTTTGAAAACTTTTTTGGACTGCCACATACAGGCACTCAATCTATTTCATTTTTCTGGAGGGCCACCTACCTGCTCCTCTGGTTTGAAAACTTTTTTGGACTGCCACATACAGGCACTATCCAAATTAAATTGTCTCCATAGCAGCCTCCACACGTTGTCTCCATTGCTACCTCCAAAAGTCGTCCATATAGCTGCCTCCATACATCGTCCCCTTATCAAACGAGGTGTGTCAGGCAGAAATTGTGGTTGTTTTCATGGATTCCACATCAAAGTTGTTAACTTTGTCGCCACCCTGCTGTGTTATCCACAAAATATACTGGCAAACTTTTATCATTTAACAATATTATTTCAGCGCTTCTTGCGCATCTGTTTACATTCCCCTCACCCGCCATATCCTAAACTTATAAGAACGCTACTACACTTGATCTTATACAAAAGGTTCTTAGAAGTGCTGTTTGGGGAGTAGCCTAGAGACAGGGGCTTGGATTGGTGAAAGCTCGCCTGGCAGCAGAGCGCCAGCTCCATGCGCATCATGCGCTTCTTGCGCATCTGTTTACATTCCCCTCACCCGCCATATCCCAAACTTATAAGAACGCTACTACACTTGATCTTATACAAAAGGTTCTTAGAAGTGCTCTTTGGGGAGTAGCCTAGAGACAGGGGCTTGGATTGGCGAAAGCTCGCCTGGCAGCGGAGCGCCAGCTCCATGCCAAGATCCAACTAACATAGTTTTAACTGCAGCACCTTTAATCTACTACTAGTTCACTGCCTCCATACATGGTCCCCTTATCAAACGAGCTGTGTCAGGCAGAATTTTGGGTTGTTTTCATGGCTTCCATGTTAACTTTGTCGCCACCCTGCTGTGTAATCCACAAAATATACTGGCAAACTTTTATCATGTACCGATATTATTTGAGCGCTTCTTGCTCACCTCCTTTGGTTCCTCTCTGCCACCCATTGGTTTGAAGCCTGAGTCCTCTTAGGGTATGTCGCCATGCCACTCTCTAGCCTGCCGCTGCTGCCGCTGCCTCTGCATGCCGTCCCCTATAGTGTCAGGGTCAATTATTGGATGTTTTACATGCTATCTAGCTTCATTCTGTCACTCTGTCATGGCCATGCTGTTGCCCATAATTTTGGCATAATGGTGCGATTAAGCAGCCTCAGAGGCATCCTTGCATGCTGCCCCTGCTGTTTCCTGTCCATTTCCGTGGTGTTTCCATCCTTTTCTGAGGTTCCCAGGTGTTTGGCCAAGCTTCCCTGTGCAGAGCCTTGGTCCCCTTGAAAAATGCTCTAGTCTCCCATTGACTTCAATGGGGCTCGTTATTCGAGACGAGCACTCGAGCATCGGGAAAAGTTCGTCTCGAATAACGAGTACCCGAGCATTTTAGTGCTCGCTCATCTCTACTTATAAGCCTTTTTATATCAATTTCAAACACTAGTTATTTTTATATGGAATTGCCATTGCCTCTACAATTTTTAGCTTTTTTAACACATAGGCCCACATTTATTAAAGTTCCCCTGCCAGAACTCTGGTGCAGTTTGCACATAAATACATGTGCAAACTGCTTGCACATATATTTATGTAGCATTTACAACAATACTGGGGCAGATTTACTTACCCGGCCCATTCGCGATCCAGCGGCGCGTTCTCTGAACAGGATTCGGGTCCGGACGGGATTTATGATGGCAGTTCCTCCGCCGTCAACCAGGTGGCCCTGCTGCGCTGAAATGCATCTGATCGCGCCGGATTACACCGAGCCGGACCAGGTGAAGGTAAGCGCTTCCCAAGCGACACATTTTCGGTTATTAAATGCGGCGGTTTTTCCGAATACGTCGGGTTTTCGTTCGGCCACGCCCCCCGATTTCCGTCGCGTGCATGCCAGCGCCGATGCGCCACAATCCGATTGCGTGCACCAAAATCCTGGGGCAATTCAGGTACAATCGGCGCAAATCGGAAATATTCGGGTAACACATCGGGAAAACGCGAATTGGGCCCTTAGTAAATGACCCCCACTGTGTCAGCACTGCACTATGTGCACCAGAACACAATTGTCTGCACCTAAAGGGGCGTTCAGATGCGTATTTGCCCCACCTGCCACATTTATGTCAGCAGGTCCAAAATAATTGTGTAACACACTCATTAAACTGAGTGCAAAGGTATTCTTCTAATAAAAAAAATTAAAGAAAAGAAAACGGGGAATAAAAAGTTTTTCTTAAGTAAATAAAACACAAATCACAAAAACCCATATTTAGTATAACATTCCATATTTAGCATAACATTCTGTACAATAAAGACAAAACACCCGGTGAACGCATCAAATCCCTGCAAAAACAAAGTTGTTTAAAGTGATTAAAAAACGTTACGTGCCCCAAAATGATTCAACTGAATACAACAAATTGCCACACCGAGCCGGGCCGCAGGAACTGCCTGCAGCTGGATTGTGGGAAGGTGAGTGAAGTGTCAGTGCACACGGTGGAGCACGGGTGTTGGGGAATGTTAGTAATCAAGTTATTTTGTTGGTATGACTATGATAGTAGTAATCTTTATTTATATAGTGCCATTATATTACGCAGTGCATTACAAATAATAGGGGACATGTACAAATATAATATTACATTACAGAGTACAAACAGTCATATGGAACAATAGTAATGAGGGCCCTGCTCGCAAGAGCTTACAGTCTATGAGGATGAGGGGGGGGGGGGGATAAGAGGGATAAGAGCTTGTATGATGCTCCAGTCATTCTTCATAAGTGAACAGTATAAAATAATTGAATAAATAAAAATTCTGCTGCTGCAACCAGCCATCAGCTGCCATCTTGTATACAAAGTTCAAGGTGAAAGTTACTGCAAAGAAGCCTGGAGCTTGGTATATATCTGGTGTTTGCCAGATAACAGACACAGGAGGACACAGGATGAATTAATAAAGGGAGAGTTGACATTTCATGCAGTTATCAAATGTGATACGCTGTCCTAAACAGATGGATTTAAAGAGCATGTTTGAAACTTTGAAGATTGGGTATTAGTCTGATAGTCCGAGGAAGGTCATTCTAGAGAATTGGTGCAGCTCAAGAGAAGTCCTGTAGACATGCAGGAGAGGTTTGAATTAAGGTAGAGATTAATCTAATATCATTGGCAGATCTAAGAGCATGAGTTGGGCGATAGATTGAGTTAAGAGAAGAGAGGTAGGGAGGTGAAGCACTATGCAGCACTTTATGGATGAAGGTTATTATTTTTAACTGTATTTGTAAGGAGACGGGCAACCAGTGCAGTGATTGACATAAACTGGAGGCATCCATGTAGTGTTAGATTGAAAGACAAGCTTGGTTACATTAAGAATAGATTGAAGAGGAGAGAGTTTAGTGAGTGGAAGACTGATTAGTAGGGAGTTACAGTATTCTAGTCGAGAGTGGATCAAAGCAACAATTAGCATTTTAGAGGTTTCAATTAAAATAAATGGGTGGATTTTGGAGATATTTCTGCGATGCATGCGGCAAGACAGTGCAAAGGATTGAATATACGGTACAAAGAAGATGTTGGAGTCTAGCACAACCCCAACACAGCGGGCCTGCTGCCTCATTGCTGCAGTAATCCCACAGACCGAGATGGAGAGGTCATGGTTGGGTCGGTTAGGAGATGGTGGAAAGACAAGAAGTTCAGTCTTAGCGATGTTAGAGACAGTAGAGAGACAGTGTTTTGGAGTTAGGCAGTGGTGATGTTACGTGCAGAAGTTATATAACTGATGGTTTGTCCGATGGGGTCAGTATAGAACTAAAAGAGAAAAAGACCTAGGACTTAGCCCTAAAGGCAGGGGCGTCGTTAGGTCAAAAGATCCGGGGCACAAGCCCCAGAACTTTTGACTGGTGCCCCGAATGTTGTCACTTGGCTCCCTCTACTTTCATCTCTATTTGCATCCTCTGGATGCTTATAGAGATCATTACTGTAGTGGAGCAGGGTGCTGTCAGCATCCTGCTCCACTACAGAGCACATACAGCAGTCTGTAGTGAGAGCTGCAGGAGGCGTCTGCTGCTTCAAGCAGCTCCCTCTAGCAGCCTGGAGCAGGAGACGCTGTGTAGTGACGTCACCGCATCCCATCCTGCAGGTGAAGGGGAAGAGGAAATCATGAGTGAAGAGAGGTAAGTTTAACTCTTCTTTTTTAATAATACAGTGTGCATATGGAGTTTTGGGGTCATTACTTTATGTAGAGGCTATTCCTGAGTAGTGGGAGGCTATAATATTACTAATAATATTACTGAGTGTGTTTGTGTCTATTAGTGTGAGGGGGATATGTGGGGTCTTTTAGTGAGTGTAAGGGGACTATTACTGAGTGTGGGAGTTGTAAGTAAGGGTGGGGGCTATTTTCTGTGTGTATAGAAGAAATTAGCAAGTGGAGAGCTATTACTGAATGTGGGGATCTATTGTGTGACGGGGCTATGAGGTTTTTTTTAGTTAGTGTAAGGGGACTATCACTAAATGTGGGGCCTATAAGTGAGTGTAGGGGGGCTATTAGAAAGTGGAGAGCTATGTTACTGAATGTGGGGGCTATTAGTGTGTGTGGGACTATTAGTGTGTATGGAGGCTATTTTTGAGTGTAGGGGCCTATTAGAAAGTGGAGGGCTACTCCTAAGTGTGGGGAGTATTACTAAATATGGGGGCTTTTAGTAGTTGGGTTATAAGTGGCTGTTTGGCTATTAGTGGGGGGGGGGCTAATAGTGAGGGGGCTGTTACTGGATGTTGGGGCTATTTATTAGCATAGAAGGGCTATTGCTAAGTGTGTGGGGGGGCTACTAGTGAGTTTGTGAGGTTATTACAGGGGGTTATGAGTGAGTATGTGGGGCACTTACTGTGTGGGGGTCTATTACTGAGTGTAGGTGGCATTGTTACATGTCAGGCCACATTTAGGGATTTAGTAAGTGTAAGGGCCACAAGATAGGGGTGCGGTGGCATACAGAGTGGGGCCATAATTGTGGCTTAATTGTAAAATGTGCAGCTTAGAAAGGTGGATTTTATAATGTTAAATTGGGGGGCATTACTAGTATTTTTAGGACTTTGTGTGCAGCTGTATTACATTATTTGGTTGAAGAGTTTTAGGGGTAGAAGAATGATAACACTGTTAGGGGACAAAGATTTAGGGACCATAGAAAAGTGTAGAACATAAGATGTGGTAATCTCCATAGGCACAGCGCATGTCTGCATAAAGAGAAATGATGATGGGCGGCTTAATGGAGAACATGAAGAACAACTACTGCTCTGGATATAATAGGTAGCATTTCTACTGTGTTTTCTGTAGCTGTACAGTTGTTTTAAGTGCAGTTTTTCAGGTGGAAGCATATGGGAGGGGGGGTACGAAAGGGGACACAACTGAGAATTTGGTACGTATGCATTGGGGCCCGTGCCCCAGATCTTTTGTGACCCTAGCAACAGTAAAAGGAAGATGAGAAGAGAGAGATCCAGAGTAGGAGATGCTGAAGGTACGGTCAAAGAGATAGGAAGAAAACCACAAGAGTACATTGTCCTTTAGGAGGAGGAGCTGGTCGTCCACAGTATCAAACGCTGCCAAGAGATCCAGAAGAATGAGGAGATATAGCATTGAGGAGATAATTGGAGACTTTAGTAAGAGCAAATTCGGTGGAATGCATAGTACAAAAAAACAGATTGTAAGGGGTCAAGGAGGAAGTTAGATGAGGGATAGTGGGTTAGTCGAGAATAAACTAGGCAATCCAGGAGTTTGGAGATGAAAGGGAGATGAGAAACTGATTGGTAGTTATTAGCAATGGATGGGTCCAGAGCAGGTTTCTTTAAGTAATGGTGTAACAACCGCATGCTTTAAAGAAGAGGAAATGACACCAGTAGAGAGAGAGAGGTTGAAGATTTTAGTGAGGTGAGAAGTGATTTTTTTCCCTTTTTTAAGTTATGACTTACTAGGCTTGTGCACCTTTTCATTCTTTTCTCTTAATATGTTTTATCAAAAGGATAATTTTTATCATTACCAAATGTTATTATTGACATTTATATAATTTTATACATATAATATAGACAAAAACCAAGCTTCCAGATTTCCTGTGGATACCTAATACTGACCTTTCTATAACATATATGCACAACATGGTGCTATGATATATTTTACATCTCACTCCCACATAACAAGTGGTAGAAAGCTAGGAAAACTAACATAAAAGGCATGACATTCCTCAAGCGACTGTAGCTGCTTCGATAACTAATGTTGGTGGAAAAAAAATTCTGTTTAAGGCTTACAGTGTATAGTGCACACCTGTGCTTTCCATAAATAAACATGGTAGGTCCTTGAGCATCTTGTGTACACCTCATCTCTTATGATGTACCTGCAGCATTATTTACACTTTACAATTCTGCTTATTATATCTCTAAGATGTTTTCTCTGTGGATGAAATAAAACGTATTGGTTCGTTATCCTCAACCAACATTTTTAATATTCACAAGATGCTTTTAAAACAGAAAAAAAATATTCTCATGGAAAAAAAACACAGAAAAGTTTAAAATAATTATGTCTCATCAAAAAAGGAATATATAATATTATTCCTATAAAATGTTTAATAGTCACAGCCTTTTTTGGGGGCCAATATAGGATGGCTAGTATCATTTTAAAGTATACTCAAAGAGGAACTTAACATTCCTCCTTTAGTAGACCTGTGCTAGTTGATACTGTTACTGTTATAAACTATTATTCACCTTTCCCGATACTAGTTATCCCACTGAGAAGCCCTAGTTTGGATGTGAAAGGATCAGGGCAAAGTAAATGGTTGCAGTTTTCAAAACAATCTATGGGTGCTAACATTAATGGTCACAAATTACACTAGTTGTTTGGTCATTCTTAGTTTTATACTGAATCACATTGAACATTGAATTTTCCCGCAGTAAAAAGAGTTTCCCAGGGAAAGGAATTACATATTTTATTAGGTTTCAGTCCCATAGATGTCCCAAATATGTTCAATACTGAACTAATAATATAAATCAAATTTAAAAAAAATAATCAAGTCAAATAGCTTAACAGAAAAGCGAAGACAAACTATTTTTGCTATGATAAATTAAAGAATAAAAGACAAGTCTAATCAACCTGAGCTGGATGACTCGTTTTCTGGAGCAGTGCACAATTAGGGTAAGAGGAGAAGTGCCCGGGCAGCCAGAGAAGCGAGATAGTCTCATTATCATAATTTTATAATTGTTTTTTTAACAAAACCACTCAGATCAGGGATTAAACAAGATATGTTTCTGCTTCAGTGTAGCATTCTCAAGGTATTTTTGGTTCATAATGCATAAAAGAAAATGGAAGATTTCCTTTAAGCACTCCTACGACTTTTGTACTAAATATAGACCCTCTGTGGTTCTTTATTTATATCTCTGAGCTCTGCTGTGTAGGTGGAGCTGTATTAGCAGAGTATAAGTCAACCTGCTTTCTCTCTCCTCCCTTTCTCTGTCAGTAAGGATGGACTGTGAGAAGAGAGAGAGACGATAATGACACATGGACATGCTGGAGTGGAGGAAGAGACAGCAGATGTGTGTGTATGCAGAGGGCAGCTGTCAAGGCAGATAAATGGGTGTATATCCTGAACTCACCTACAACCTTAATTCCCTTTATATTAGCCTTACAAACCCTAGTAGTAAGGGAGTACTAGTGAACAATCCCTACTCTAAGTAGATGAACAGAAAGACAGAAAAATAAATATATATCCACAAGAGAATCAGGGAACAGGCTCGGGAACAAGGTTCAAGTTCAAGATTTTTGATCAGGCAGAATTCAAGCTAACGCTCAGGTTCAGGATCCTGGATTAATCTGGGGATCAGGGTACCAGATGAAGCTGGATCAAAACAGATTTTAGTACTACAAATCACTTGAAAAAGTATAACCATCCATGAGTGAACTGAGGATTGAATATTTAAGGTGTTCCTGGATGCCACTCTCACAGCTAGGCTGCCCATCACTCACCCTACACCTGCAAATCGCCAGTGAAGAAGCAAGATGAAACCACCCAGCTTTCCACAAAACACACACCCAGCACAGCCAAAGGAGTCAACTCTGCAGGGCAGCTGTCAACAATAGCCAACCAAAGTCAACCATGTTGACAACCTAAGAACACTTCAGCCATATAGAGTGTTCTTACAGCACCATGCTGAGAACAGGGGAAGGTTGCAGTTTTCCAATGAGGCAAAGATACAGGTACATTTACATGCAGAGACATGTCTAAGAGATTTAGAAGAGATTTATTGAAAAGTCATTTGATCCTTTAAGCCCATGACATTTAAAATATTTAAGTTTTTAAATAGTTACAAGTTTTATAGTTAGGTAGAAAAAAGACAAAGGTCCAATGTAGCAATTGAGCACTCTACAGCATGATTATGGTTGAGCATTTCTGCAAATTCTGTAATTTTTAGCAATGAAACACAATACCTTACATGTTGTAAGTAAAGTAAAATAATAACAGGATAGTAAAAATCAATAACCCTATTTACATGTTATTAATATTGAGGACCTTTAAACAACTGAGATCCAGTTACACGGTTCAAAAATTTGGAAGAAATGTGGGATGATTCCCCCTGACCATATCCTGTTGGCAGGGTCTAATAACTAAAGGTTATGTCCAAGTTATTTATAAATATACATTACAGTCTTTGATGCCCTTTTGTCAGGAACAAAGATGAACCAAACTTTCCACTTTGCATATCTCTTTCATCTTGGCTAGGGTGACAAATATACAAATTCTACTGGGGATATGTGAACTTATATGATTTACCTGCAAACAACTCTTTTGCTGTAGCTTTTGTTGATGGGCCCCCCTAATGTATCTTCCTTCTGAGGAGGTTTAGGGCTGACAACTGTCCCTATTCTGATTCTTAAATGTTATTGTGAGAGGAAGGAGGGCTTCAAACAACAAATTATGACCATATTGTGTACACAAAAGTCATATCCCTTTTTTAACCGGTTAAGGACCGGGCCCTTTCCTGTTTTTTCATGTCCATTTTTCACTCCCCACCTTCAAAAATCTATAACTTTTTTATTTTTACACGTAAAGAGCTGTGTGATGGCTTGTTTTCTGCGTAACAAATTGCACTTCATAATGATGGTATTAAATATTCCATGCCATGTACTCGGAAGCTGTAAAAAAAATCCAAATGCAATGAAAATGGTGAAAAAACGCATTTGCGCCATTTTCTTGTGGGCTTGGATATTACGTCTTTCACTGAGCGCCCCAAATGACATGTCTACTTTATTCTTTGGGTCGGTACGATTAAGGGGATACCAAATTTGTATAGGTTTTATAATGTTTTCATACATTTACAAAAATTAAAACCTCCTGTACAAAAATATTTTTTTTGATTTTGACAACTTCTGGCGCTAATAACTTTTTTATACTATGGTGTACGGAGCTGTGGGTGGTGTAATTTTTTGCGAGATTTAATAATATGTTCAATGATATCATTTTTAGGACTGTACGACCTTTTGATCACTTTTTATAGATTTTTTTAGATTTTTCAAAATGTCAAAAAAGTGCCATTTTCGACTTTGGGCGCTATTTTCCGTTACGGGGTTAAACGCATTGAAAAACCGTTTTCATATTTTGATAGATCGGGCATTTTCGGACGCGTCGATACCTGATGTGTTTATGATTTTTACTGTTTATTTATATTTATGTCAGTTCTAGGGAAAGGGGGGTGATTTGAAATTTTAGGGTTTTTTATTATAATTTTTTTTTTTAACTTTTTTTTATTTTTATTTATACTATTTTTCAGACTCCCTAGGGTACTTTAACCCTAGGTTGTCTGATCGATCCTATCATATACTGCCATACTACAGTATGGCAGTATATGGGGATTTTCTTCCTCATTCATTACAATGTGCTATCAGCACATTGTAATGAAGGGGTTAAAACGAAATAGCCTCGGGTCTTCGGAAGACCCGAGGCTACCATGGAGACGGATCGCCGCCCCCCGATGACGTCACGGGGAGCGGCGATCCCAGGTAAGATGGCGGCGCCCATGTGCTGCTATCTGTTTGAGGCTGCTGGCAGCTTTGCCGGCAGCCCACGCTGTAAAAACACCCGCGATCGGTGCTAGCAATATGCAACAAAGACTTACCGGCTATGGAGAGGGCTCAGCCCGTGAGCCCTCTCCATGCAGCGCGACGCGACCGCCGATGTGAATACACGGCGGGCGGTCACGAACCGGTTAAAGTATAGAAAGATATATGTTTTATAATTATGATACATCAATCTTTATGTCATAAATTTTAGATATTAATATTGCTTTACATATTTTTTTTTCCTGTTTGTGTTCCAATCTTCCTACAACATAGAACAAATTATATCCTAAAAAAATATTTTTCAACCATCATTCACATAAAAAGGTCAAAACAGTCCTCTGTTCATATTACTTCTAGATTGATTTGTCACAGAGTTAATTTACAATTTAAATGTCTAATACATATTCTACAGTGTATGATGCCATTTTTGTGGATGTCGAAAAAAAAGGAAAAACAATAGAATAATGCTTAAAACAGTTTGCAGTAATAATGAAAATAATCGATCATGATCAATGCCTCCTGAATGGTAGTTTTTCTGTTATCCACTGGATTTAGGATCTCGCAAATTTGTAAAATAGAAAATTCTCATTGACAACAATTAAAGAGCATGTTCCCCTTCACTATAGACACTTCCATTTATTTATTAACCCCTTTCCAACATTGGGCGTTGTACTAAGCATCACGACGTAGTACTATGTCCCAATTTTGGCACCAGTTGCCGCTACCCTCCAAGAACAACCGCCATTAACCCCTTAAACGACTTTACCGCTGCTCGAATCGCTGCCCCTGGGTTGTGTGCTCCTCTCCGGGAGCTGGGTCCTGCCTCCTAACAGGAATCGCTTGTCCAAGGCAACCTGTAAAAGTAAAAAAAAAAGTTTAAAACACTTAATAAAAACACCTTTTAATAAAAATAATTAATTAAATAGTTAATTTAATAGTTAATTAAGTGAAAGTTCCCTAAACACCAACATTCCCTATACATATCAAATAAAGTACAAAAAACACAAAATCATGAAAAAACTCACATATTTTGTATTGCTGCGTCTGTAACAATCTGTACAATAAATCAGTAACATTATTGGGCCCGCTCAGTGAATGCCATAAAAACAAAACCTGAAAAACTTGCCAAAAATGTACATTTAAAAAAAAAAAATGTTCCTTTAAGAGATCAAAAAAGTTATGTGCGCCAAAATGGTACTAGTGAAAAGGACACCTCAATGCGTAAAAATAAGCCCTAAACCAGCTCTGTCAATCAAAAAATATAAAAGTTATGTCTCCGAAAAGATTTTTTCTCTAAATTAGTATTTCTTCAGTAAAATTGTAAAAATATATATAAAAAACAATTTAAATGAGGTATCACCATAATCGTAGTGATCCTTAAAATAAAGTTAAAATAGTATTTTTAGCGTATGTTGTATGAGCCCTCCAAAAATACGAAAAGAAAGGAAATCTGAATTTCTTTTCCTCCATACATTCAAGAGTTAATAAAATCTCATCAATAAGCAAATGACCCACTAAAATGAAGTATTTGTAAAGTTCATCTCATGTCACAGAAAATAAGCCCTTATCAGTCCAAATTGCCAAAAATGAAGATAGTAAAGCCAATAAAAAATATCAATAAAAATCTGATCTGAATGGCGCAGCTTCCTTTCAATTATATGGCAGGTTACCACCACATATGGGGTATTGTTATACACAAGAGATTGGGTATCAAAAATTCAAACCATATATTATATGCTTTTTGCATATCAGGCATTCAGCAAATCTTCTCTGAGTTAAATACTTTGTTACAGTAAACAGCACTAATCTTCACTGGCTCTCATTCGAGGATGACCCCCGCCCCTAGCTCAGACCTTCGCTCCTGGATGGGTATAACGAATAGGAGAGACAGGTGGATCGGACTGAGGGCTGACACCTCCCACAGGGAAGAAAGAAGGGTTTTCTTCAATGTCCTGTCTGGATTTGGATTTGGGAGCAGAGCAGCAGACCTTTAAATCACAGCTGATCCTCCGCACAGACGGTTACGACAATACACTGGCACCCACCATAAGGACACCAGTGTTTCTCTCCTACTTGGCTATATATGTGATTATCAGCATTATAGGCTATTTTACCTCTCATATTTTCTGCTGATGAGCCCATAGTTGGTGGGCGAAACACATAGAGACGATGAGATTATGAGGGAAATGTGTAGATATGACCTAACAGAGATCATATCTCAGTACACTATAGGGCAATGATATAGATCACTCTAGCATCACAGCCGGTTCCTTGATGCACTAGTACTGCTATTACCATAGCATAGCATACTGAGATTAATCAAATTGTTACACGGAACACCCTGTGCTGGTGAATTGTGGAATTCCTTAAAAAGAGTAAAAAATACACTCTACTAGATTGACAGGGGAAACCCTAATCATGATATGGCCCTGATCTATACAGAATTGTGGACTGAGAAACAGGATTCACATTAATATGAATACCAGATATGTTTTAAACATTGGGGCTTTTTTTAATGGTCTTTAATAAAAGGTTATATTTTAGTTTCCAAAATACTACTTCAGTGATTCCTGGTTGTATCCAGTAGTAAGGTAGAATTTACCAAAATGCTGCTCAGTGATTCCATGTTTAGGTAAAAAAAGTGGAGGACTGTTCCCTGCGGGCTATAAAAAAGACAACAAATTCTATTGGATATTTTATAGCTTGCACCCTATGCACATAAAGAAAGATGCCCTAAAGCAAATTTATACACTTGAGGTGGTTGAATATTAGTGATGCTACATTTCATAAGCAGTCAGTGGATTCATAAAACACCTCCTTTGCTAGGGTTATCCTAAAAAAAGTGCAAAAGAAGTAATTCAAGAGGACATCTGATTTCAGAGAAAGCTTTTGACTTCTGGCAAGGAACCAAATGAAATTGGGAAACAATCTGAAACAGATCAGGATACATGATTCCGAATCAGGTTCAGGATACAGGATTCCAGAACAGGTCAGGATATCAGGTTCCAGATCAATTCAGAATACTGGGTTCCAGGTCAGGTTCAGGGTACCTGACCAGGTTCAGGGTACAGGATCCTCTGACCTGGAGCATAAATTACTCCAGGTTACAATATTGGATTCCAGGTCAGTATGGTCAGGAGCCAGGCATGGGTAACAGGCAGAATAACCATAGGTCACGTGAGTACCAGGTCAGGCGGAGCTTTACAGAAGAAAGCATAACACACATTGAGTTAACCGAGTCCCTGGAGCTACCCCAGCCACTGGAAAGCCCCTACATCATCAACACAGAGCATAACATTTAGAAATCAGAATGAAATCCCTAATTTTAATCATTTTAATAATATTTCCATTTATTTAATTAATAAATCGAAATCTATCAACCAATATATAACACCAAAGTGAAGTAGAACATGTCACAAAAAACACCTGGCTAAGTTAAAATGTGCAACAGTTATAACCACCAGTTAGGCTGTTTCCTAAAGGTGAAAATAATCTGTGACCTTAAGTTATTACGGTGTTTAAAAGATAAATACTGTACACTTAAAGAAACCGTCTTAAAAAGACAGTTAAAAAGATTTATCAAAGTCTCTAACGCTAAATTATAAACCTGGTGCAGTTTAAAACTATCCAGTTTAACTGTGCACCTTCTACTTTGTTTTATGCAAGAAAAATTCTCCAAGCTGTGCCAAGTGCAACTTGGACCAAATCCCATACAGACCATCCCCTTTTAATAAAGTGTCCAGCAGAGTGCATCCTTAAAAAAATTAAGTTAGTACTCAACCTCCAGCACTGACCCCAGGCGTCCTCTAGTATTTGCAGCACATCTATGGGTTTCCCAGCCAGGCTGTCAGATGCACATCTATGAGTTAACAGGTGGTAACACTGCCACGCAGATTGCATTGACGTGCATCTACCTGCCAAGGTGGGGTCAGCGCCAAAGGTCGTGTACTAAGTTTATTTCTTTCTATATACTCCAGTATAAGCCGAGTGGGTTTTTTTCTTGGCTTATACTCGAGAATATACGGTAGATAAATATCTTCCATAAACAGATTGATGAATTTGCACCTACACTACAAAGTAACTCAAAGATGCCACTGCATGTAGATACAGATACTTTTTGTGAACATATTAAACAGAAACAAAAAACTCTGTTTGAAGTTGGAGTTCTATGCAGGAACATTTATGTGTGCTTGTATCACATCTCTGAACAACTTTGTGCTTGCACAGAACTATGAAACTGCTATGTGCTTGAGTTTTTATAGTGACATACTGAATAAAATAATGATACATAAAACATAGTATAACAGTACAAGACAATTAAAATGCAAAGGAGAAGAATGAATATAAATGAGTTGGTTTGTAAAGGTCAACAAAGATGAAGGTTAAAACAGAAAACATTTACATGATACAATACATAATTGGAATACATATAAAAAGTACACTAGGATTTTTTGTGAGCGTAGGCAATTTATATCAAATGTAGATGGGTAGAAATTTTGAAATATGTGATATTGTCTAACCTTCAGGAATTGTAGTACATGATTGTCCATAAACATCACTGACACACTATGATATTTTGGGTAATACTTAGCTGATATTTCACATCACCATATGTTCATGAATGTCACTGAAAATCGCTGATAATCTGCTAATATTCTCAATTGACATTTATCTGTTAAGCTTCTTGTTAAAGTGTATATTTCATTGTAAAGTTCACACATTTCTAGATTAACCATTAAAGGTCATCTTTTTGTCTTTGGCTATGGAACAAAATGTATTATTTAGTTGTATGAACTATATTAACATTTGCTTACCTACTTGATTTGTGTTTTATTATTATTTTAGCATTTCATGTTTCATTTGACCATTGAAATAAAAGATGTGTATTCTACTAAAGCAACACTAGAAACTGACAAGCTAAGCATTTTGACTGTATAATTTTATTCTGCACAAATAGGAACTGCCTTGCAATTTGTTCTTCTGAAGTTCTAAGACTGGGAGGCTGTGAAAGTTTTGACCGACCTCCTGCAGCCCTTCCCAGCGTGGCCTACTACTTTTTCCACCTTTTTGCAGAATTATGCCCAAGATGGGGAGACTCTAAACAATAGGCACCCTCCTGTAGCCCTGGCTCTTTCTGAATGAGTGCTCCCATTCCTGCAATTCTCAGAAAGTGACAGTGCCTTCTCTGGACATCTCGAATTAAGAGGACTTAGTACCCCCATCCGGAGTCAGGGCTCCAGGAGTGTAGCTACTTTTTAAGAGCCTCCAGAAAGAGGCTCCAGAGCATTCCAGAAAGGATTCCAGGATATGGCTACATTAATGAAAAAATTTATAGCTTGTAAAGTGAACCAATTAAAAAAATGTATATGGGAGAAATATATCTGTATTTCTGCACTTTTGTATCATTATTTTCTGGATGTTCTGTATGACATATGGCTTATTTATAATTTTTTTTATCTTTTGTTTTTCTTCTCTACTTTGTGACTTTTCAGGTGCAAATCTATACTGAAGTCCACTACTGAAGTATAGCTGCATAGCTACTTGCCACAGAAGGGAATTATACTGCATATGGCAAAATGTGGCATGTTTTTTTTCCCTTGGACCCTATTTTAACATGTAAATTGTAGGTGGTTCATAACAGTACATAACAGTAACAGTGGTTTAGTAGTTTCTAAATTACAGTTTATTTAAATTCACAGTTTATGTACACAGTTTAGAGGCTCTGGATACACCCACCAGAGCCTCTTGGGCTCATTGGCATTACTTTAAAATTAGATTTTGCAAGGTACCAGGCCATGATAGATTTGATGATAGATTTTTTTAAGCTAGTACTCCAATTTACCCAGACTTATAATATCACTTTTCTTATTTGACTAGTTCTAGAGAGCTTTCAATCAATAATCTGCTAAAAAAGTTATTTACTCAGCCAGTTCTTCTTCCCTTAAGAGTACTTATTCCTTCAATCATTCCAACAACTTTATCTGTAGAGATGCTAGATTTTATTAACTGCAGTTTCCAGATACTAGTACTGTATAAGTAAATTTTCTTGAAAAACCAAATAACTGTAACCAAATAATCTGCATCCATCATTTCACACCTTGTACATTTAGAATTCTTTTAATTTCAACATAAGTTAAATTCTTGCTGTTTAATGTAATCTGAACTACATCACATTATAACTCATTGAAACTTCTTTAATATTTTCCAAAATTTTAAGGAATACTTATTCTTCAATAACCCCTAAATGTTTTCCCAATCATTTGCTTCTGTATTTGTCCTAATCTTACCACTTCTATACATTTCCAGACCCATATTTTCAACCCTACTGACTTTTTCTAGATTAATATATAAATTGGGTGGTACTTATCAGGACTTCTGATAAAGAAGCCCTTAAATATTTAAAAAATGGTAGCTTATTGTTTTTCTGCAACCTCCACAGCATGGGAGTGCATCGGTTTAATAGAAACGCTGCACAGGCCCTGGTTGGATAAATCAAGAGGCACAAGCACTGGTGTATGATAATCCCCATTAAGCAAGAATAATCTTTTGAAGACAAGTCAAATACCTATGTACTCTCAGAATGGATAAAGTTAATGGGATTAGTCAATTACATTGCAAAAAATGCCTCAATTGCATTAGATTGTCTTCAACCCGCTCCAACTATTTTGTGGAACCCCCTCCACTGCAATTCTTTACAAAACAGAAAGGATGTCTCAGCCACAGGTCAGTCACTAATGCTCTATTATAACTCTCCTAACTGGGATTTCGTTGGTCATTCACCTACCCCTGCCCCAGTTGCAGACATAGAGTTCCCAGATGGCCAACAACTTGTGGTGCAGGATGAAGATGTGGACAGCGGACCAAAGCAGGTAATCTACAATGATGATGATAATGATGAGTCCATTTATCTGCAGGACAAATTGTACTTTTAGTAATCCATTTAATATTCCATGCAATGTACTGTAAAGAAATTCCAAGTGCGGTAAAATTGACAACATATTTGCTGAATTTTCTTGTGGGCTCTGCTTTTACGGCTTTCATTCTGCTTTCCAACAGACTCTTTCCCTTTATTCATGGGGTGAGTATGATCAAAGGGATACCAAATGTATATAGCTAATAGGTTTTACTAGATTTCAAACAATTTAAATGTTTTGTACATTTTATTGTATGGACCAATCTAAGTTTTATTTTGTTTGCAGTATGCAACATTTAACTTTGCAACATTTAATTATAACACAGGTGACACCCGCCTGTAACTGCCATGGTCAGTACCAATCACGGCAGTTAACCTGTTAAGTGTCATGGTCGAATCCGACCACTGCACCTAACAAACTTAGTGATGTGCATCGGAGTACGCCTATCAGTTGCTATTGTAACCTACAGTTTCATAAAGACTCATAGGCCTCATAGGATAACAATCCCATTTACATTTCTGTTAACATAAAAAAAATTTAATTTTTGAATGAAAAAGGGCTGGTCCCATAAGGGTTAAAATAGAAAAGGCTATAAATAATTTTAACTTTTTTTTATTTTGAATGTTCAATGTAGGTTTAGGCAATTAAATTGCAGAAGGAAATTATAATTTTGTATTCCATTTGGCCTTGCACAACAAATGTTTAGTGGCAACATTTTCTCTTGTGAAATTTCCTCTTTGAAATAGTCAATGTTCTTGCTGAACTAAATTGTACTTTCAACAACCTTCAGGCCAGTAACATTATGCTGGTGCTTTGTGTCTGTTGTTGCTTCATTTCTGGATGAATAGAGAGGTAACACTTGACCAGCTGCACATAAAACCAATTACAATATGTTAGGACTAGCATGGAAAGCGCATGAAATAAAAAGTAATACACTTAAAAAGAGCAAATGTAAGATTTATATTCCTATCTACAGGACAATCCCAGCAATGCCTTTATTGAAAAATCTTAATATCAATTCATAAAATTAAATTGTTGGAATATTTGAAAAAGTAATATTTTGTTTAGTTTAAAAAAAATGCAGTGACAAAAAAAAAACTTATTTATTTTGTTATAGAATTTGAGACAAAGGGAACAAAATGAAAGTGCTGCAGTAATGGGGTTGGGGCGGCTAGCATAATCTTAATATGTTGTAAGATCTTGTGAGCAGTGACTTCATTTCTATATTTCATCTTACCATTTATTTGCCAGCTGTAGCATAGAACAAACTGGTACCTTTTTGGACTTCATACATTTTTGCTATGTACATTTTGAGAAGGTGAAATGAGAAAAAGCTTTCTTATACAGTTCAATAGTAGGATAAAACATGGTTATCGGTAAACATTGGTTATACTGTATACTAAACATCACTGCAGAAGTTTCAAATAAGTTTTCCAGGTTGGGCTTCCACTTTTCAGCCTCTCCTAAGTTTGGTGAAAAACCTTCTAGAATACATGGAACTCCCTTTACAGAGTAGGACCACCTTACTACTTCAACGGCCAGCCCCTTGCTCCTTCTGACATCTGCTCCTCTACCCATCTCTTCTCTGCTCATGAGCCACAGTTGTGTGTTGTTACCGTTGGCTTTCCTGACTTGATTACGTGTTCGCTAGAAGCATAGCTGCAAGGATTTCAGTGGGTAGAGGAACAAATGTGGTGGTACACAGTCAGTGCCAGACATGTATCAAGACCAGATTTTAATGTCATAAATGAGGTACACAGCCTTTCTACAATGGACTCCAGTATGGGACATTAAGGTATTGTAATCAGTTGTGATTCCAATATAACCTCATGGGGGCCCCTTTAGGAATTTTGCCCTGGGGCAAGTGGACTCTAGTTTGGTGATTAAGTTGTCTCACTGAGTATTTCAGGTAGTGGATGTTTCTAGTACTCTATTGACATAATTTAGTATTTGGCTGGAAAATTCATTGGCAGACACTGATCGCAGGTGTTTGGATTTAGGTTCAGGTTTGGCCAAACATGCTGTACTGATCAGGTCAGCTGCCACCCAGCTATTGACTTACAGTGATGTTCCTGGCCTAGGGGAAATTACTGAAGAAAGAAGGGGCTTTCTCTTCTTCTCCACTGTGACACCTTACAGATCACAGTATTAATGTAAGGGCAGAACATGGACAAGGACAGTGAGCGCTAATTCTGAGCCCCCAAAACTGTCACTGCTTACTGGGTCCACTCTAAATAGTGGACAGAAAGTGGTTGTGGTTCTCTCCCAGTGCCAAAGTGTAAACATGCAACAAAACAGACAAACAAATAACACAAAAGGGAGGTTGACAATCTGGCTCACAACAAGAAAGCAAGGAAAGTCTAATAATTAGTCTGAATATAGACAATAGCGCTAAACAGAACAAGGGAATAGCATATTGCACAAAGACAGAAAGCTAGCAGGCATAGCTCTGTAGGTATTTGAGATTCAAAGGGGTTGGCCATTTAATCTTCTGCTTTTTGTAATATGTGTGTAAGTGTGGGGGGCAGGATATTACCAAATTTACCAATACACATCTATTAATAGATCTGCTCTGCTTTCTTGATATGTATATTTAAGGCCTCTTGTCTTTTACTTTATCAGCCAGACATTCTTGACTATAAAATCAATGCAGATCGTGGGTTATATGATCTCTAACTGTCCATGAACAATCGCCAGTTAGAGATCACCTGACCCTCCCTCTGCGGCCATTTTATCGACAGGAATGTCTGGTTGGTGAATAAAAAGATGGGAGGCTTCATTTCACATATCAAGAAAGCAGAGTAGAACTATTAATAGATGTATATTGGTAAATTACCTAATATCCTGCCATCCAAACATACACACACATTACAAAATACATGAGCTAAAGTGGCCAACCCTGATCCAGCCCAAGGCTTGCAGAGAGCCATCAGTCCAGCAAATAGAGCTCTGTTCATATTGCCAACTGAAATGACCGAGATAAAATTCAGCGCCTTCTCAGCTTAAGAGAATGAACCGCATAAGAATGAGACAATGATATAACAGTTACATTTAGTCTTAAATAACTTTTTCTGCATAATTTTGAAATTCACGGAAAAAAAGAAAGGTATTGTAACTAATTTGTTTTCCTGCAAACATATTAATTATTTGCTGTAGCTGTATCACTAGCTACCTGGTCTTTGTTGTGGGAACATGTACAGTACATCATCAGATTAATCACTTAGAGAACATTCAGATTTCATTGATTTGCTTTAAGATTTTTAAATATAATCTGATTCTTTAGCTCTCATCTAGAGTGATTTGTTCTTATTTTCTGAAGCTGTGCTTAAATTTTGCATATTATTGTTGACAGTGTATTGCATAATGTGAGATATTAACGTTTGAGTAGATCGCATTTATTTTAATCTCTGACAGTTTACTAAACATCTGTTTCCTTTTTACTTCAGTATATGGAAAACAAATCTGGAAAAGAGGTGCTGGAAAATTATCTCTGCAGGAGAAGGTGCATAGGAGAAAAAAGAGCTCTGAAAAATCTGCATCAATCACAAAACCAAAATGGTAGGCTATGATGTCATCTCAATTACATTCCTATAGTTTACATTTTGTCTCATTCTTATTTTCATTTTAACATGCACATGAGAGCCGCCGCTCTTAGAATCGCTTCACTCTTCAATTCCATGGGAACTTACAGAGGCCAACTTCACCAAATAAGTGAAGCAGGAATGCAGCCTGACAAGGTAACGTCTGTGCCAGCTCGAAAGGACCGAGCTGAGGGCCAAGATCCCACTGTAACATCAAAGAGTGCACTTTTTTTACATTGACATCAGATAATTCCATAGATTATGAAAGAACCTGTTCTGTTAAACGTGGATACATGTAGAAACCCCTAAAAGAGTGCAGAGGGTGTCGGCAGTAATTCTGCACTGACGTCACTGATCATTTTTCCCTTCATTTGGTCCGCCAGTGTCCTCTTTCAACCGGTAAATAATCCAACATCAGTATTGCTAAACCCAAAATCAAACAGGAGTGGATCCAAAACAGAGATGACCAGTAAATAGGATATTTGCATGTCCTCTGTGTTCTGTGTCCACTACTGCTTTTGGCTATCAATCCTGAGGCTTTTCATTCCTTCTGACGCCATAGAGCGCTGGAGGGTGAAAACAGCAATCTGAAAACCAAAGGGTGTTCCAGAGACACAGCAGTCAGTTGGCAGTAGCATAAGTAGGCCGCAAAGTGGCACAATGACAAGTTATGGAGGTGGCGGAAACATGGTAGGCCAAAAAGTGGCACAATGATAAAAGTGTAGAGGTGGAAGCAGCAGCAGGAGCCCACAGGTGGCAGCAACATGGTGGCAGCAACATGGAAAGCTACAGTGTAGACCAATGATAGAGTGTGAAGGTGGACGCAGCAGAAGCAGCAGCAACAGGAGGCCACAAAGTGGCACAATGATAAGAGTGTGAAGGTGGCGGCAGCAGAAGCAGCAGGAGCCCACAGGTGGCAGCAACATGGTGGCAGCAACATGGAAAGCCACAGAGTGGTCCAATGATAGAGTGTGGTTTGCGGCAGCAGCAGCAACAGGAGGCCACATAGTGGCACAATCATATGAGTGTGGAGGTGGTGACAGCAGAAGCAGCGGCAGGAGCCCACAGGTGGCAGCAACATAGTGGTAGCAACAGGGAATGCCACGAGAGGCACAATGATACAGTGTGGAGGTAGCGTTAGCAGCAGGAGCCCACAGAGTGGCACAATGATATAGTGTGAAGGTGGCAGAAGCAGGAGCCAGCAGAGTGGCACAATGATATAGTGTGAAGGTGGCATCAGCAGCAGCAGGAGCCCGCAAAATGGCACACTGATATAGTGTGGAGGTCGCATCAGCAGATGCAGCAGGAGCCCGCAGAATGGCACAATGATATTGTGTGAAGGTGGCATCAGCAGCAGCAGTAGCCCTCAGAGTGGCGCCATGATA